>NW_024582449.1:1859314-1991584 GCF_018398535.1 Haplochromis burtoni
CCTCCCCCAGTGGCTCCTTGGAGCTGAGTTAAAAATGAGGTTGTGTTTTATGGATTCCCTTCAGCCTCTTTAATGCGTTTCATCTGCTGAAGTTCTTCACTGTCACGGTAGATCTCAGAGACTAACACACGGGCGTGCAGACAGATACGTGTGCACGCGCGCACACATACACACACTTGTTGAAGGAATGCTACCTGCTCTTTGTGGCTTGTCCCGGTATCACATTTATTACAGTGTCAGAAAGGATTTAGAGCGAGTCACACGGGAATTTGATCCTTATTTTTGTTCAGAGAACAGAGAAACAGTGCCGTCAGCTATAAACCACAGTTATATTATTAGGTATATTTGAGGCAGGTTGGAAAAACTGTGCTAATATTACTACTTCCTGATAGTGCTACTACACACACTCACTTGCCACTTTAATAGGTACAGCTTGCTAATAACAGGCTGGTCCCTCTTTTGCCTTCAGAACAGCCGTAAGCCTTTGTGGCACAGATTCAACAAGGTGCAGGAAACAGATTTTGGTCCAATCTCCCACTGGAAACATCACAAAGGTGCTGTATTAGATTGAGATCTGGTGACTGTGGAGGACATCTGAGTACAGTGATGTGAACATGGTCAGCAAGAATACTTTAGTAGGCTGTGGTGTTTAAGCAATGCTCAGCTAGTGCTTAAGTATGTCAAGGAAATATCCCTGAACAATTACACCACCAGCAGCCTGATCTGTCGATTCAAGGGAGAGTGGATGGATGCTTTCATGTTGTTTACTCCAGATTCTGACCCTACCATCTGAATGTTGCAGCAGAAATTGGGAAAATGCCACCCTGTCTGATGAGTCTCATTGCATGTAGCCTCAGTTTTCTGTTCTAAGCTGACAGGAGTGACATCCATTGTGATGGCAGTCCTATTTAGAAATTCATAATGCTAGAGAAAAAAAACAGAGCTTATAGATATATGTCATTAGCATATTTCTCTACCTTAAATTTTATACCACATAACATGTTTAGACTCTGATAGAGCTCCATTGTAAAAGCATTCAGGCGTTTTGACAGCTCCCAATTAAATACTCCAAAACTTTTGTTCAGCTCTACTAAAGAAGCTCTTAAAATAGTGTTCATAGACGGTCAAAGAGCCTTCAGAGGTGTAAAGAAGTGCTTCTTTTATTTGGACTTTGTGGCATTCCATAAAGTCAGCAGGCTATGAAAGGCTGTGGTTTATTGGTCTGGTTTGTATGCAGATAATATCAGCAGGTGAGCTCTCTTCAATGGACCAGTGTTGGTCTGTGTTTGCTGCAGCTGCTGCGTCTCCGATAACAGGCTGGCTTGTGATGCTCGCTTCGGATGAGCTGAATTTGACCATGACAATGAAGGCAGAGTTTAAACATAACGGTTAAACGTCAGATACAGTACAGAGAGATTATTGGCATAACTCTCACAAAACACAAACATGCTGATATTTCAGCTTGTCAGTGTCAGTGTGGGGTGAGGAATATATATTTTACCAATGGCATACAGTACTGTGCAAAAGTCTTGAGCTACCCCTCATTTCTTTATATTTTCATAGGAAATTTGGGGAAGAAGGTGTTTGCAGTGTGTTTAGGATCATTGCCATATTGAAAAAGTGAAGCTGTTGTCAATCAGGTTTTTTCTAATTGGTAGTGCATGGTAGATTAAAATCTGAGGGCTGAAATGTAGTCCCAAACCATTTCTTGACGGCCAATGCAGCCATTTCTGATAAAGCTTCAGTGAACAGTAGATGATCAACTGAAGTGACAGATGTATCACTCAGGTCCTGCGTGAGGCCTTTTTTTTTTTTTTGTATTTCTTAAGGTTACGGCTTTTTGATCTGCTGTAGATTTCCGTTGTCCCTCAATCTGTGCTGTCATTCGCATTTTTCACAGATTCAGCTAAAGATACTGGAACAAATTGTGTTTTTGCCACAGGTCAGCAGTAACAAGTAATGTTCTTTGCCAAGTTGTTTGTTATGTATGGGCACAAGGCTGGTTCATGCCTTGAATTAGGTGCTTGAATGATTGACAGGTCAGCATTAGGTGGCTTAACAAACAGAAATAAAACAAGCCTCTGAAAATGGTCAGGTACAAGGAGGGGACTGAACATGAGTAAAAGTAAATGAAAAAGCAGCCAATGTCCAAAGAAAAACTTCAGAAAGCCTGAAGAACTATTGTTTGACATCACATCAAAGTCTGGCTCCTTATTTGCATATTAAAACCACTATTTTAGAAAACTGGCCAGATATAAACAAATGGTCTTACTGTAAGTAATCAGCTGGGTGCTTTAATGGCAATAATGATTAGATTATGAAAAAAAAATACTAATAGGCACTTTGAAGCTGTACATCTATTTACACTTTTTTTCCAGGTAAAAAACTAGTTCCTACCAAATACCCTTTCGAAGAAAACCTTTGAATCCATCAGGTAACATGAACTTTGAATCCAGCTGTAACCACTGTTCAAATGTCTATTTTGTAAAAGTCTGCAAATGAGAAATTACATTAATAGTGCCTCAGTTGCATATTTAAACAAACAAAAATCACTAAACATAGAATATAATGTAAATAGTCAAGTGTGTAAATTTTTACTGGGATGTGTTATCCCATTTGTCTCCGCTGTCATTTAGTGTTTATTGATGCCGGAGCAGGATTGAATGCTTCACTTCACACAAAATCTTTAGGCACAAAATCCCCTAAATAAAGTGCATTTTAGATTTTTTAATAACAAGCAATAAGTCATGTTTCTGACATTATGTTCTTTTCTGTGCTTATCTCAAACGTATCCTTTACTCTGCCCCCTCGGTCAAACTGAGTATTGTAACTCCGCTTGGTTATTATTATTATTTTAGTTGGTCTCTTTTTCTCCCCCCCTTTTTTTAAAGGAATGTTAAAATACCCCTATCCCCTATCTGTCTGCATTAAAGAAAAAAAAAACCTCCACAAAGTTAAATGTTTACATTGCATAACAAAGAGCTCTTGGAAGTGAAAAGGCTCAAACCAGCTGTCTTTATGATTAATATACTGAAAGCAAACAGCAAAGTTTTCTCAAACAAATGTCATTCATTATATTTGCCATACTTTTCAGTATGCTTTGCATCCGTGATGATCAGAGATAGTAATGCTAAGCTAGTTGCACGTGTTCTCAGAGATAAGTTTATTCCAATCACACTGCTTTTGTTTTTTTGTTCACCTCTTCTTAAAGCTGCAGACTAATGTGGAGACGTGCAGCTTACATGCTACACATGTTACCCAGTCTCCTGATATCTCATCACCCAGGATGTCTGTGCCACACTGTTTCTGTGTATTGCTGTGATTAAAATCTGGAGAGGATTGAGAACGTGCTGCTGCAGACGTGCTTAGTTTTATAACCCTGCTAAATTTACATGGGTTAAGAAAAAATGTTGCCTAACCTTAAAAAAACAAAACAAAACAGCGTTTAGAAAGAAAAGGTGCAGCAAACTTGTTTTTATTATGTGTTGCAAATCAAGTTTAAAAACTACTGCGTTTAAAAATCTGCCAAATCAAATATCCTCGGCAACCTTGTGTGATTAACATTTGGGATAAATAACACACATAAGAGTTCAACATTTAAAACCAAATTTTAAGTTTGTTTTGCAATTTTTGTTTGTTTGTTTGTTTCTCTATCAAAGTATAAATCCTAAAGCCAACATATTTTTATCTGCTAATAAGGCTAAAGATTCAAATAATTTCAGAAAGTTGCAAAAAAAAGCTTCAGACTCCTCTTCACGCTTGGTTTTTGACAGTTTTTTCTACTCTTTGCTCTGTATGATGTCAGAGTGTTGATATGCCTAATTTGGTCATTTCTGGCACAGCAGCCCCACCCACCTCCCTGTTCCAATTATTGTTTATTTGCGGCAGCCAATCAGGAGGAACGTGGCTCACAGAGAGAAAAAATGGAGCTCAAATTGCTTGTTTCACATGTAAGATCTAATATCCCTGTGTTGGTGTTGTTCCTACATCATCAGAATAATGTTGGTCAAGGATCAACATTGTCTGGTCATTCACTTAGCATTAGCCAGAAAGTTAGCAATGACTTTACTTTCCTGCTTTGGTGGTCGACTGTGTGTAGCAACTAGTTGAGAAAATACAGGGACACTCAGCAGGTAAGCAGACAGACATTTTTTGCTTGGGAGTCGGCAAAAAGGCAAAATAAAAAGCTTCAAAACTGACAGTTACTGTTAAGTGTATGCTAATGCTACAGCTCTGTCTATTGTTTGCTTCCATGTTTGCACAAAGCGGCCAAAAATACCTCATAAAGCAGCTTTAAACATCGTTAGAAAACACATAGAAGTTTTCAGTCCAGCTGCTCTTAGTTTACATTTGGAGCCTATATTTTATCTATATCTGTGGGGTGTTGAGAAGGATAATTATACATAGCAGGAGCCAATTTTTTTCCCCAAACAGCATTAATCCACATTATACGCTGATGTTCTACATGTGTGGGAACTTGAGCTGCATTCTTTGTAAGCCTGCCCTATCCATATGAGTTTTTGTCTTTGTGTTAAAGGTCACGAAGGTGGGTACACACACTGACATCACATTTCCCCTCAGGAAGGAGGACTGTAATGCCACGCTCACACACTCAGTGACACAACATTAAGCTTTCCCTCTGCCACATACACACTCCTATGTGCCCAGTATATCTGCCTCTTGATTTAAAAGCTGTTAGGGCAGCCTGAGGGTAGAGGGGGGGAAACGACTGTAAATCATCTTCTGCAGAGTATGAGGCAGAGGCAGATGAAAGAATTTAACATGGAGTCTTTTCTCTTTGAACTCTACTTTTTTCATTAGCATGGAGATTACTGACTTGAGGCAAATAAAAGTTGATAGGCTGAGAACTCTTTTAAGAAAAAGGTATTATCCCCATTTTTGTTGTCGTTGTTTTAACCCTTTTTTGTGTCTGATACCTTGCTGGTAAACTGTACTTCACATTTGTCTCCTTTCTATTTCCTGGGCAGGCAGCGGGCGTGTGAATCTGGTGCCGCTGCCCTCGGTAGTGACCAGTCCACGGGACATGGCTCTGGCTGCGGTCATCTGCAGCGCTCTTGCTACAGTGCTGCTGGCCCTGCTCGTTCTGTGTGTCATCTACTGCAAGAGGCAGCTGCTGGAGAAGAAGCCCAGCGGTGAGTCCCGATGCTCTGAAGCTGCATGTTTCACATTTTCTTGTGTCCAAAATAACCATCGGAATAAGAGCTGGAACTTAATGAGCGTGGTTGTGGCAGATGTGTAAAGTAAGATTAAAGTTTTAGTGCAAGAACGTTTTCATGCACCTTGACAACACAGCAAGCATTGGACTTTGAACGCCCGCATCAGGTGCTGAACTTTCAGGGCACAGTAAAATTTCTAGTTCGATATGTACTCTAGTCAGGCGTTCCAAAAACAAAGGAAAGCTCATCAGTGTTCCAAAACGTATTTAGTTATACAACATCAAACAGTGTAGATAAGATGGCGATAAGTTATCTCAAACGTGTGCTTTAAGACGTGCCGAGAGGGCAGCTATGTGGAAGCTGGAGTCTGTAGTTCTTACACAACATAACAGAGGTTTACACACCCCTTTTGGGCATGAATGTCGTGGTTATTTTTGGCTATTTATGGTTATTTTGCACTGTTCTTTTCCCAGTTGCACAGCATGCAGCCATGTGATTTAAAAAAACAAGACTTGGATGCACAAGTTTGAAATTATTTTGGATTTTTGGTGGTTTCTTTTTGCCAGCATAAAAAGGATTTGCTTGATAGCACTCAGTGGATTGACGAATATTCATAACAATGGGAAAGTCCAAGGAACTCTGTGAAGATCTAAGATTTAGACAAGTAGGGAAGGTCTCTTTGAGGTATTTCTAAACAACTGCAGGTTTTAAGATCATCAGTTCAAATAACTGTACGAGTAGATCCTCGTGCTCTTCTGAAGTTTGCAGCTGCCCACATGGACAAGTCTTCTAGGGAAAGGTTTTATTGTCAGATGAGACAAAGATTGAGCTGTTTGGCCACAATGACGAGAGATATGTTTAGAAGAGTAAAGGTGAGGGTTTCAAACTTAAGAACACTGTATAAACTGTCAAGCATAATAGTGGTAGCTTCAGCTTTACCTCAAATAAACAGCTAAACATTTAAAACTTGGGCACAGTTGGGTGTTTGAACAGGACAATGATTCCAAACGCACATCAGAACTGGTTTTGGGATAAAGCAGGCGAACATTAAGCTGTGAACTATGGTAAAAGCCAGGTCCGTACCAGCAACTCATTTGAATGGATTTAAATTCAAACTTGTGCACCCAATTCCTGGTTTTGAAAGTCGTTAAAGATGTATGCAATCCAACCTGGAAAAAGAACAAAGAAATATTCTGCATATGAAGGGACTCCATAGCTGTAAATAAGGCAGCTGTATGAACATGCCATTGCTCCTTTTAGCTCTAAGAACAGGGTGCAGTGTTGAGCTTTATCAAACCCTGATGTTGCATATTTGCGGCATTCTTGAGTCCAAAAATGCCTCAATATTTGAAACGTCCCCAGGCAAAGAATTAATGACATCACGTTTCCCTTGCTGTGCTTGCTCCAAACAAAGAGTGCGGTAGAAGTTACCAAGGAGGTACCAGTTGTGTATTGTTTTTTTGGTTTTTCATACTTGTGTGATGTAAAGTGAGTTAATTATTTCATCAGTAGTTTCAGCCAGTAGAAACACGAACCCCGCCCTTCACTCCAGCGAAATGCTAACAGTTGTTTTTTTAAATTATACAAAGGAATTTTAATTGGTCTTATGGACCCGAGGGTTGTAAGGCATTTCCCAACGCATAAGAGAGCATGTAAATTTAGTAGATAAACACTTCGGTTGGAGCTGGAAGGATTTCACCTGACAGAAGTCATAATACGAGCAAAGTTGTACCACACTGGTTTCTATAATTAGTCTTAAAAGTCCCACCTTTTATTTGGTAGTTCTCAATCGAGGTAATAATGCTGTTATAAAAGTTTCACAGTCATTACTTAATCTGTCATCTCTGTGTGTTTCCTCAGCAGCTTCTCTGAGGTCTCAGGACTGTCCCTACCGCGGAGCAGAGCTCTCCTGCCTGGACGCCCGCTGGCTCCATGACTTTCCACAGAGACCTTGCTGCCAGTGTCACCTGAGCCCCGGACACACCTGTGGTAGGCTGCGGTTCACATCAAAGGGATTTTGCACTAAAATCGACAGGCAATGACTACAAACGCTGGGTGAATTTCTGTTTGTGTAAAGTTGTGTCCCTGTGTGTGCTGTTCAGGTCCCGTCCATCTAATCCCGTCTCTGTGCTGCGATGAGAGCTGCAGTCTGGGCCGCAGCCAGGGTAACAGTCCTTTCCAGTCCCAGATGAGTCTCAGTGAAGGGTGAGGATAAAAAAATACAACTGATATTTTAAGAGAGTTTTTTTTTTTTACAGCACAAAGAGCAACTAGCTGAGGTTAAGATGCTGCTGCTGAGTAACTCCATATTACTTGCATTACATTAAAGCTTATGATAACATGCTTGGTTTGGTTAACACCTTTATCCAAACATTTGTCAGCACAGACAGAAATGACTAAGAAACCAGCAGTGTTTGCACTACTTGGCTCTGCTGAGTGGCTAATAGATAAATTCAACATTAAAGCTCATGTCCAGCTCTGCATTTTTATTCTTTATTCTCTACCAGACTAAATGTGCATGATTCACAGTTCAAAACAAGATTTTTAGCTACTCTCTCTTTAACCTTTCTACTGATTGGTTGCCCCTTGCAAACAGAATGTCTGATAATCAGGTGGGTGGAGCTTCAGAGTAGGCTAGTCAGCTGCAACATTGGTACCCTTCTGCTTTACCGCCTCAGGCCCAACGTTCTATTTTCAGGTGTTTCAACGAGGTGCTGCAGATACAATTTAAATGACACCTTTGAAGTGCTGACAGCACGCAGAAGCCACAGGGTGTGGCTGCAGACAGATTTGGGATGATATTAACTACAATTTTCTTAATTATGCTTCCCAGAAATGCAAACATGGACGAGGAGCTGGAAGGACATCCCGAGGCCGTCTGTAGGGCTGAGTATTTTGATGAACCTGCAGAAGGACCTGGGGCGGTGGGAGAAGAGGAGGATGAGGGGGAAAGGTGCGGGTTGAGGGACAAATCCCCTGAGAGGAGCTCACGGAGCTGCAGTGAAGCTGTGACAGATGTATCGACTCAGGAAGGTGAGGCAATATTAGCTCAATTCCTCTTTCAGAGAAGAAAACCAGAAACACTGATAGATTTTTTTTTAATTGGTTAAAAAATTTTTTAATTCTTCATGTTTTATTGGTGTATTAACTCACTTGCTTGTGCAAAGAAAAAAAATCACATGGCCTCTCCCATGATTTAAAACACAGGCTCGGTATGAAATAAATCCCATAATCCCTGCTGAGAGTTAGAAGCTGTTCATCAACTGCTCTCAAACTCACGGCTTGCCTTTTTATAGCCTTGGACGCGACTCTGTGTCCATGAGGAGCAGCTGGTAAATAAAGTTCTTTGATGTAGACAAGACTGTCCTGTTTTAAGTCAGGTTCTTGGCTGGGCGAGGGTAGATACGTTACTAATCACTGCGTGTCTGCATTCCTCTTCCTGCTCTCTTTCCAGGATGACATAGATTTCTTTGGCTTGTGTTCCACCCTTGAACCACCCTGGACTCGACAACAGCCGTGGCCGGATCCTGTCTCGGATTTCTCACTAGTTCACCCCCATCAAACACAAAAAAAAAAAAAACACCGCAACCACCACTACATACACCCAGACAACCAGTGTGGCCACTCTGCCCACTTCAGAGCCCTCCATCTACCAGAACATGTGCTTACATGCAAACAAAAGCATAGAGACTGTGAATTCGTTGACCCAGAAGGTAAAAATCATATGAAGTTCAAATGTCGACCTATTACTGCGGAGCGCAGTGAATCAAAATGAGCCTCTGCTCTGCATCGAGAATGTCTTGCATCTTCATGTGTAAGAGAACAAGCAAACAAACAAACAAAAAAACTGTACCGCTCATTTAGCAGCTGGTGTTATGAAGCTTTTGTGTGTAAAGTTTGAAGTGTGACGAAAAGTGTCAAAAGTGATTATGTTGCACATTGAAGACAATCTTGATAATATGGAACAAGTTAAGATGAGGAATGTCTAAGTGATAAATGTGTTGTAGATACTGTAAGATAGTAAATAGGTCAATATTTTTGTAACATAGATAGGCATCATGTATGTCCCCCTCCCATGCACCCAGGTATGACGATGGTTGCGTTTGGTCACTTCCATGTGCCATTTTTGTAAATAAACCACTTGAACATGTTTACATACATTCTGTCATCATTTTTATTTTTTGTTAAATGTAAAAATTCTTTAATGAAATTAAAAAGTCAGTCATATGGATGAAGTTCTGAGGTCTTTTTTTTTTTTAATCAATAACTACGAACTCATAGTATGTACTGCGCTGCTTTGAATCAGTCACTCACTCATGTGATAATAGACTTCTCTGCATTGAATCATTACTTGTTAATCTCTGGTTCCCTTTCATAGCACATCTTTTGTTCTGTCTTCCTCCACTCACCCCAACTGGTTGCAGCAGATGGCCGCCCCTCCCTGAGCCTGCTTCTGCTAAAGGCTTCTTCCTGTTAAAAGGGAGTTTTTCCTTTCCACTTGCACCAGCGTTTGCTCATAGGGAGTCATATGATTGTTGGGTTTTTCTCTGTTGTATTATTGTAGGGCCTCAAGGTGACTGTTGTTGTAATTTGGGGCAGTATGAATAAAATTGAACTGAACTGAATGTTGCTAAAGAATCAGTAATAATAAGACCAGGCAACATTTTCCAGTTTATTATATAATTTTGGTGATCCCAATGCGAACTGTAGCCTCAGTGTCCTCTTCTTAGCTGATGAGTGTCACCTGGTGTGGTCTCCTGTAGTCCATATGCTTCAAAGTTCCCGTGTTGTTACAACCAAAGTATGCAGATGAGCACAGTTACTTGTTGCCTTCCTATCAACTCTGTCTCCTCTGACATTATCAAGGCATTTTCATCCAGAGAGCTGCCACTCACTGGATATCTTTCTTGTCAGACGAGTCTCTGTAAACCAGTTCAAAGTCACATAACTCACCTTTATTCCCCATCCTGATGCTCAGTTTGAACTTCAGCAGGATCCAGTCTGAATGGAGTGCTGCCATGAAACTGGCTGATCAGATTTTTTGTGTTAACCAGCAGATTAACAGGTAAGTGTATATTGCCATCTATTCTTCTAATTTAAAAATTTTTTTTATAAATATGACAGCTGATCACCACAGGAAAAAAATCACTAAAGAATGATTTCATCTAAACATCTTATGTTTCTTCCAAATCCATCTGTACAGGCAGCGTAGCACTCAGTGTGACAAGTCAACTTGTTTTGATGCCTAAAATTACACTAACATCAATACTGGGGCTGCACTTCAGTTACATTTAATCTCTGCTGATATAATTTGCTTCAGGTTTAATTGGAAATAGATCTGAAAGCAAAGCAATGTTGGAGAGACATCACACCCACATAACTGTCAAATCACAGTTTTGCAGCCTCTGTGAGGTTCGAGCCACCCAGCTCGCTCAGGCTCCGCCTGTCTGATGGCGTGTTTACACTTTCAACAGCGACGTGAATCTGCATCTCGGAGCTGGCACAAGGCAAGCAAAGGCAGCTGCAGTCAGAGCCCAGCTGATGACTACAGTGTGAAACTGTTGGAACAGATGCAAACAACCTCTGTGGAGCGTTTTTGTAAATATGCACAACTTCTTAAACTTCCAGAGACTGTGTGGCTTTGTGATTTATACTGTTGCAACAGCTTTTATGAATAATATGATAAGAACTGACCAAATCTTTCCTATTGTGCTGTAAAAAACTCACAAGCTGAAGCTCTTCTTTTTCACCCCTCCCCAAACTCCTGACAGACAAAACAGATGGAGCGGTATTAATTTAAAGCCTAAACAATGTCCACATGACAGGAAGAACGGATTAAGTATTCTTCCTCATGCTGATTTGATCAGGAAAAAACCAAACCAAAACAATGTTCTGCTGTTACACAAGCTCAGAACGATCTTTTGGGGGTATAAGCTGTGAAAATGATTGCATTTTGTTATTCATTCTTTCAAAAGTTTAAAGTGTTAAACTTTTTAAACTTTAAATGGTTAAAAAAAAAAAAAAGAAAAAGTTTTACAACAGTTTCAGGGTTCTTTAACTTTTTAACTGTGTGCAGCAAGAGAACATGTCAAATATATTAAATATACATTATGTTCATTTGCAGAAAGCATGAAGATCTTTAGAAACCGTGACTATGAAATATGACGGCATGTCTTTGATTTCTCCAGCGTTCTCTCAATCTTTGCCTCATAAAGTTCGTTTCCTTGTAGCCAAAACTGGCCTTCAACCCTCAGAGTCCATGATGAAGGTCTCAAAGTTTGGGTTGAGCTCAGACACGAGCGCGTCCACAAAGTCCCCGATGGTGGGCCGTCTCTGCAGCATTCCTGTCACACACACACACACACACACACACACACACACACACACACAGGCATTAGGGGGTGTTTGCAGGCTGCAAGGAGTGGCACCAGAATTAGTTTGCTGTTTTCAATCACTCCATCTCACTTCATTCATGCTTTCCTTAGTGCTGAAATATTTTTAATCTGATGTCAGAGGAGTGATCATAAAAAAGGAAAAGAAAAACCTTTTGTTTTTTGAGATCCTTTGAAGCAAGTGCTACATTTTTTCTCCCCAAATTAAGCTAAAATCATTTTAGGTTAATGGATTTCAGCTGCAGCACTTTTTAAAATTCCAGCTTCTCTTCCTCAACACTACAATGGATTTTTCCCAGTGCAATGTTGCTCACCATCATCTGCATTTTGAAGTGAAGATTTAAGGACATCGCCACATTTTACCACAAAAGCGCCTCAACACATCCTAAACTACTGCAGATGTAGTGCAGCACTTTTTACTCCTCACACAGTACTTACACTGAGAAAATGGGCTCAAACACTCACACCTTAACAGGCCTCAGCTGGTAATAACGTCCATCACAGAATATGCACTAAAGTAACCAAAATGTGCAGATTTCCTGTATATTTACAATGTTTTATATTCTCTGTCTCACTCACATAGATTACACAAGAATGTGTCCAGTGTCGTGGAGCAAATATGACGGTGGAGCTGAGAGTGAGCTCTGGGAATGTCTGTGTGTTTTCAGAGCTTGTCTGCCAGCTCATGCATTGAGGACTCCCTAGCTCGCTTTACAATTCAGCAGCACGCCCGCTTTGAAGTCAGTTCATTTCCCCTTGTGCAGCTGCCAATGTAAATAGGCACTCTCCCCCTCCCCGTCTTTCCTGCATAGGTCACCTCCATTGAGTGCACGAACACACACACAGGAACGTCTGCAGACACGCATGAATGGCGTCGCAAAGAGTTTCACACAGCGATCCTGAATGTAGACAGATATCAAGATGTGGACAGTCACACACACACACACACACACACACACACACACACACACACACACACACACACACACACACAAACAGGAGTCTGTGCTGTTTCCACCATGATTCTGACTCAGCAGGATTGCCATCTCTCCTTACCCACCAGTCGCACCCTGCCCCTTGGCTACAACGCGAGATACCATCACACAGGGGTCCCTAACACACTGTAACCGCAGGGCCCCGGGATCCCTGTGAACACGGCAGCCACATCACAGAGACGACTCCAACCATAAACTGATAGTCATGTTTATAGAGCCGAAGGGTGTTTTCTCCTTTGACCGCTGCTGACTGTGGCGTGTTTGAGGCAGAGACCAAAATGCATTATTAGATGCTCACAAAGAGTATGCTGAATTTATACCTCAGATCAAAGTGAGCGTTGTAATTTAAGCCCCAACTTTCTTTCATGGAGACTTTAGTTTTCCAATTAATGATGAGAAATATGAGTCGAAGACCACAGTCCTGTTAGCAGCTCTCAGTGGTCCGTCACGCAGGCTTCTCATAGCTGCGTAAATGCTTTTGAAAATCTCAAGTTTAACCCAGAAGAGTTTTCCTGCCTTAACCTAATCAAATCCCCCTTTACTTCTCAAATATGCAGCACAAAAATCAACAGAGAAACAGACACAGAGGTACGCACATGTCCTGACATGGCACTTGTTTACTTTGGTTGATTTTTTACAGCATGTGTGCAAACAGAGCTAAGGGCTGCTGAGCTGAACTCTCCATACATACATACATACATACTGCAGCATCACCGTCACTTTATCATAGATTTCATTTCCTTGCTGTGTTTAAAGGGGCCTGACCACTTACAAGTTTCTGTGGTGTTAAACAAGCAAAGTTTACTCTACAAGACTGATGAGAGATGCACAGGTGCTGGTGGTGTGTGTGTGTGTGTGTGTGTGTGTGTGTGTGTGTGTGTGTGTGTGTGTGTGTGTGTGTGTGTGTTGGGGGGGCTAAAGGTGGAAAAGGAAGTGCAATCTGTGAAGGAACTTAGTCAGGTAAACAACAGTTCCCATGCTAGCTGCTCAGCAGCAGCTCGTGGTGTTGGCACACAGTTCTTACGGTACATGACAACAAGCAAAACAATACACAGTGAGGACAGATTTTCTCAGCCACGACCCCTGGGAGAGTTGGAGAGGAATGCACAGATAACCTCAGAGTCATAACAACACTGTGGAGGAGTATCTGATCTCAGAAGCTGCCCTTATACATACACACAGGGAGGAGGGGCCGAGCCACAAAAGACCCCCCCCACAGGGAGGAATCACCACACTGTAAAAGAGATGAAGTTCACAGACAAGTATCAAAATGTCAACTGAATATGTTTTTTTTACTCAGCTCATGGTTTTCACTGAATGGAAGCACTGGGTAATTAAAAGGTACAGTCGGTAATTTTGGAGGTTATGTAATAGAAAAACTGAATATTGTACTCAGTGTGCAATTATGTCTTCCAACAAACAGATGGGTTCTCATAAACATAAAACTAATCCATTAAAAATACACTACATCCAGGTACCCATGGCTCACGACGACAGCAGCGCAGAGGAACAGACACGGTGCGAGTGGCTCTGCGTCACAAACGGTGGGGAGAACTGTACACTTACTCTTGGCTTAGCACCAAGGAAAAACCAGAGCCAAACTAAACATAGGCTGTGCTTTGTGCCCATTGTTGGTACAGCCCGAGGACAGAGCCTTTGCAGTGTGAGTCATCTCGTATTTAAGAGTTTCCATTTCCATTCATAATGGCACTGACACAGCTATTGAAGAGCGGGGCTTCTAATCATTACAGTCATCTCAGGGCTTGCATCATTAGCCAACTTGGCCAACGGAGTTTTGGGATGTTAAAAGACGAACTGGAGCCTCAATCGACCAACTGGCCACTGACTACCTGCTCAAGGGTACATCAAAAGTCCCCCTCCTCCACCCCACCCAATTTATCCAACTGATGTACAAACATTCGAAGACCCTCTTCTTTAGCGCAACTTCCACTGCCTCCTGTTTTCTTTAAACAGGACAGTGGTTCTCAGGGAGATGGAAAACACTGCAAATTGCTGGCGTACAATAGCCTAGAGCTGGGCGATATATCGAGTTTTTAAAACATATCGATATATTTTTATACGAGATATAAGATGTGACAATATCCTTTATATCGATATAGTCTATGTTACGTTATAATTATAGTTGTGGAGCCGCAAGTTTGCCTCTCTTTCGTCCACTTTTGTCTCTACGCAACGTTACTCCGCCTCTCCTTCACTGAAGACAACTCCCCCTCCTCCCCCATCGCTTCACGTGCAGGCAGCGACAAGATGGACAAGGCAAATCTCCGTTAACGAGTTACTGCGCATCGCCCCATGCGTGGGGCTGGACGGCGTCAACGTGCTAACTAGCTAAACATGCTAACGAGCTAACCGCACTAACAGCGCTAACCCTAAAATCCTTTCATTCTCTCAAAAGTTGATAGTGCGCCTTATGTATTACTTCTGGTTGTGCTTGATGGCCGCGAACCGATTTTATGTGGTACACGGCGCTCAGCAATCTGTCAAAAATGTTTGAGTACGACTTTGCTAAGCTACGGAGCTGCACCGCTTGATCGATTGTCGGCGCATTACGGCTACCGAGGAGCTTCGCGGAGTGATACGTACTGTGCATCAACGTAATATTACCATATTGTGTGTGTATAAGGACCATAAATGGCACCTGTAAGAGACGTGGTTATGAAGCGGATTTCAAACTCCAGGCTATCAGTCACACAGTAAAACTTGGGAACAGAGCAGCTGTGAAATCTGTCTGTCTTTGTTATTACGCTCAGCGTCTTTTAGTTTACATTTTGACTGCACAATTGTGAGCTCTTTGTTTAGCACAAAAACAACCTTGTTTTCTTTTATTTATGGAGCATTATTATTTAATGAATGCTCATAATTTATTTTTGAGTAATTTTTCATGTACATCTGTGCTGTATGTTAATAAAAGTGCCTGTGTGACATCTGGGACACAGCTTTGACTAAGAACTCTCTTTTTGTTCTTACTTTATGGCTTAAAAAAAAAATATCGAGATATATATCTTATATCGCCATCCAGCTAAAAAATATCGAGATATGAATTTTGGGTCATATCGCCCAGCCCTACAATAGCCCCTGGTTTTTCCGCTTATGTCACCAGCTATCAGCACAAAATGCCAAAAAAAACAAAACAAAAAAAACAAACCCAAAAAACCTTTCAAGGGCAAAATCTTTTCAGCTCCCTGAAATGACATCCTCAGATATAAAGACGTCCTGACGTGGGTCCAGCCTCATGGTAAAATCTTTAAATTACACTGGGATTTTACATTTCACATCAGTAAATAGATAAACAACAAAGAAAAGCCAGGCTATTTACTCAAAGGGTGGTGGGCGATGGGTATCAGTCCAACGAAGGCCACTATGGCTGGCTAGCAGCTCTGAGTCTGGGTAATGACAGCTCAGGGGACATGAATTTAGTACAAGTGCTCTAAAATTGCAGTCCAGCCTGCAGCTACTGCTGGATGAATTTATCAAAGATCTGAGATGCTGACTAAAAACAAATAAATAAATGAATAACAGAAGTTTGGATGGCATGGATAAAGTCTGTCTGATGACCTCCATGATTTGAGAAAGCAAAATAAATAAATACATTTAAAAAAAAGGGTGTCTCATCTTATTTATTTATTCTTGCAAAATAACACATTTAATTTGTCCCCTTCAAACAGGCCATGAATGGCATTCGTGGTTCCCTCACAGAACACACAACAGACACTTTAACATTACTGAAAAAACTGAAACTTTTTCATAAAAACATATTGACCTTAACTCCTTGTTATAGCTTGTATTTTTGGTACTTCACAATTTAATAGGCTTCTTTTGAAGGCCAGTTACAACTCTGAGGCAGCACTGTGCTACGTAGGAAATGTGCACAAACTGGAGCGTGCGATAACTAGCCCCGTCTCCTCTGCCGCCTCGTATTCCCCCGGAAGTGTTTGACACCGTTTTCACAAATCTTAAGGTACTTGCTGCTTCAGTAGCCGATTCTCATAACTATTCCAAACTTGTCACGGTGTGAAAAGTAGCTACGTCTGTCAGACCTGCAGGCAGGCCCGGGGGCTCGCCGCCTCTGTAATTACAGCTTTGAAGTTCAGGAAGCTTTTTCTACAAACCGCACTTAAGACAGGCCCAGAAAGCAAGCAAGACAAGGGTGATGACAAACACTGCACTGGGAGGCTCTTTGTTGAGTAAGCGCACGCACGCACGCACGCACACACACACACACACACACACACACACAAAAAAGGAACATCAACACAACACAACCTCTTCATAATTTTTCCAAAGCAACACTTACGTAAAAAGTTGCATCAAGCAGATTTATTCAGCTTAATGCATCGAGTCATTCTAAAAAAATTTTTAAGTGTGTTTATGCAGACAGACGGGTCTGCGGTGGGTCCACCACTTTAGTCCAAACTGAAATACCTCAGCCGCCATTGTTTGGATGGCCATGACACACTGCCATTTCTGGTCCTCCGAGCATGAATCCTGTGACCTGCTGCAGGTCACTTCTACTGTGTAGTATTTAAATAAATGTTTGATGGATAATACAAATGCTCATGGCTCCCATGCAATTTACTTTGCAGCTTTTGGATGGATTACCATAAAATTTATTGAACATATTTATGTCCCCGCTCAGGGTGAATCGTAATAACTTCGGTAACTCGTATATCTGCGGGTCAGGGCCCCCCAAGGAGGGTCGGGCAGAGAAAATAAAAAGCCAAAAAGCAGACAGATGTGATGAAAAGCAAAGTAAGTTACTCTCAGCACAGGCTCTTCCTGCACTTTATGGTTTGTCATAAAATGTCCTCCAAACAAAATCCATTGTCCACCCTTGCTGCGCAAAAACAGAATTTAATTTTCTTGAACTCGCACTTCAGTTAGCCATCACATCCCATCTGACACAGACTTAAAGTAAGAATTCAGGACAATTTTGGAAAGTCCCCCGAGTTAAACATTTACCTGATCAAACATTGAGTCTGACTCAAGTACGGGCTGTAAATTATGCCTTTTGCAGCTTAACATCTGGACTATGAGGTTTATCCAATCCTCTCCTCGACTTCAGACAGAACTATGCATCACTGTCTCACAAGTGCTGTGGGATTGTACAAAGCACCCCGCCTCGGGGTTTATTACTGATTGTACAAGCAGTCATAAGAACTATTCAGTCACGCTTCCCCCAGACAAAGAACGAACGAGGTCCCGAGTCCCTGCTACAGAGCCCGAGTAGATCCATTTTCTGTGCTCAGTGTTTGAGACTATGGGAACAGCCTGGGCCATGAAAGCCCTCTCTGTAGGAGGACCCAAGGTTCAGTTTAGCCAGTCGATCGGCTTTCACTCTCTCTCTCTCACTGCAGTGATGCTGCCGCAATGAATTTAATACCTGGGTTTACATTTCAACACCATCTTTTCCTGGGAAACATCCAGGAGCAGGCAGGGAGGCATCCAGATAAAGACTGGCCTCTGATTGGCCTTTCCAGGTCTGCTCCGGTTCCCCGTGTGCCCTTATGCCCCTTCTACCACCTCACCTAAGGGGGATAAGCAGGGAAATGATACACACCTCCATTTACAAGGCTCTTTGTTTGAAAGGATTATGTGTAATGGGTTGGATCTGGATTCTGTCTCCTTCCTCTAGTGTTCTGGTCTCTGCTGGCCTAATCCCCGCTAAGGACATAAAAAGAGCCATTCTAATTCACTTCAAATCAATTTTCCATTCCTCAATAAGATTTCAGGATGTCTGCTATGAACCCATCAACCCTTCAGCAAAGGCTGTGGAAACTTAAATATTTCAGCACATGTGCCGATGTTTTGTAGTTTTTCATCAAAATGGTGAGGTGGCTCAATGAGGGTTCTTTAAACTGCAGAGAGTTTCTGCTTTAGCTGAAGCATTTCTCCAGACAAGGAAAAAAATGTATTATTATAAAATTATTATAAATGCAGGTGCACACAATGGACAGGCTGCCAAAAAATGTGAGAGTGGATCTACCATCTAGCCCTCCCAAGGCTCTTTCATTTGATCTGCATCTTCTGTCAGACAATGCAATCGCTGGGTTAATCATTATTCCCAGAGGAGACGTTTTTTAGAGCCTTCCTTCCCCTGTGACTTGCAGCCAGAGCGATAAAAACCACCATTAAAACTCTGCCTCACGCAGGGCTTTGGACTATAACTAGAGTAGCATTCGCTACAAAGAAAACCATAAAAGCAAAAATTGTAAGTTAAGCAACAGTCAATTGGACAACAGATCTTACAGCAAGGATCTGATCCAATGGTGGTTTTCATTTCAGAGTGTGGGTGCAGCCCTGTTTGGAGCTGTCACAGGAACAATCCAGTGGAGGAGGGAGGGGGTGACCCTGAGGGAGAGATTTACAGTACGCTCCTAAACGTTACCCGATATCACTATCTTTCTATCTGTGTCTCTATCTTCTCACCTTCTCCACTTTTGTCCTGTCCAGACAGGCCACAGCAACTGCTGGAGGAGGGGTGTAGAAGGAAAGAAAGAAGCATGCGTTTGATTTGCAGTTCAAGTCCACCCTCTTCCAACACCCTGTTTGTGCTTTAATGTGAAAGGTTTCTTCCTTGATGAAGCTCAACTACCCAAACTCCTTGAAAGCACATTACACAGATTTTTTTCTGATATGGGGGAAATTTCATACACTCAAAAATGTGACTTCTGTGTGATTACTTCAAGTAATAAAAGGAAACTGCTCCTGGACATCATCACATAGGCCCAGTTCCACTCCTAAGCAAGGATCGTTTCTACTACAACTGCAGTTTGATGATTTTTTAGCCCAGCTTGTCACTAATTTTTATACCTCAAATATCAGCATATTTAAAATAAAAACGAGCGCTAACATGCTAATCATTAGCCATCTCGAATTGGGATTAGCATGCTAACGACGGCTAATCAGCACTAAAAAGACAGTAAATTGTAGGGTGGTGAAACTTTAAACCCTTTCATGCATTTTTATTCCTTACTAATTGTTAATAAATTAATAAAGCATATACTTAGCTTGCCTTGTGTCCGGCTATACTCTCAAAGACACTTATGTTCCAAGGAGTAACCTCCTGAGATTAAAAATGAAGTCAATGCAACAATGGCGAAAACTGCAGTTCCTCTAGGTGCCACTTGAGGCAGCATCCAAACGTAGGCTCCTTCCCACAGACTCCCGTATTAAATTAAACTTATTTCACCAGTCTTGAAAAGCATATTTAAAGACTGGTATAAAAATGTTTTTGCCTCTATGGATAATTTCCGTAGCAATTCCGCGTGGGATGATTTTTTAAATTTTAAATATTTGCTTGAATAAATCAGTTAGGGGCGTGACCACGCTGATTTAGAGGTCCTGTCTGCTAGCATCATCCATTTATAAAGGACCTCTCTGCTGTATGTGTGTGCTACTGGTGCTGTTGGGATCATTTTAATAGGTTATCTGACTAATATAATGACTTGCTCTGTGGTACACACCATCCCACAAGTGTGTGCTTCAGTTTTGGTGAGTGAAATTCTAGTTTTATTAACACGTTACTTGGCATTAATCAGAATATGAGTGTCTGTGGGTTTCACCCATAAATGCAGCTTGGTAAGGCCTTACTGTACGCTGCGACAGGGACACAGATAGCTGGAGACCCAACGGTTGAGTAGCCATTCCTGTTAATGCTGCGTTGGTCACATAATACGCTGCTGCAATTTCAACCACATCCATACGGATACATCAGCAGTAAAAACCGTAAGCAAAGACACTGCCAGTTTAGTTGGTGCACTCGCAACGTAACAGGAGTCCCATGTACCACTGTGAGAGGCCGCTGACATTTGACCTTATGTGGGGATTGGATAAAAGTAACCAGATCACCAAAATGATTACGTTTGCTGTGACACATTCGTCATAAATTGATCCATTTGGTGCCAATAATCAAACAAAAGGAATGTGAATGTCATGGTGTTACAACAAGAAAATTGAGTCACAGAAATCCTGAAGATTTACTGAGAACGATGAATCTATTGAATAGTTACTGGAATATTTGAGTTTGTTTGATCTGAAACAAAAAAGTCTGTGTTTTCAGCCCTGCAGAGTCAGCAGCGTTAAGCACTCAAACCTATAATCAAACATTTCGGTCTTTCCCTCCTTCATGATCGCCTGTGTACACAAAAAGCACTAGGAGCCATATCGTTATCTTTTTAATTATCTTCTTTAGTTAACCTTTAAAAGCAGATCAAATAAGGGCTGGACTAGCAAGGGGCACTGTGTAACTGCCGCAGAGTGAGCTCGCCGAGAGCAGGACAGGCTTTGGGCTGACAAAGCTCCTGTAAACAAAGATAAGAGACCTTGGGAGGTGTGTTAGTAAGCATGTACCACGGTGGAATCTAAAGCGCAGAGTGCAACAAACCATAACAGTGGTAGCTGTGACCACCTGAAACAACAGCAGCTGGATCAGCAGCTTCCATCTTTCTTTTAAGTGAGGACGCCTTTTCTGCTTCATATGAGAAAAGAAAAACAACAAATCCAAGCAGGAGTCACACTCTCGGCTGTCCAGCAAGTCAAAACAAATTTTGCGGCACAACCTGCAGTAATTAGACACACCCTTTTTATTAAAAAAAATTCATGGGGCAAGACGCCAATGGACTGACAACTCCATAATCTGGGAGGAAACCTGGAGATGAACTGTGGCGAAACCTCAAACTGTTGGCACAGAACGGCGCTTTACAGATGTTTGTGGGCAAACATGATATTCTATCAGTATTTGTGACAAAAAGATTGAACCTACCCTCCACCATCAGCATGGGCTCCTTAGCTCCTCCGTGGGCCAACATCTCCCGTCGGTACCGCTCACCCATTTCCCTGAGAAAGAAACCAAGATGGAAGACAGGCAGGGAAGAGAAAGAGATAAGGTTACAGACACCTGTATTCACCTGTCAACCCCTCCATCACTGCTGCTGCCACTGGGAGCCCAGGGCCAAGTCTGCTAAGTTGTCTGTAAACAACAGACAGGTGATAAAAACAACAGAGATCTGACAACTGCAGGTGTTACCGAGACGAGGTAAAGGAGGCCAGGGGGACAGACAGACAGAAAGGGAAACAAAAAGAAGTGAAACTGCTGCAGGGCTCAATGCGATGCTGATACGATTAACGGCTGGTTTTCCACAACAGAACCTTATTGCTTTGCTTGTCCAGGGGCAAATGCTTTAGATCAGGGGTGCCCAATCCCGGCCCTCGAGAGCCACACACCCGAATCAAATGAATGGCTCGTTATCAGGCCTTTGCCAAACATGATGGCATGCTGAAGAGGTAATCAAACCATTTGATTCAGCTGTGTTGGAGTAGGGATGCATCTAAAAGCTGCAGGATAGTAGCTCTCGAGGACTGGGATTGGGCAGCCCTACTTTAGATAGAGGAGGATCTGGTAATGTGGATGCTGGTGTGTGTCCGTGAATCACAGCAGATGCCACATTCACATTAAAGCCAGGGCTTTGATACAGATGATATGAACTATGTTTCTGCAACTCTTCACCACCTGTACTTCAGTTTCAGGGTAATGTAGTCATTGTTAGGAGGACTCCTCATTTCAGCCAATTTAGTATTTATTGCCCTTATAAATAATGAACCATGTGTCCAGTTAAATATCTGCCTCCCTACAAAAATAATTCCTCTATTCGGTTCTCTCTATTAAAAACATCTTTAACTCAGCGAAAGCTCTGATGGTAAAGTTCAACATTACATCCCTTTGAGATTATGGCCGTATAAGACAGTTTTCCCTATAATTCAGCTCGTATATGTATACATACACACACATATACATATACACACACACATATATATGCAGTGATTGGTTAGATTTATGACTGGGGTTTTGAGATATGAGATTTATGAGACTTATTTATATTTCTATATATTATTATAATTATATATATTAATTATATATATATATATATAATATATATATATATATTATATGTATATATATATATATACATATATACATACATACATACATACATACATACATACATATTCATTCTCTAATTTAACAGTATGTTAAGCTTTGGTCTCACCTGTTTAAAGGATCCTCTATGAAGCATTGTTTCCACACCATCGAGGCCACCGCACGTGACATGAGGTAGGAGTAGTACTTGGCCCCGTACCCAATCAGGTGGCTGAATCTCAGCTGCCATGCCTTAAGAAGAAAATGAACATTGAACAAAGAAAATAAACAACTATATCACTTTAAAGACAGCGAAGCCAATCCTCACAAAGCTAACTCTAAGCTAAACCCACACGGCTGCAACTTTCCTAACAGCATCTGTCGTGTGTCACCGTATCCAAGGTGACACGCGACTGTTGCGCCGGACAGATTACTTTAAAATCTGCTAATGAGTAAAAACAGCAGATTTTTTGTAGCTATTCACACACTCCATCAAATTTAAAAATGAAAAAATCATTCGTATTCAAAAACTAAATCATGAAGATTGGGCACCTTACACCAAAACAAATAAAAATGGGTAAAATAAAAAGGATAGAGTGAGGTTACCCTACGGCCTGGCAGCATGCACATCTCACAAGTGCTCTTTAAATGACCATAACTCCTCCGTCACCATTAGTGCCAAAATAAGAGACAAAATGTCAACTGTTTTAGTAAGAAGAGAAGACGAGCTTTACGCAGATATTCGGTATGTCACGGTAGAACAAAGCATCTACAAAGTACTGCTGTCTATCGCCGACAGAAAAATCATCTGTTTGTCTCGTTTAGGGAGACATTTTAAAGGGTTCCTGTATAAACACTGAGGTGATAAAAGGCCAAACACCAAACAGTTTGATGTCTTTAAAACAGTCATATTTGAAATAACCAAGGTGTAATCGAGCAATCTTGGACAACCTAGCTATAATCTAACTTTACATCTTTTCGTGTCTGCACTCAGTTCAGCTCATATTTCTAATCTCATTACTTCACCCTTTAATATCCAGCCCTTCATGTTGACACAACCTGCTCTGAAACATCCAGACAGTCAGACACATAAACACCTGCCAAAGTACTTCAGAGGCGTTTGTGGTAACGCCTGCTTCAGTCAGTGACTCAGGACCAGATTTTGCAATGACTACACCCTGACTACAGACCGACGAGGTGAAAACAACACGTCAGTAGATATTAACAGAAAGCAGACTCATAAATACGCCAAACATTCTCAATCTTTTGAGCTGCCTATGTCATCTTCACTGATGATATTACACACATAAACATCTTTGACAAACATTAAATCACATCCTGTCAGGTCCTTTTATAAAACGGACAAAACATGGAAATTCCTAACAGCTAGAAAGCCCCGTTCGCTCCTTTTCTCCCATGTTGTTGCCTGAAGGGGAGCTTCTCCATATCTATAAAGACGAGCTCCTTTATGATCTCTGAAAACGGCGACACTGGGAAATTCAGCTGGCAAACATTCAAACATTCAGCCTGCTAGAAAAGGCAGCAGCTGCTGTTGTTAACAAAACATAACAGACTGCAGACACCTCCTTGCACATCCACATGGGGGGGAAGCAGACTTCATACACGTTAAAGATTTGAACTCCAATTAAAGTGAAATAATCATGAAACTGAGGGATGTGCTTGCAGACTGGTGCCCAAGAAGCTTCCAAAGGATCGTCTGACATCAAGGTACATGTTCTCCAGCAAAAAGCCAAATAACTCATTAGTGTGGATAAAAAAAATCTTAAATTCTTTATGCTGGGAAACATCTATTAAACTCACGTTTGTGAGAAGATATTTAAAAACCTACTGATGCTATACATCACCTTTAACATAAAAAGGTTCATCTTTTTTTCAGAAATTTGAATAATAAAGGGATATAAATGTAAAAAAATAAGACAAAGAGCACTGTAGGTTGTAAGCTCTAAAACAACTGCTTTTTGAGAGGTGCTGTGTCTGCTGACCTAAGCGCGGTCGCTCAACAGCATGAAAAACACTCCTGTGTTGACTTGACAAGACTCCTCAGGGCTGTAGTGACTTTAATAAGAGTCGATAGCACTCCTGAGAGGAGTCACGGCTCAGGAAAGTGTGGGTTAGAGAAGCAGGAACACAAATACAGGAGCTCGGATCAGCTCTTTCAAGTGCTATGAAATAGAAAATGTAGGCCGCGCTAACAAATGCGATAACACATCCAGAAAATTACAAAAAGCCTGCTTTAATTTGTTTTAATTCGGAGGCTCTTTGATTCCTCTGTGCTTCCTGACTGCTGATGTTCTGCTACTGAAAAACTGTTTGGTAATATGTCGCAGCCTCTGACAGGATGCTTTAAGTACTCATCACAAAGTGCCTTGATTATCAGGCTTCCAAGCTTCTCTTTGTTTTCAATCCCTTCGTCTCACATCAAATGATTATCGTCAGCTTTTCTGAGACAGTGCGAGCGGGTCACATGTCAGCAAGATATCCTTTTCATCCTCACATACAAAAGGAAACTGAGTAAGCCCTTGCTTTTTACTCTGCTCCTCTTCAGTGTCAGTTAAAAGACATTTTTAGGCCTTTCCAAACTCGACTTGTGAGAAGAACGTGAGCCGTCGCATACACACCGACTCATCCTCTGGGGAAATAAAAGGGACAGCATTGCAAGTGTTAAAGGCACGGATTAGCAGTTAGAGAAATGTCAACAAAAGCGAGCAGGACACCTCGCTTTCTGCCTCTTATTCCCAAATATTATCTTCAGCTCAAGAGTGAGCATGTGGTCTGTGTTACTCGCAGCTGATCCTCTCACTCTGTACGCAGCGGGAACTGATAGCCCTCCTCTATAAACTATACACATGTCAGCATCACCCTAATGTTTATAATCTGTGGCTCTCCGTAACCCATTAGCCACTCCAAACTTCTCTTTACTGCGGAAACTTTTTCCTGAGCTGCGTTTCCATGAAGGCAGTCAGACAGGGATGGATTCAGAGGGTAAACCACACAAAAAAGAACATTTTAAGGATCTAAACAAATCTGTTTTCACTTGCTCCGATCCAATCGTGATCTAATACTCGACGTTTAAGTACTGCAATCACCCTCAGTTCAAATGAGGAAAGCGATCTCGCTTGTGGTTGTGGCTGTGCACACGGAGGCAAAGTGCCTGTTAGAGCTTCCTGTATGGCTTGAAAGCTTGAAGAGAAATGACTGCGACAGTGGGAAACTATATAACATAAACCGCAATCTCCGGAGAGGGAGCTACAAAGCGAGGCACGTACAGAGGAGTGGGAGGACTCCTGTGAGGAGAAACGCTGGCTGGGACACGGTCGTCCGGGCAGAATATACAGCAGTCCTGTAATCTTTATTCCTGATGGCAACCCCACATAATTACAGCCCTGAGTAAATGCTGTATGAAGGCCATTTCTGGCTAAATTATGACTGTTTTTGATTCCCTTCTGTCTCCTGGCCTCATCCTCCTCAGCCCACAGCTGCTAAAGTGGGGGAATAAAGCACTTTTTTCATTAAAGAGGAGGGAGGAAGAGGCTCAAATATTTCCCCCTGGGAGGGTTCATTTAAAGTATCCCCCTGCTTTGTTATTTTAGCAGCCCTTCAAAAAACAGCTTTAATCCTTTAAACACTGCTGTGCCTGGGTGAGAGATAAAAAACCAGTGAGAGAAAGAGGAAGGACAGCGAATAAGAAAGGAGAAGTGAGTAGAAAGTTAAAGACTAAAAGGTTTCTGTGATCTCATTAAATGGGTATCGAAAGAAGAGCACAGAACCCTAAATTATCAACAACTTCCAAGCTTGTATTTTATCCTGTAGTCATGACGTCAGAGACCATAAGTCACGGGGGGAGAAAGGAAAAAAAAGGTGGTCAGGCTGTACCGTGTTGGGCGCATAAGGCAAGCCGTAGAATTTCTGCTGCATGTCCTTCAGGATTTCTGTGGTAGAGCGGTTCTGTGGTTCGCTGTGGTAGATCTGATCCAAGACTGCATAGAAAATCTACACAGCAAGAAAAAAAAAAAAGCAAAAACAATCACCAACGTGCAAACTCTTAAACTGCAGAAATAGAGTTAAATGGTGACTAATGTCACACCATTGGACATGAATGCCCATTAAACTTTTAACATGTTTTGTGGTTGTCTTGTTTGAATCAGTTTTAGCTTTGTAAAGAAAAACAGATAAGCACGGAGCACAAAAACAAGAGCTTTCCTAATAAAATTTAAAAAAAAAAGGTGATAAAGGCTAAAACAGAATGGGAACCAATCAAAAAGATAAAAACAAAACCAAACCTTTCATAGCCACCAGATGCTGTTTATGAGCAGAGGAGGACTGTTCTTTATCACATCAGCTCCTCAGGGTTTTTTTTAAATGTTTTTTATGACTTTTGCACCACGGGTGTTAGTATGAGATTTTCAGTTGTTGTTTTTTTTCTTAGGGGTGGGCGTAACACTAAAATAGTGCCACACAAGCATCATAAATTAGCTGACATGTGTTATGGATGGTTCCTGCTGTTGCGTGCTCTGTGACAACGTACATGCAAAGACATTAATCTTACCTGCAACTGGGTGTCTGCAGCTCCACACACCTTTTTGGACTCACACAAGCGAGCCACCATACTCTCGGGTAGCGGCTAAAGAGACGATAAAACTGATTAAAGCTACAAAGCTCATCCTGCAAATTTTAATGGCAATGCCATGACCGTAATACTTCATCAGAACATATTTCTGTACTTTATCGATTCAAATCTGTCCTCAGTTTAAATCGTTTTGAGTGTTTAAGGTTTACCTGTCCAGTTTCATAGTGTCGTGCAAACTGGCTGATGACTCGGTAGTCGGTGGCAAAGTATTCCATGAGGATGGAGGGGACTTCAGCAAAATCAGTTGCACATCTGGTTCCTAGAGAAGGGATGAGAGACTTTAAAACAAAGCAGGATATAGGTGACTTTATTCTTGGCTGCTTAAGTGCTTTGGCTTTTATGTTTAGAGTGTTAAAAACGAAAAAGTGAGCCAGAATGAGAAACCAAAGTCTTTACAGCCCCAACCAAAAGTCAGAATCAATACAAGTCCTTGTGCTCTTGTGACACTCAGCAATATCAATAAGTAAGCAAAAGCACATATGGCAGGAATAGATGTGTAGAACAGAGGTGAAAAAGAGCAACTGTCATGAGATTTACACAACACAAACTTTACCAACATGTCTAAACATTGTGCCCAGTAAAGAAACAACCTCCAGTGCAGTTAATAGATACTGTTGTCAGGCTCAAATAAAGGCTTTGGGATCTTAAATTACTACTGAAGGTATCTGCAAACCAAACCATATCAAATGACAGCGTTAGCAGCCAGCTATCATCTGCCCTCTCCTCGGGGCTTACTTTCCTTGTTCAATTCACCACAGTGTAATGTATAACCCCTTCCTACAGCTCTGTATCAATCTATGTAATTCTACCTTGTGACATTTGGAAATGCAAAGCCATAATGTTCCAATATTATTACTTCTCTAAATCCTCAAGCAAACCAGGGTCCACTGAAGAGCCCTACTCATTGTAAGGGTCACTCCGCACCTGTCACGTGCTGGTAGCGAGTGCGTCCCAGCATTGAGTGCATAGCGTGGCCCATCTCGTGGAAAAGGTTCTCCATCATGCCGGGAGTGAGCAAGGTGGGGGCGCCCTTGGTAGGGTGAGGCAGACTCAGCATCAGCACCACGACTGGCAACTGGTACTGACCAGTTTCCTGGCACTGGCGCCCACCGCGGATGGTGAAGTGACAGTCCTGGGAGGAGAATGAGGAGTGAGGCTAAAGTGCTACTATAGAAAATAATACTGATAAATACTAATGACGTTACCAAAACATAATTAAATACAAACTCAGAAAATGTTGGGACACTTTTAAAAATGTGAAAAAACAAAACAGAATGTAGAGATTTGCAAATCTCATGAACAAATTTTACTCACAATAGAAATAAAAAATTTACACAGAGAAAATGTTTAATTTTAAGAGCATCCAGTATTGAATTTCATCCTTCTGCACAAAGAATTCTCTGAATGTTTTGATATTATGTCGATTAAGAGACATTGATGTTGAACATTATTCTGAAGTTCTCCCATAATTTGTAGACAGTTTTTTGCAGATTGGTGAACCTCTGCTCATCTTTACTTCTGTGAAACTCTGACCTGTTGTCAATTAATCTAACTGGTTGCAAAATGTTCCTCCAGCTGTTTCCCTTTAGTAGCATTTAGTTTTCCATCCTTTCGCTGCCCCAGGCCCAACTTTACTTGAAATGTTGCCTTTTCATGAATTAGTCTAAGTTTAAACATCTATGTTAAAATATGGTTTCGATGTTCGAGTGTGAATAAAATGTGGCTTTTCTGTTTTTAATCCACATTTTACAAAACTCGTTTGGGAATGGTTAACCACATTTCAAAGAAGGAAGAGATACTTTAAAATCTCGAGTACGTCGATGAGTGTGTGCTCATACCTGATGAGGTTTATCTTGCCGGTGGAAAAAGTCACAGTAGATGTATCCCAGCAATCCCTCCGTCTCATGGACCACAGCCTGGAGAAATGCACGCACAGTGATGTAATCACCCAATAACTGCACACAGACACAGCATCTGAAACTTGGATCTTTAAAAATGGTCCGAGGATTAGCGCTTGGCACAGACTATTCCACACAAGCGAACCTTTTTTCCTCACTAATAATGAGTTACCAGTTTGCGGACGTCCTCGCTCCAGACCTCTCCAGCTCTGGGTTGTTCAGACATGAGGGAGACGCCGTACAGCTGAGAGAAGAGATTGTTCAAACCCTCCATACAGGAACCAAGAGACAAGTAGGGACTGTACAGACTGGGCTCTATGTTGTACCTGCCGTGACAAATCAGAACATATCAATGAAAGAAGGAGATGTGACCTTCAGCACCGTGATCCAACAAAGTACATAAAAACAACAAATAGGAATCATGTGCATCTTCTAAAACAGGAAGATCAGCAGTGGGACTTCAAAATTTATATTTTTTACACTGTCAAAATAGCCCAAAAGGCCCTTTTTTTAAATTAATGAACCAGAACTTGAAGCCCAGATGAAACGCTTGCCCACTTTTGAACCAGCACATATTTCTGTATACGTTTAGCTGCAGGTTGCTCACTTGACTAGCTAAGAAAAAAAGAAAACGGATCCTGACTATCACTCATATGTGAGCTCAGCTGGCAGGGCAAAGCCACCACAGTGCCAGGGCTCAGGTTTGGCCACCCATGCTTAAAATGGCTCCTTTCATTCATGCTGCTTATAAGGCATCAAAGATAAAGACCACCGAGCCAAAACGGTTGTTTAGCTAGAACACCACATCCATATATTATCAGTGATGAATAACAGGCCACTGCTGAACACAGCTACTAGCTGTGTTTACCACACACAAGCTCTAGTCCCTGTTTCAGCAGGGTCTGAACACACACCGGTTCGAGCTGGTACTGCTGGAAAAGCACCGATAAAAAGAAAATGAGTGACTGAGAGAAACAAAAAAACCTGTGATTGTGACGAAAGAGCCTCAGTGGGAGGAATTAACATAATGTGAGCATGTAAGAGTGGCTGTTCCTTTCCTCGCCGTCATACACCGAAAAGGGCTTTTCTTTTTTTAAATGCCACATCAATTTTTAGGCAGCATGGTGGCTCCCTGTCATTGCGTGGTTTCTCTCCGGGTACTCCAGCTTCCTCCCTCAGTCCAAAGACATGCGCCTAGTGCCGTTAGGTTAACCTGTCATTCTAAATTGTCCATAAGTGTGAACGTGAGTGCGAATGGTTGTCTGTCTCTCTGTGTTAGCCTTGGGTCAGGCGGGCAACCTATCCATGGTGTGCCCTGCCTCTCGCCCTATGGTAACTGGGATAGCCTCTAACCCCACCCCATGACCCTGACAAGGATAAACGGAAGAGGACGGATGGACCAGTCCCAGAGGACTGGCAGCATGAGGAAGGAGAGCACAGACCCCACTCCTCCTCAGAAAATCTGTAAAGACACATCAAGTCCAAGTTTCAAGAAAACTTAGTAGCTGCTTAAGTTCAAAGAACACCTGACAGATCACTAATGTCTGCAATAAAGAGTTACCTAATGCCTCCCCAGACTCAACATATAATTAGCCTTTGCTCTGTAAAGTGCAGCTCATTAACCCTTTAAAGCCTGAAATGTGAAATTGTTTTTATTTCACATTTATGATTTCATTGAACCATCTTAAAAATGTGTTTCCATTGACGACTTTTAATTTGTATCGCATTTGTATATCTGGCTTTTTTTTTTTTAAATTGTATAAAAATGTATTTATTTAGTGTTTAAAACACTAAATGTTAAGGAAAGTGAAAAGAAAAACTATCCATCCATCCATTTGCTTCCGCTTGTCCTTTTCAGGGTCGCGGGGGGCCTGGAGCCTATCCCAGCTGTCATAGGGCGAGAGGCAGGGTACACCCTGGACAGGTCGCCAGTCTGTCGCAGGGCCAACACACAGGGACAGACAACCATTCGCACTCACATTCACACCTAGTGACAATTTGGATTATCCAATTAACCTATCCCCACAAGCTGCATGTCTTTGGACGGTGGGAGGAAGCCGGAGTACCCGGAGAGAACCCACGCAGACACGGGGAGAACATGCAAACTCCACACAGAAATTGAACTCAGGACCTGCTTGCTGTGCGGCAACAGTGCTAACCACCGTGCTGCCTGAAAAGAAAAACTAATAATAGTGAAACTTATGGCTTCTTGAATTTGCTGAATGCCAAAGACGACCACAGTTTATTTAAGTTCCACGCCATGGGTGACATCCAGGACGGTTTGCCAGCACATGCTTTCTATCACGCATCGACGCCTGTTTTTTTAATACAATTTTTAATACAATTCCAAGTCTTTATTTTTAGTCCAACTTCATTTGTTTTCATTTAGTTACATCTGCCTTGCTGATACTGGGTACTGCATTGAGATCTGATGACTGTGGGGGTCCCTTGAGTACAGTAAAGTTATCGCCATGTTCAACTTTAGCGTTTTTGAGAGCAGACCATCTGACACCCACAATGTTGTTAAATCCTCCTTCTTTCCCACTCTGATGCTCATCATGACCGTGTCTACATGCCTGATTGCAGTGAGTAGCTGCCATGTGATTGGCTGATTAGATCATCAAGTCATAAGAAGCCATTGGGTTACAAAAAAAAAGAAAAAAAAAAGGAGGTCGATTAGACTGAAAATCAGACCTGAAGTTTACTCCCATGCGTCTCTCCTAACACCTTTTGTAAAAAGCAACACTTGATGAAGAAGTGGGACGTAATAAGAGCTGCCGCTGTGAAGCAATATGGAATTACAAACATGTGAATGACTATCAAGTGACAGCAAGCTGAAAAATATGTTTCATAAAAGCTAAATCTCACCTTTCAGCACGCAAGACACCGCTGAGGTATGGATGATCCCAGGGCATGAGCTCCTGTCAGAAAACACAGAACTCATCGTAACTCTAAATCAGAATCAACTTACAGGAGTTAAAATATAATATTGTGTAATCAGTATTAATTGCTTTAAGGCATAACAGCATAGAGAGAAATGTGTAACGGTGAGTGTAATGTTGTGTAGTTGGCAAAAATATTCTTGCACATTAAAAAAATAAAAATCACCCACAGAATGTCGAGGGCTGAGTTTCTTCTTCATGTCTCTCATCATCTTAAAGTCTTTTGCTGTTCTGAAAGAGAAGCACCAAACAAGTTATTAGCGTGATGACTCGAGGCGTTCATTCCTGCTTTTTACCCACCTATCTCTACTCAGGGTCAACGGGGGCCAGAGCCAATCCCAGCATGCATTTGGCTGAAGGCAGGGAAACACCCTGGACAGGCTGCCAGGCTAACAGGCTCACATTCATACCTGTGGGTAATTTAGACTCTCCCAGTCCACCTGAATTGCATATTTTTGGACTGTTTGAAGAAATCTAAGCACACAGAGAATGCATCCCACACAAAAAGAGGAACACAAAGGTTTTCTAAAAATGCATCATTGTGCAAATGATCAAACTCATATTCGCATGTATGACAAAACAAATTAAAGGGTCACTCGTTTCAGTAATTGTGGATCTTTGGGAAACATCTTAAATAGCCTAATAACTCATGGTTAACCTCGAGGGGAAGCACCGATTTAATGAAGCCTTTACACCAAAGGCAACAAAAACATAAATCAGCTCGTGCTGATGATTCAACCTGCCAAACTGAAATAGCTGATCAGTGGATTTTTATTATGAAAAACATGGAAAGCTGTACCTGTCTGACAGCTTGTCTGTTAACAGCTGAAGAAAGCTCATCACTGTCTCTGCAAAGAGGGATAAAAACAAAAATGCAGCGTGTAAACCTCCCGAGAATAGTTCTCAAAGGCACAAAATATTGACAGTGCTGAATAATGAAAATGTCCCGACTGTGAGAAAAACCCCAGAGAGGTGTAGTAACCTGGGGTTTTGGCCATTGTCCCCTTTAGGGCTCTGTGTCCGAAGGACTCGTAGCCCACCAGTGTGGCCAGTTTGTATCTGCATTTCAGCAGCTCTTCCAAACACCCCATCAGCTCTGCGTTGGGATAGAGATAAATCCTGTAGGCGATTTCTCGCACCTACACAAGTGGAAGAGGAAGAAGGAAAATTCATGACAAAATCTAGAATTGTTAAAATAGCATAACAACTAGGCTGCTGATCTTTGCAGGGTCAGAGGTAGACGGCTAGATAAAACACTAACTCTGTTTTCAAGCAGAAGATGTTAAAATTTATTCTTTTTTTTTTCTTTCCTTTGTTCTCTTTCATCTCAAGCTTAAAGAAAATAGTTTAGCATGCTTAAATTCTACAATGGTACAACACAACTGTCAGAAAGTCATTTTAAGATTACTCAAAGTTTGCAGATCTAATTTTTTAAAACCATTTCATACTGCTACCCAGTATAAAATTAGATTAAATATGATAAAAACAAACAAACAAAAAAACAACAACAGCTGCTTGACTAAAGATTTGAGCTCTCACAGGTTTAGTGTTTCTCATAACCGGCACCCAAAGCCTATGTTGTGCGCTGAGACGTGGCAGAGGCGCCACCTTCTGGGCAGAAGAGAGAAACGTTTGCTGAGCCACAGTAAATGCCTACCAAGTCATTGGGGGAATCTGCATGCAGTCCCCCGATTTGAATGAAGCTTCCTTCTGTTGCAAAGTTCAGATGTAGGTGCTCGGGAATCGCAGACCTGGCGATCCTGTTCGGCATGTGGGAGCCGACCAGGAACTCGTTGTTTAGATCCAGCAACTTCACATGAAGAGCAACCGCCTCTTTCCTCTGCAGGGTGAAAAAGCACCAAGCACAATCACCGTTATGTTGCCTTCAGGTATTGTTTCCTACATCGCGTGTTTAACTCCATTAATAAAAACGCACCAGTGCGTCATCTAGATGAATTCCACTGATTTCAAAGTCGAACATGAACAGGTCTGCCACTCGCCTGCAGAGGCAAACATGTACAAAAGCCACAACAGGCCAAAATAAACAATCAGATAATCTCATAATGAGATGAAGGATAAATCAGGTCAGATACAAAACCAGGTAAGATTACCTTGTATCAGGATCCAGCTGAGCCTCGATGTCCGGGTTGTCCAGCAAATTCTTCAGGCTCTTGCATAACTCAACATTAGTGTTCAGTCTGAAACATAAAAACCATCAACATCTGTCACAGGCACAAACTGAAGCATAAATGACCCGTATCGTACCGTTGGAGACAGCGTATAAAAATATGTTCTTGGTGTTGTGCAGCTATGAACGACATAGGTCGCTTCTTACTTCTCCACGACTGTGCCGATCTCGATACACGTCTTCTCAGCAGCCTCGCGGAAAGCTGGATCGGGGTGAGCTACTTTTATAAAGTCTGCCTGTTCACAGGGAGAATGATTATTGTTGACAAGATTGTCAAGAAAACAAGCAATCTCTGCTCATACTGAATTTTAGGAGGTTGAGATTAAAACAATGGTCTTTTGTTGGACTTTGCATTTTCAGTGGGAGAAATGTTTTGTCACTCATTCAAGTGACTTCTTTAGTCTTCACATAAAAGGTCCACAGCCAGAAGCATAGATACACTGGGTTCCCCACTTTCACCCACCGTGGCTAATCTGTATATAGAGGAAATGGAAAACAGGGCTCTCTTATCCTACCCTGGAATGCCACAGAGTCAGGTACAGGTATGTGGATGACACCTCGGTGAAAATCAAATCTCACGACATAACACAATTCACTGATCACATTAACGCGGTGGACCAACACATCAAATTCAACAAGAAGGATATGAAAAAGATTTCCATCAGTAATGAGGAACATTTAAAAGTTGATGTGTTGATCGTAAACCAACACATATGGATCAGTATTTAAGGTTTGACTGGAGCACAAACAGAGCGAACACCATCCCCACAGACACAGCAGCCAGGGACACAACTGCTGCTTAAGCAAAAACCACTTCTAATCCCTTGTGTCAAGAGTACTGGAACAGCTGAGACGCGCCGTCTCAAAATATCACGACTCTTTGGCTTTCAAAACACACAAAAAGCTACGCCTAAGATTGGTCCACCCCAAGGATCAGGTCCCCTGGCACAAACAGAGCAACACAGTGTACGCTTGCCGTGACTTTGGGGAAACCAAACAACCTCTGGCTAAGCGTCAGGCTAGGACTCCGCAGTCAATTTACACATAGAGGCCAGTGGCCACTCTTTCAATGATGAGGATGTACACATTTACGTGAAAAGAAAAAGACCATGGGTACATCTTTTCACCACCCTACAATGTTGTGATTGCAGCCATTCCGCAAACTCTCTATGAATGGTACTCATCATGCTCATGTAATCACAAACATGAAAGCGACCTCACAGCCCATTGTTAGTCAGTAGGGCTGGTCTTGGCTATGTGGGGAATAATATGACCTTATTTACACTTTTGCTACAAAGGTTTAGCACACTTTTGTGCGTTGAACTCACCAGATCGGCCACTTTACACAGTTCATCTGAGAGCTGGTCAAAGCACTGGACTGTCTGAACTCCAGGAGAAGAAGAACAGGCTTTCTCCACCAGACGCTCCGTGTTCTTCAGAGCTGTCTCTGTGGCCACCTGAAAGCCTGCAGGACAGCTCAGCTCTGGCACTCCAAACAAACCCTGCAACCACACACAAACGCACAGTTATCACCACCAACTAAAGCAAGACTTACCTTTATAGTGTAAATGTTATTCTGCCAGTTTTGTAAGTTTTTTTTTTATTATGATCATTTTTAAAGTACACACCACATTTTTCTGTAACAGGTCCAGTTTCCTGTGAGGTCTGGCATTGAAAGCAGCTCCAACGGGAGACCATGTAGTGAGATTTCTCCGTACATACGTCAACAGGCTCCTGTGCTTTACCAAGTAAAACATCCTCCTGCACGCTGACATGTTGTACAAACCTGTCTGTTGTGTCTGTTGATTCTGAGGCTAAGAGTGCTGACAGTGATTGGCAGAGGACATGCTCGATTTTAGTTTGTACGTCAGCCTAGCTGCAAAAGCCGGAAATGTAAACAAAGCTAGGTCAGTTTATTTTAGACCTTTCTTTTTCAGGATAATTAAAACGGACTTTCTTTGACGTATAAAGCTTACCTGTTCCATTGAAGTGCTCACATGTTAGCTCACTGGAAAATGAAAGCGAATCTCCTTAACTGTTGCTACTTGTATTTTCGCTAAAAAACAAAAAACAAAAAAAAACATCGGGCTTCCGGTACCATTATTAAAAAAATAAAAACGACACACTCTTTGTTTTTATAAGTTCAAATTAACTGCATTTAAACAAAATATCGTTATCTGAAATTTCATTTCATTGTTGCCGAAAGTGCGATGAGCTACCGAAAATTAGTTCGCGATGTCGTCAGACTCACGCGACTGCGCAGTACGATTGAGAATTGAGGGGTTTTGAGTCTCTTCAAAATAAAATAAAAACAAAAGATTTGTTTTTTTTATTCATTATTCCATCTTTTTTCACCCACTCACCCATATTCTTATAAACAATACAAATAAGGCAGCACGGTTGCGTGGCGGTTAGGAGGGTATGTCTTGGCTCACAGGTCTAGAGTTTAAATCTTACTCTTTTTTTTTAAAGTTTTTCTGTGAATTAACAAAATCTTTTTTATATATATTTACAGGACAGTCCATTCATTGGGCTGCTAGAATTTTTTCTGTTATTTTTACACATTTATTTCTTACTATTTAAGTCCAAAGAGTCGTGCTGAGAGATTTCTTTCATTTACTGAAGCAGCATTTATGTACTGTTGTACTGTCATACTGTTGAAACTGGACTTTCTTTTATTACGATATCTCAGGGATTAAATGTGTGCTTAAACTTCTCCACGCTGACAGACAGTGAAGTTTCATTGGTCCAGTCTATGTGAGGTCACAGTGGCCATCAGTGTAAAATGAGTTTGACATCCCTGATATACGCACTTTTCACTAGCAGCATGACACAAAAACATAATTGTCTTATGAAAAATGTCAAAGATAACACAGTTTGACAGCCATAAAAAAAAAGAAAAAAAAAAGTATTTCTACACCAATATTGTGATTCCCCAAGAGCAGTTAGCTGAGAACTTGGTGTATCTCAGCATGGTGTGTATTGTGTAAAGACTGAAGTAGAGGATAAGCAGAGAGAAAAGGCTGAGGGAAGCCAAATTACCAAGAACTGGACTGAAAATTAGTGGCAGCAGGATTTTGTGGAGTAATAAATCTAAAATTTAAATTTGGGGAGGAAGTCTGTCAAGGTTTGGGGTTGCATTTTAGCCAGTGGTGCTGGAAATCTTCGGGCTTATGAACGTTGACATGCATGACCATGCTCCCGAACACGCAGCCAACGATGTGAAAGCAAACCTACCATTAGCCTCCCAGAGTCCAGATACCAAATTTACTGAAGCAGTGTGGGATCATCAAAACGAAAGGCAGCCAACATCCAAAGAGCAGCTTTAAATGTTCTTTAAACAGCCTGAACTACTCCTAGAAGTTCATCTGTTTGCACAGGAAGTGCAAAGAGATGGAGCATCTTAATGAAATCAACGGGTAAGACCCAGTCCAAGACAGATTACACCTTGAAATGATGCCTTTATTAAGAGGAAGAATAAGTCATTCATTGTACTCCATGAACAAATTGCATTAATAGTCTTCCTGTGAAATCTGTTTATTAAAGGTGTAGTACGAAAAAAACATTAAGCAAAATGTCATAAAGCGACTGTATTCAGAAACCTCCCCATAAACAAAAACAAAATCATACTGTAAGGCAAACACACACACACTCACACACACACACACAAACAAAAAAAAAAAAAAAAAAAAAAAAAAAAAAAGAAAAACTGAAAGAAGGTAACACAGAACAACAATAAAAAGTCTTCCCAATATGAGAAATCACATTAATTTGCATTAAGTACTTTTGGTTACTTGTACTTGGCAAAAAAAAAAAAAAAAAAAAAAAAAAAAGTACCAATTTGTGACATATGGCATGACAATGCAGTTAATGTGTATAAAAAAAAAAGAAAAAAGAAAAAAAAGAAAGAAAAATGGAAATAGCTCAAATTTAAATAAACTCTTTGCCACTGAACGATCACCAAGAAGTTCAGGCAATTTCTTAATCACATATTTACACCTATTCACTAGAATACAACACAAACCTAATAGAAACAAAAAAAGAAGAAATGTAAGGGGAGAAGAAGTTCATTTGGCTCATATCAACTCACAATACAGTCAAGCATTAAGTATATGGATTTACAAAGGAGTGCTGTAGTCAAAAAGTCTAAACTTGGATTAGTTTTTGTCCCAGTAAATGTGCTTGGACATCTGCCAACCTGGAATTGCTTCTTGTCCTTACCTTAGCTCAAAAGAGACAAAATAAAACAAAAAAAACAAAAAACTGCATGTCTGAGACTACAGTAAACTTAGTTGACCCCTGAGTTTCTAATGCAAAACTAGTGTATGAAATACCTCATTACAGTGTATCTTAGTGCAAGCCAGCAGTATGCTTGATTAAACAGAGGTATATTAGATTAGCACCCAAGCTGACAAGATTCCCCAGAATAGCCTCTGCCAAACCTTTTGCTGGCAAAAATCACCACACGCAGTATGGGAAGTGATGTTTTGCTCTTCATCCTTGTGAAAACCAGCAGTTCAAATGCTTGAGTTTGTATTACATCTATAAACATGTTTTTTGTTGTTTTGTTTTTTTATTTTCCTTTAATCTTTTTTCATAGAAAATATAAATATCCCTGAATGAAAGATTCACAGCATTTTTCTCTCGAGGACTCCAGTGCTACTACCGTAAGGTGACCAATCAAGTGTCTTAAGCTCTCCAGTTAACGTCCGGCTTCGTCTTCCCTCTAAAGCCTGTAACCTCCAGCAGCTATGTCCTTCATTCGCTGTCGTTGTACTTAACCGTCCGTTTCCCACGGTTTCGGGTGTTCACCCGTGTCTTCCTCCGCGGTTTGCTGTACGACTCGTCGCTGTCCTTCTCTTCCGAGGCGGACCTCTGGGGGCGCTGCCTAAGCTGGCGACTGGCAGTCCTTTCGCCGATCCCCGACCGTGTGCGGCATCTCTTTGGACTGCTGTGGGACCCTGAGCTGGCAAAAGAGTTTTCAGAGGCTGAAGACGACTGCTCGCTTTCTGAGTCCGAGCTGTGTTTGCTGCTGCTGTAGCTTTCTTTTCGTTTGCGTTTGGGCTGCCTCGCGCTTTCCTTTCCCCTTGTCGAACGGCCAAGATGTTCCTCGTCCTCCTCTTCCTTCTCCTCTTCCTCCTCACTAGAATCAGAGTGGGAAGAGGTGTCCTGCTCATTGCCGTTACCACGCTTGGCGTCCTTTTTGGCGCACTTTGAGGGGCCTGACTTGCTGTTTTTGTTGCTCTTGGATACTGGCTCTTTCTCTCTGTCCTCATCCCCGTCATCAGAGTCTGAGGTGTAAATACATTTTCTCTTGGAAGACACACAATTCCTGGTTTCACTCGGGGAAGTCCTGTTAGACACTCTTGTGTTATAACCGTCTTCTCTAGATTCTCTCGCTGTTCTGTTGCCAGTTCTCTGCCTGCCCGGCTTCGCAGAAGCAGAGTCTTCCTCAGAGAATGAGTTGTCACTGATGTATTTCTTTTTCGGCAGGGCTCGGAGGCTCAGCCGCCTTTTCGGCGCATTTTCCGAATTATCCGACTCCTGGTCCGAGGAGCCAGTGGAGCGTTTCCTCCTTGACTTCCTCTTGGGTTTGTACTCTTGCTCCGAGCTCTGCGAAGCCGAGGAGTCGCCGCGAGGCCGTTTGCATATGCTCCTGTTCCTCGTCAGCCTTTTCGTCCTCGTTTCAAAGTCGGACTCATCGCTGGAGCGTTTGCTTTCCGCATCCTGCTCGTCACCTTTTTTCAGCCTTTTCTTGCGTGGGCTGGATCTCTTTGGAGAATCACAGAGTTCATCTGATTCCGCACCATCCAGTTTATGAGCTGAGGCAGATTTTTGTTTGTCTTGGCTTTTTGACGGAGAAACTTTGCTTTTTTTCTTCGGGTCTTTGTGAACTGCTTCCTCCACATTTCTTCCATTTTGGTGTGGCCGTTTGTCCTCTTCGTCTGAGCTTACGGGAGGTTTGTGTCGTGTGCTGAGGGGGCGGATGTCTTTCGTCTCCTCTTCCTCCTCGCTTGTACTCCTACTTTTTCTCACTGGGGCAGCTGCCGTGCTCCTTGACGGTTTCTGAGACACAGGTGGCTGCTGTTCCTCCTCCTCCGTTTCTCCAGAGCTCTCTCCGGAAGTTTCCTCCTGCTCAGAGTTGCTCTTGGGTGTGTGATGTTTTGCACTGTGTCCATTCACACGGGACAAAGTACCTGTCGGGAAGGAATAAAACATCGAGCTGTTTAGGGCAACTTCCACGGCAGCATTAGCACAGTCTAAAAATGCGACTGATGAGGACATTTCTCACCATTTTTCTTAATCTTGGCAGCTTGTTTGGAGTTCTTTGTGTTTCCATTCTGCTTACTCTGGGAGAACGATGAGGTATCGCTGTCATTGGCATCCTCCTCATCCTTAAACTCACTTCCTGATTCCTTTGTATTTTGGGAAGCTAAAAGATGAAGGAAGAGAACATAACCGAGTAAAAATCTTTGTCTGAATAATATTAAAAGACTTTTAAAGAGTAATTAATACCTGCTGCTGACTCTTCGTCCGATTCTGAGCTGCTCTTGAGCACCGCCGTGCGTTTGCTGACCCGGACAGTGTGGCGAAGGCGGCTGCTGCTCCTCCTCGGCTTCTCCTCCTCCTCCTGGTAGTCTTCATCAGACGCTTCAAGGAGCTTCATCTTATTCACAGCTGCCCGAGCAGTCTTTCTTTTTAGCGACCCGCGAACTGTCACTTCCTCCCTGTCGGAGCCTTGAGACGTGGCCCTGTCAGAGTCGCAGCGGGGACGCCTCTCCCTGCGAGACGACCTGCTGCTGTGACCGTTCATCTCCGCTCTGCACTCTGAAAACAAGCCGTTCACAAAGGTCTGTGAGCACACTTGGCGCTGGGTTTTTGTATCTCACGGGGTCGGAGACTGAAGGCAGTGAACTTGTGTTACCTGCACGTTTTCTGTCCCCAGCAGCGCTGTTTCTGGTCCGCCGTGTACTCCTGCTGGGATAGCGACGATCTGAAGTGGACGACGCCTCTCCATCCTCTCCCTCTTCACCCTCACTGTCAAATTCCTCCTCCTCTTCATCATCTTCTTCCTCTTCTTCACTGTCACTCTCAGCAACTAGCAACAATATATCCAAGGATATTTTATTCAATTACATTTTGTTTATGTAGCATCTAATCACAACAACAGTCGCCCCAAGGGGCACAATTGTAATGTAATTTTCAATAAACAAATAAAATATAAGAGTGAAACATTTATGGATAAATACTTCAGTCCTAACCTTTTTTCCTCTGCTTCGCACGGTTCCTTCTTGTTACTCTTGCTTTATGTCTACGTTGATGATTCTCCTCCTCCGAGTCACTCACCTCGCTCTCACTGTCAGACTCTGAGATTTAAACAAATAAATAAGAATTTAATTAGTTTATTATAGTAGTAACAGTGCATTTAAATTTAAAGAAACGGGCACTAGACTAGGCCCAGTTTTATATTGCATCATTGCACAATACTGGTCTCAAGGTGCATCGATGACCAACACTTAGGGGTGGAAGTGAGTCATGCTAGCATGGCGTGTTGAGGACCATCACAAAGTATAGTTTTATCCTGCAGTGGATGGTGTACAGATCACAAAACCTAAACACTATCAAAGCCCGACCCATCCTGCAGCAACAGCAGCAAAGGCAACGACGCCATCTCTTATGCTACAACAGCCCTCATATCAAAATGTGTGGAAAACAATCGTTTTTCATTAACGTAAATCAAATGTTTCTATGGGGTCTAATTAACGTCCTCGGCAGTTTCAGTAAAAAGGACTAGATGTTACAGTCCCGTATCAGCGACTGTAACATCTAGTGGTCATAAAATTCCCCGCCCCCCCTTTTATCCCACAAACATCAAAATTCTTTAAAAAAAAATTTATTTTATATTTAATTTACTCCTTTAATTAAGCAAACACCAAGAATATGATGAATAAACACATTTTATCAAAGCCCTAAAATAAGAGATGGGGTTTTATTTTATTTTTAAAAGGCCAAGGGATCAAAATGATCCTCTTTGAGGTCTTAAAACCAGAAGAAACTCTTTGGGGAAAAATTTTAAAAAAACCCCAAAAATGTTAAATCCAAATATCATCATCATGGCTCAAAATCCATTGTGATGGTAACAAATGACCTCTGGGGTGCTCTGATGTCTGTACCTGATGTTGATGAAGCACCTTTAGAGCCGGAGTCGTCCTCTGAGGAGCTGTGACCTGAGCTGCTGCTTCGACTCCTCCTGGCTCTCTCAGGAACAGACACTTTGGCTGAGGTAGTTTTGGTCACTGACACGGACTCCACTTTTTCCTGAGTTTTGACTGCAGCCTTCTTTTGACTGGGGGGGGAAAAAAAAAAAAGGGGGGAAAGAAACTCTTCAACTCAGACCGATAACGTGCAAATGAAAAGTGAAACGTTTCAGGCGAGCTGCAGCACTCAGACCTGGTGTCGGGGTGGTCCTGCTGTTGCTGCAGTATCTTCTTGCGAAACCTCTGACTGCGGCGGAGCCTATTGCTGCTTTTGACAGCGGTTTTGTACTCTGATATGATTGTTCTGATTCGCTCCTCAAAGAAGGCAGAGAGCCGTAAGGTCATGCTGTAAATCTGAAAACAGAGCAAAAGAAGATTGAGCGGGCGAGCCAAAATGTAAAATCGCTAATAAGCTCAGAGAATGTGAACATCCCCTCCCTACCTTGGAGCGTTTGTTGGGTGTGTAAGCTTTAGCATTGGCAAATATTAAGCGTGTGTCTTTGCACAGCTCTGTGGGGTTTTCATAGCGATCTTCCTCCAGGGTCCTTTTCACCGTGCCAAAGTCCATGGGTGTGTCAATGATGTCGTGGTAGTCCTGGGCAAGCACAAAACAAAGGGACTTCAACGCACAACTGAAAACAGCATCTGCTCATAGCGTGGCCTGTAGTGTGCCGTGATAACATACTGGATAGTTCTGAGGATCCACAGGTTGCCTGAACGGCTCCGAGTCCTCACACTCCAATATGTAGTTGAGCAGACTCTTGCACTGTTCCTTCCAGGCATCTCTGTCTGGCAGCACTTCTACAGAGCGCTGCAAATATCAGGGAGAAACAACTCAATGACATGAGGCACAACCTAACAAATCCCCCCTTTTGTTAGTTTTTATTCAAATGAATGTAAAGAGTGTTTCATCATCCCCTTGTCAGTTTTTTTTTGTTTTTTGTAATCTTGAAATGTCAAACAGTTTTTACAGGTATGCCGATCACCCATCCAATGCATCTACCTGACGCAGTCTGTGTCCAGCAGATGTTCCTGGCGCTTCGGTGTCTTCTTCCTGTAGTCAGCAATCACATTTGAATTATTTGACTGTGACCTTTAATCAGACAACTGCAATGACAATTACATTTTCACACAACGGGATCACAGATTCACAGCGACGTTCACCACGATCACAGGAATGAAAGCGACTACAGCTCAAATAACCACTAGTGATAAACTTTCAGTTGCGCGACTGAAGAGACTACCAGTGAGAGTGAAGGATACTGCTGATTGACATATGACCTGTTAGGTAAATGCATTACAGGATCCCCTAGGCAACCAGATCCTGAAATTTCCACAAGCGAACAGCTGGCAGATGTTCTACAAGCGAGTTGCTTCCAGCATGTTTGTTGTTTTAGATTCCTTTTCATTGGGGAAGCCTTCGAAATTCCCTTTAATGACAACCTCAAACTTCCAGCCAGAGTCACGAGGAACACTGTTTAGGATCAGACACGTTACACAGGGATCACATACTCTGATAGCTGCCAGACACCTTGTACCTCAAGGCGTTTTTCACATCTACAGTTTGTTTACGCTGGTCTGAATCAGCTGATGAGTTCATGAATCACACTTCCTCCTGTGATTTAATTTCTTTTCATACAGTTAAAACTCCAAGTGATTCAAACTGCATCACTACAAACCACACGAGATGACTGAGTCTGCTTATTGGCCAGATACATCTAGGGTGGGAGTAATAAATGGAAATACAGAGAGAAGGTGCTGCACTCCTATGTGTCAGGCAAAACTGTCCCCTGCACATCTGCTACTCTGCTTTATCTTAGGATGCAAAGCTTATGGGAAGCCATTTATTTCCAGTATACACCAGCTAGTAGGGTCAAACTGAGACTCCATCACAACCTCACAATAAATGACCTGATCTGGAGGTCTGGAACTGCATCAAGATCACCTCCTACAGAGGGTCTCGGTATGTTTTGGTGTGCACAACAGTGTTTATTCATACAGTGTATCTGTATGAATAAACTGCACTAAAACAGAGTGGGCTGGCTGTGGCTCAGGAGGCAGAGCGGGTTCCCTAAATACTCTGGTCTGCATGTCAAAATATCTTTAGCAAAAATACCAAATCCTAGTTTTTTGGAGTGTGCAAATGTTAAAATAGGTTCATAGGTACAGAAAAAAAAGCATTATTGGATAAATGAGACTTGTAGCAAGAAGTGCTTCGAGTGCTCATATTATAAAAACACTAAGTACAGTTTTACTTGAAATTAAACTCAGGGTGCGAGTTCTGGTGTTTTAATTGCAAAGGACAGTCATACCAACTTTTGGTTGAATTTTTAAAAGATTCTTTTGAATTTCTTTTAAAAATTATTTACTTTTAACAAACTTTTTTGCAGCAGTACATGAAAAAACAAAAACAAACCCACCAACTACAAAGACTACTTGTTAAATGGTTCAGACTTACCTCATCGTCATCATCCATTTCTTCCACTTCATTGTAGATCTCCATGATATCTGTGCAGCTTGGATTACTGAGAAAGTGAGAAAATGTGTCAGCAAGAAATACAATTAGAAATTCTGCGCTTACAGTTCGTGCATCATCACAAGGTCTACGAACAAACAAGTCCAGAAACACATACTTGACAAATTTCTGGAGGACGTTGGTGATGATTTTTGCAGAGTGGGCAATCTTGCTCCTTGGCTCATTGAAAGTGCGGGCGTTATGTGCAATATACCTGGCATCCCAAATTAATGCTGAGAGGCGTCTGTGGATTACCAAAGCGGAGCAAATGAAACGCAACATTACACACCACTTCTCACTTCTTTGCATTTCATGAACACGTTTTAAGGACAAATCTGGGCCAAAAGTTGAGGAGAAGATTGGTAGAAACTGACCTGTAGAATCTGTTAATGAGCCGCAGTCTGATGGTGCCCAGATCTGTGGGATAGGCGATCACGGTGCAGTAGCTGGGATACTGGACCAAGTCCACGGGACCAGAGAACGGAGCTGCAATCTCTGTGACACAAACACGGAAAGAACGAGTGTAAAGATCAGGCAGATGTGAGCAAATGACAACGACGACAACATGTCAGTAAACATGAAGGAGAGAATACGTGGGTGAAATCAAACTGGAAGACAAAGAACATCCATTTATGCATACACACCGACAGTGATGAGCTGATCGATGCTAGCGATGAGTCGTTCACACTCCTCATCCCTACTCCTCTCACCCCACTCGCCTGGCAGAGGCTTGTACATCAGCTCCCTCATCTCCTCTGCGGTCACAGGTATACCACCTCCCTCTGTGTCCGGCTGTGGGGCTGCACAACAAAGACAAACCCTTTCAATACACCCTGACACCTATTAACCAAACTCTGCGAAATGTACTCCATTACTAAACCACAGTAAGCTAGTAAACAGCCTTTAGTACCATCATCCTGAATAGGTTCCACATCCCAAGGACTGAGTTTCTCAGTTTCACCATTATCCCACCTGGTAGAAACACAAGAAGGCTGTTAGCAACCAACCAAACAATGCTGGACAAAGCCCGGCTGAACCACTGAATACTATAGGAAGATTTATATCAATTTATTTATGCCTCATCACCTCTAATGCTGTCTCAATCAACCCCAGTATAGTCCCTTAGAAATTTCACATCACTCACTGCTGTCTGGCAGCATCTACAATATCCAGCTTTTGATAGTTAAAATATCTGAAGAATTTTACTTTGTCCCCACAAAGTGTGTGTTTCTTACTTGACTTTGAAGCACTGGAAGAGACTGTCTGGGTACTGTGGCTGGTAGGGCTCCTGGCAGATGATGGTCCCAAACCACCAGGCATCATCTATCACCGAGCGAAACCTGTCGTCTGTGACAAGGAGAATACGATCAAACTCAGGTGTTTGAGGGAGAGAAAAAAAGAAGGAAGCCTGGCACCCATCTGTGAGGGTGACTGCACGGATGAATCATTGGAAACAGCATGTATGTGAACAACAACACCTTTCCCCCTCTCACATCACCAAAATAGCAATGCAGGGAAAGAAAGAAAAACATCAACCAGCAATAAATCTTCTCAAACTTCTTAGTCTGTCTATATATCCCTGCAGAACGCATTAAACAGATCAGCAGAGGACATTTCTAACAGGCAGTTTTGGCTTTGCTTACTTGGTTGCCAGTTTCTTCGAAGCGCCTCATCATAACACTGCCTCAGCACCAAGAAATCAATCACATCTGGCATGTCGTGATATCTGCAGGGACACAAGAAAGAGGAAAAACTGTCACTTTGACAAGAAGGTACAAAAATCCCTTCAAGACTTGGTGGTGAAGCTGATGCTGGAAACACTAACAAATACTACAGTAAGAAAAGCCTTTCCAAAAAAGACCAGGATCATCAAAATTATGTGGACAGTATTTTTACATTTCACACATTTTCTTTTCCTTCATGATGTGTCAAATTCAAATACTGACCCAACGAGCGGGTGGTAATGTGATTAAGAAGAGCACAGACACTTGATGTGCTTTATCGTAGAGAGGAATGTCACCAATGGACCGAGCTGCTTACTTGATAGAAAATGACTTGTCTGTGATTTTGCCGGTGCCGTGGTCAATGAGCGTCAGCTTCAGGCAGCAAAGTGTTGGCGGGCAAACTTCATATTTGATTCCAGTGATCTTCACAAACTCTTGGTCCTACAAAAACACACAGCAGGATTCCTACTTAATCCGCAGTTACATATTACCACTGAAAATAGTAACCGACACATGCAGACTGGAGAACTTAAGCAGGAATTAGCATTTTATGTATTCCTCCGAACTCATCAACTGGGAAATTTTTATGATCTTTATTTTGTTTGTTCCTCGTCTTACCCGGAGCTCCATTCTCTTCCAGGGCTGCTTTTCTAAATTGATGTCGTACAGCTCACTCCGACTTACAGCTTCAACGTAGGCCTCGTGTCCCTGCCGAAAGTAGATCACCTGAAAGACAAATCGTGCAGATGGTTAGAGGGAATGTTTGTACATAGGTGTATAAACCCTGTACAGCCTGAATATGAAATAACTGCTAAATAAAGAAATTAGAAAGAAAACTTAAATTAAATCGATTTGGATAGATGACTTCATTTGTAGCATTTTTGCTACATCCAGCATTTTGTGCAAGTGTTACATGTGTCTCATGCAATCATGTTTTCAGGGGGTGCAACTTTGCCACTTGTTAAGGTGAACCTTACCAACGTTAAAGTTAAAGCAGTGCATGACACTGTCTCTGGAAAGTGCCTGTATGCGTTTGGTGATGCAGAAAATGTATACTTGCTTTATACTTAATTCCAAGTATGGAATAAAGCTGGAAAGTCTCTTTTACACTGCTTTTTACATTAGAAATAAGCAGCAGTACTGAGAGCACAATCTGCAATGAAATAATTAACTAAATCAAAATGCTTATTTAACTGTTCTCGGGCCATAAATGACCAAAATAACAATTTTCTGTAGCATTAATCTTGTCTTATTTGCAACAGTGTTGCATTTTATTGTTATATTTTAGACTAGATTTTAAGCACCATTGTATTATCATCATCTGATGACGTTCCCGATCGGAGCAGGTGGCACTCCATAGGATCACTCTGTCCACGAGAGTCATGTGACATGTGCAACATCCTTTATATGAGAGTGTACACAAAAAAAAAAGAAAAAAAAGAAGAGAATGATGACGGCCGTATCAGGTTAGGGTTTAAGGTTTTGTGGAGCCAGCTTACACAAAGCCTGGCTGGGTTGAACCTCCCTCAGTCTACCCCTCTGGGTTGACATGAGCATCATTTCTTGATTTTACAACTATGACTACAAGTATAAGGCTGCCAACTAAAACCACAAGAAGTAAATGTACTTGTCCTTTTAATTTAAGGAAAAAAAACCCCCAAAAGACAAAAAACCTTGAAGGATTTAGCTCTGCCAGACCAAATCGCAATCTTGTACTTTTAGGCTAGAAGACCTATTTATGGTGTTCAGCCAAAACCCAAGACTACATTTAATTTAGCCACTATACATTTCATGCCCCAAACAGTCTTCATTTCCTTCCACACCGTGTGCTTACTATTAAATATTGCTGCAATAAAATGAAGTATACTTACTAAGTACAAGTATTGGTTTGTTGATAAAAAAAAGTTTAAAAATAAACTTGACTGGTTGTTTTGTGGTGATGAAGGCATTTGACCTTATCCAGGGTTAAAGCTTAAACAAATTTATTGCAGAATTGTTCAAATAAACAGCACTAAGCAGAAATGTCGGCTACTGCAATCTCATAAATGAGAGAGTATGATTTTTCTTTTCCAATTAGGCATTAGGCTGATGACCCTCTTACCTCATCACCCATTTGGGGAACAAAAGGAGACTTCCTGGGAATGACATCAGTGATCCACGGTGATGGTCTGAACTCATTGGACACTTCCCTGTTAATGGATGGTCTGGGCTTTGGACGCTGATTGAAGCACCAACATGTAAAACATTAAACAAGTTAATATGAGATATTTTCAAATATTTCACACTCGTCATTCTGTCTAAGCAGTTATTAATCAGATTCACAAAGAGAAAAAGATAAATGAGGATTAAGGAACCTTACCCGAGGAAACTTGTTCTTTGCCTTCTTTGCCTTCTCTTTGCCTTTCTTTTTAGGTCTTTCCTCCTCATCACTTTGCTGCTTTTCCTCCTCTTCCTCGTTCTCTTCCTCCTCCTCTTCAGAGCTGCTGAGTCTGCGCCTTACTCGTTTCCGTGATGACAGTGGAGTTGAGGGCTGCAGATTTATACCAGCGTCTGCCGTCCAGTCAGAGTATTCGCTGGATGTATGGCTGTCCAATCAAAAGCAGGTGTGATTACCACAAAAAGCTACACACTTAATTACACAAATATTGCTACTTTAGATATTTTTTTGATACAGGAAATGTTTGGTTACCAGGGAAAAGCCTGTTTCTCTGAAAAGTGACTGATGGGGAAAATAATGCCCTTTGACCCTGATCTATAAAGTATATTCACCTTGAGCTGTCAGTTTTCCACTCTTCCTCATCATTGGAGGAATCCAGGTCACTACCATCCAGCTCATTGTCCTGGAGAGATGAAAAAGAAAAAAAAAAATTACACACAATTAAGAGGGGGGGGGACTTGTAAAGAGCGCTTTCATCAAGAGGAGAGTGCATCACCTCTGAGTGCATCTCCGAACTTGCCGTCTCCTCTCCCTCTTCACACGATTCGTCGATGTATTCCAATGCATCTCCACGGCTGTGCGCTCGCTTCGCGGTGGAAGGCTCATCGTCTGAATCATCCTGGGGGGACAGATGGGAATGATTCAGCATCGGTGAAAATAAAGCTGTACTAAAATAGATATGAAAAAACCAAACAACTTTCATCACTTAGTTAACCGTTTCAAAAGGACACTCAATATATAGCGTGCCTTTTGTTCTTCGATCCTTTAGCACTTTTTTTTTTTTAAACTGCAGCATTCCCTTGCAAATTGGTAAAAGTTTACTAAATGCTGTGAAAATTTAAAACCTTCTTCACTGGGTGGAAAAACAGGAAACCTACTCGACAGCTGCTGTACATAATGCGCCTCTTCTTTACATTGTACTGAACCACCTCCTCGTCTCCTCTGGCTACTCGAACGTCCTCCTGGTCCCTGAAAAATATAATTCACGTCAAAATAAGCACCCAGAAAAATGCTAGAAAACCTCACTGATGACCAAGTTTAGACATGACTTTCTGTTCATGTCATTCCCAGTGCTTCCCACGAGGAACTGGCCCTTCGTTAGCAATCTATATATTTCAGACCAAAGGACTGAGTAAACCTGTTAGGTTTTCTGAATCGACAGACCTGATTAACACAAAAATGTATTTTTTTCATTATTGACCCAAATTAATTACACATTGGAATCTACTGAATAAATCTGCATAGCCAGAACATTATGAACATCTTTATCCAGCATGAAGCAAAACAGATACAATCCACTCAGGATCTCCGAAGGTGCCCTGTGGCGTCTTGTAAGGAGGCCGTGGCACCAAATCTTTTTAAGCCCAGTAAGCTGCAAGCCCCATCATGCTGTCCCCGTTTATACAGTTGATTAGCAAAAAATACTACTGGGATTGAAAAACCTACAGGAATTGCCATTTCTGAGATGCTCGTTATCTGCCCTTACCTTTCCCTGGTTTACCTGTTGTCAAACTATACTAATCTTTAACCTGCCCATCTGACTTACAGCCAACATACCTACTACAAGAAGTGACTCTTCACTCTACATCAAAACATCCCACACGTCGTTGTTATTGGACGATCAACAACATTCACTACATCTGCAATAGATTCCAAATCTTTTAAAATTGGTTTCCATTTATTTATAAACTATAAAAATCTTTCCCATAAACAATGACACATCTTGGCACATATTGTACCTGTAGCTGCTGTGTGGAAGTTCGGGTACCACCACCCTGCGTCTCCAGGCCTGCAGGTCTCTCTCAGTGGCCATCTGGCTGCGAGGAGCGTTCTGGTGCATCTGTCGTACGCCCTCCACTTGTCCACTGCGGCGAAGACCCACATTAGGGGGTGACTGCACATCTGCTCGGTCGTTCACGGACACTGAAGTGAAAAATACTCACTGTCAGCAAATACTTTAAGTCTTTCTGGATATTCTGAGAAATTCTAAGGTCTACTAAAACCAATCCAGTGCAGCAGTGATGGTGTACTGATACCTCTTCGCGGTGTGCTTGGTGCTGGAGCCAACACAGAGCCTTGGGCCTCGGCTGGCCCTTCGGGTACTGCTCCCGTCTCAGGCTGGTTCTGTCTGTCTTGTTGCTCTTGAAGCTGTCGGATGGCCTCGTCCAGAAGGCTGCTGCGTCTGACTGCAACCTCCTCGGGTTCTGCAGTCTGCTGGCTGATGACCTGCTCTACCACCTCACCATCACCTGAAGATGTGATACATGTCAAACACCATCAAGTTTGATATGTTTAGCTGTAAATACAGTTCAGATGGTCTTAAATCGAGACAATAAAACAGTGAAAATGGGTCTGTGACATTTAAAAGTATATAATCTTCCATTAAGGTAATGGACTAATTGCAGCAGAATTATGGTCTTACTGGTGGCTACATATCCCAGCTGAGGTACCAGGTGCTCTGCAGCAATGTTCTCCCGCCCTGGAACAAGTCGCTGGTACCTAAAAATCAAGGAAAAATGTCGAATTCAAAGATAGTCGAGGGAAAACCATTTTAACTTTGTCATGCTGCTCTCAGGCAATCAGAACCTCTGATTTAACATTCAAACATCTGAACTTTTGGGCAATAAACGAAGACTGTAATGCTGCATAATGAAAACAAGGTGACGTCTACCGTGGGGGGTGAGGGTTTCCATCCACATCCACTAAAAACGGTGGTGGCATAAGATGGGGAGCCTGCTGTGTCTGTTCGTCCAGCACAAAGCCGTTGGCATCCCGGATCAGCGGTCTGTAGTCTGTGTGGAAGAACACCTGATCTGGAAGCTGCGTGGAGATCAGGAGAAGCAGGAAATAAGTAAATGTCTTCACTTTGCTCACAAAATGTAAAATTTCAACCATTTTCTCGATATCCAAAGTGCAACACTTCTTCTTGCCTTTTCATAGGGCTTGGAACTGCCGAAGCCAAAGATGAGCAGATGGCCATGGGAGTCCGTGCAGGCGAAACGCTGACCATCGGGAGTGAATTTGCAGTCAAAAACAGCTCCGTGACCCTGGCCTTCAATCTGGATGAAAAACCACAAAATAGAAGAAACTTGTCAGAAAATGAGAATTTTTAACAACAGCACAAATCCTTCTCTCACAGTAACTGGGAAAGACTAATGATGTTGTATTTCCTTCTCACTTTGCACAAAAAATACCACAAAAAAATAAATAAATAAATAAATAAAATGTATCCAAATAGAAGAAATCCTGCTTTCAGGGTTAACTTTATGCACACTGCTTTTAATCATAAGCATGCTACTGCCCTAATTTAGTGTCCATCAGAATAAAAACATTATAACCACATCTGCCCAGCAGTCATAGATCATTCGTTGTCACATGTGTGAGTCAGTGCTCTCCCGCTGTTATAGGATGTAAAGGAGGAAAGAATCTGGCTCACTTGCCTCTTACTGTGTGCAGAGATGCACCTTGGCCAAAACAACTACACTGTTCCTTCAGTCCCTCACAATTAAGTGTTATAGCGAATGAATCACACTCTGAGCGCATCATGTTATCGCTCCATCCCGCCGGGGTTAACAACTTTCCGCTGTGCACCATCCTATAAAAGCCAACTTCAAGCAGTGCTGTGTGAGCGTACCATGTTGAAGTAATGCTGTGTGTTTGTGCCTCGCAGCAGGTCCCATATGAACACGTTCCCATCGTGGCCAGCAGACAGGATGATCCTGGGGTCAAAAGGGTGAGGTTCGAGGACAAAAACCTCTGCCTCGTGGCCCTGAAAAACAAGCACACTCGAGTTGATCTCTGGTTTAAAATGAGAATCTGTGGCAGTTACATCATAGTCAGTATTAATATGAGCTCTGCAGCAGAACGCAGCACAATTACTTTAAGGATATGTAGCAGCTGTCCTGTGTAGGAGTTCCACACTTTGAGGAGATGGTTGTTAACAGCCGTGATGACTGTATTGTCATGGCGATCCCACGCTACCATGGTGACTTTGGGTTTGAAGTAGCTTTCCTCTTCACTCATTGGCTCAACACTGAGAGAGAAAAATAACAAACGAACATCAAATAACAAATTATTCATAATACTAAAAAAGTAATATGGAAACGAATCTATAAAGTCCCTTTGACACATGTCATGATGACACTGTAATCACAGAAATCCAGATTTTAATTCTAACACAAAGTACCAGATTATTATCACTAAATTCTTGTGAAAGGCAGGCTTTGGCACATGAGAGGTTTGTAGTCATTTCCAAGACAAAAAGGCTGGATGATAAACAGAATGTTTTTAAAAGATATTTGAAAAACACATGCAGAGATATTTTTTTTAAAAAAAGAAAAAAAAAAAGATGAATATAAATATGCTACTTTCAGCTGCTCCCTTATTCACACGGGGTTGCCACAGCGGGTAGCTCCGCATGTTTGATTTGGCAGACTTTACTCCGGATGCCCTTCCCGGCACAACACCAAAGGGATTTGTGTCTCCTCCCGGAATTAAAGCTGGGGAGCGTTCACTTGTTAAGCAAATGTGTTTGAGATGAATGCAATTACCTGGAAATCATTTGACCGCCCCCCAACCCCCAAATTTAACTGAAAATAGCACAAACATCACATTGAGTTTTTAAACTGAAAACAACCGTTATTGACAGAGGCAACAAAAGCCTGGGAAAAAAAGTGTGATGAGTTAATTTTGCAGAATTGAGTAGTGTTATGCCTCACCATTATGTGGGCAAACGGTTTGATTTAAAATTAACACACTGCAGTTTTATGATGAGAAGCACTAGAGGATTTATTCAGCTATCGTTAGAAGATTCAGAGAATCCGGAGATCCTGTGTACAGAAGGAACGAGGGAACACTTCTGAGAAATGTCATCAGTGCACACAGGTTTGTTGCGGCATTTGCAAGTGCAAGATAAAAACCAAACACGCAAAGCAGAGCTCTGACCCCAGCGCTCATGACACTAAAGGAGAGTACACGGCACAGGGAACTTGCCTGAATTCTGTCTTTATTTACATTTTACACGGCATCGAACACCTTGGTAAACAGGAGCTGTACATTTTAAATATATGCTCATGTTTTCATATACATATAAATTCTGCATGAGCTACAGAATAGAGACTGAATTTTGGAAGCAGACCTAGTTTAGCACGGAACAATCTGTCCAGAGAAATGCTCTGCTGGCAAACCGAGAACACCATGTATACCTAGAGGTATGAGTCTCATTCAGGTAAGTCCTTGCTTATTTTAATAAAACAATGCCAACCCACATCCTGCATTTACTGGTAATTCAATGCATGCGGCTTTCTTTCTTCTAGTGACTGCTGAAATTAAAAGTTCATTTTAACGCTTTAAAATAAATCCATAAATAGGCGCCTGAAAGTGTTGAAAAGTGGCTTCTTTTAGGCGGACTTTGATTTTACGCAGCTAATTTTTTGCCAGTGCAAGAACTGTGCTTTAAATTATATACATACCGGTATGTACAGCGAAACACAGCCTGAATGTTTGAAAGCCTCCCCAGTTTGATACTGAACATGCGTTAACTGGCAGATAAAAACAAACACATAAGATCTGTCTTCCATTTCCACTGGTTACTCTCCAGGAATAACTAGCCTATAGTAAGGAAGTGAAGCTATACACAACCTAAGACAACACAAAGCCTAATCCTGGGGACACAATACAACTGAACCAGACAAACTTATTCATAAAACAACCCTGTAATTACAAAAAAAATACATCAATCAGTATTACCCCTCAGCAAACAAGTTCTTTCAGTGGTATGTATAATTATATACATAAAGAAAACCTTTGTTGGCGACTCGCTTTCCAAACAGATGACCGAGCCAATACAAGCCGACAACTGAACAAATAAGTATTTGAGCAAACGGCTTCCTCAGCTGCCGTCAGCACCTGGTTTACTTGGACATGCTCCGACAGCTCCTCCGAGCAGCTTAGGCAGCAAACGCTTCCTTTTCGTTCAGCAAATCGGGCACTTTTTATTCCAAATGAGAATCTAGCTCATTCTGTGCTATCACAGAACCAAAATCAAGAAGGCATCTTCACCAAGATGAGACCCACTTTCGTCCGCGCTGGTTCACAAGAGCAAAGACTCACCCTGGAATAGTGGCAGACATGTTCAGCAGGATGCACCTCCACTGCTGCCGCTGGTGGAGCTTCCAGATCCGTGCTGTTCCATCTCGACTTCCACTCACAAACCTGGCACGGGACAGCGACAAACACCAGGCACCATCACTTTACACACCATCCCACTCAGTTAAACGTGTACTCTGAATACTGCAATACTTGATATAATTTTTAAATAATAATAGAATGAGCTTTTATCATACCTTTCACCTGAGTGGCAAAATTGGATGCTATCAACTTTGTCCTAGAAACCAGAGACATGTAAAAGGATCATCAGGATCAAAAGGAGAAGAACAACAAATTCTTACATCAAATTTGCATTTGCAGCTCAAAGTTCTGCCAATAAAACCTTTGTAAGGATAAAGTTTTGCTCTTCAGATGATGCTTACCGTGTGCTCATGGAGCTCTGATATCTTTTCTGGGCTCCCACTTCCCAAGTAATATATTCGGATGACATCATCAGTACTTCCTGTTGCTAAAAACATCCCACCTGGAAAAAAGTTGGTAACGTGAAATGGCGTGTTGCACTTAATTTATTTTATTTAACCTTTATTTATACAGGTAGTCCCATGGAGACTCAATGTCTCATTCACAAGAGACCTGTTCCAGACAACCATTAAAATTACAACAATAAAATAACTAAATAATTCTTTAGTTAGACACATGAAGTAGCACAGAGGTCATTAAAAACTAGCAGCTCTTTATTGATTGCTTTGGCTCTAGACTTTGTTTACGGGATGGTGGAGGAGACAGTGGAGAAATGGCAGGAAAAGGGACTCAACATATAAATGTCTAGTTACCTGGACTGAATGAGGAGCACACGGTCTGAACACCTGGCCTTGGCCGCTCTGTAAATTTGTGCGGTCGATCGCTGGAAGTGAAGAAGAAAACATCACTGATTTCATCCAAAATAGAACACGTGACTGAATTCGGAGCAGACGCTAAAGAAATGATGTTTTCGTTTTTATATTTCATGTCTACCTTTTGCCCTGTCCTTCAACATAAACTGACAGTAAAACTTACATCTAAACCAACCAGCATCTCAACATTTTGGATGACAGACGAGATTACAGCCGGGTCGGATGTCACGCTGCCATTGTTTTGGTCAGATAAGAGACAACAACATACTTGCATGTCAGTTAAACAGGCGTTCAAGGTTTAGAATACAACTAAACTTAGCACAAAAACAGAAGGAGATCTGTGTGTGGTGGGTAATATCTTTGTTGTAACAATGCCTCCTCTCATAAATCTTACACCACTGGAAAGCCTGCTTATTTCCCCTTTAATGTTGCATTTGTGGGTTGAGCATCAAGGCCAAACAGCTTATTCTGCTGTTGACTATTGTTTGGTGTTGTTTACTGTATTACATGATTGAAGTCTGAAGAAACAAGATATATTGGAAATTTAACTATTTATTTATTTAACAAACAGGGACCCCTGTAGCATGTGGAAGGTGACAGGTACAACAACCTGGCACCACTTTCTCATACTAATCACCAACTTGGTCACACAGTGCTGTGGGATCTCATTCTTCAACCAGCAATTGTTGCACATCAACCAGTGTGGTTGTGTTGGTCACTCTGGTATGAACAGCACACCCAAAATGATACCAAAAATCTTCAGTGGGATTGAGGTCAGGACTAAGGGCAAGCATTTCCATCTACTCAAAAATTCTGTTAGTCTGCAATAAATCCCAATGTGTGGGGCGAGCATCACCTTGGAGGATAGTTTGGTCCTAAAAAGCGCAGATGTGGGATTGCCGCTGCATGCAGAAACTTATCTTATCTGCACCGAGATTGCCTCCAATGATGACAAGCCCCGGTGAGGGAGATGCCGCCCCACATCATCACACTGCCTTCACCAAAAGCTGTTAACCTATCGTTGCTGCAATCAGCAATTGCATTCTCCACATCCTCTCCACACTTTGACCCCACAAACGATCCACCTGCCGCAGGCAGAATCTCAATTCATCGCTGAACACACCATTCCTCCACATGTTCTCTGACATCACCCATTATATGTAAATTGCCCTTCAACTTGGAGATGGTACTAGGTACTCCAAATAATGCTGCATCTTGGTTTGTGGAACACCAGCTTGAAGTTTCCAGATTAGTGAAATGTAGCATATCTGGAGCAGACACCAACCGACTGCTGTAGCAGGGTCCCTGCTCACAGGTGCTGCCAATCAGACACCTGATTGGCAGCACCTGTGTTACCAGAAGTTCAAAACAAGAATAAGCTGTTTAGCATTGGCAGAAAACATCTGACAAGTTATTCATGAGCGCAACCCACCTACTCAACTCTGCTGTTCAACCCAAAAATGTGGCACCACTTAAAAGGAAATAATCAACGTTCCCAGTGGTATAAGATTTATTGCCAAGAAGCATTGTTAAAAAGAAATAATCAAAGAAACAAATTTTCTTATTTATATGCTTTCTATCTGAGCTTCTTTAAGACAAGGCAGACACCAGTATAAAGGATGACGTAATGGCAATACACCAGCAGCCAACACTGGGAGTTAAAAACCTTTTAAGCCCAATGTGACTTGTTTTCCAGTTACGCCTTAGGCCCTACTGCTAATTTCCATTAGAATAATAATTTCTAATGGATGACTATTCCCACTCCTATGTACAAGGCTTTGCACAGCTTAGCATTGTTTGTGCCTCGGTGGAAGCGACACACACACAGAAACTAAACTGTTTTGTACTTTAATACATTTATAATAGTTTTATTTTTTTCTTCTTTAGCAGTCTTAGTTTACTGCTCCAGCTGAACTGTGTTCAACAGTATTTCATCAATGGATTACGCATCTGATTTGGGATGAGTGCTTTGACAGAATATTTGCCACCAACATTTTGAGGTTAATTGGTGACTCTAAATTACCCATTCGCACTCAGATTAACACCCGTCTCTTAGCCCTGAGACAGGCTGGCGACCATCCAGGGTGTGCCCTGCCTCTCGTCTTGTGGCAGTTGTGATATGCTCTATCAAGTGTTCAATAAGCATGTGGTTTGACAACCATTAATATAGTTTCCGCGTTTTTCCAAAGAGCAGCCGCAGAGGCAGAGACCACCCTCACTACTGTCTGACGTACACCCAGTCATTTTGTTCTAGAAACAGGCCTGAAATATTACAGAAACCTCTCGGTTCAGAGCGGAGCTATGAGGGTTACTCCTGGGAGGCTTTCAAGGGGTAACGAGTTAACATACAGCACTCACCTAAAGTTTATGCTGTTGGCATCCCACTGCCAGAAGCAGACAGTAGCATCAGTTCCAGTGGACAGCATGTAACGTTTGGAGCCCTTGGCAAACGGTGAAAACTGAAACCACAAGAAAAACCACCCATCAGACCCCACTCCAGCCAGTGAGTCAGTCTATGTAGACCGAAACCTGCATTTCACAGAGAAAGGTGAATATTAACCTTTTCTCCCCCTGTACTGGCCAAGACAAAATCTTGATCTTGAGCCAACGGTTAAGAAGGACGAGGTTAAATTTTATTTTCTGGTGTGCACCAACAATGATTTTCAGACTGACTGGACCAGAAATGCTCTTACTGGCTTCAGGACATCTTTAAGTGAAAGGAAAAACAGGCGACAGAGCACGGAAAATGTCTCTAAACAGTAAATACGTTCCCAGTATCACGCAGTACTGTTTCTACACATAGCTATGGGGTGAAGAGGAGCTGAAGTAAAGAGAAGACCAAATGATCCATGAGGGAACATATCTTTCACATAAAACCAGAACTTGTACAGTTTCATTTCAGTCAACCAGGGAGTTTCTGTGCCATTAAAAACAGTTGCATGGCAGGTAAACTTAACTCACTGAAATAAAAAATGCTTTTATAGAGAAAGAAGGTGGCAAGAGAACTGTAGAAAAGTAAAGATCATGACCGGTGTTTTACTCAGAACATTTTCTTCATGAATCGGCCAGCACTAATATTTACAATTTACAACTGTGTGATTTTAGAGTGCCACTACACAACATTCACACATGAGAAAAATCTAAAGAAATTAATGAAATCAGTTTATCATTTACTTTGGAAAAGCATGCACATGCTCATATTTAACTTCAATGAACATTTAAAGCCAGCAGTGCATTTTGCAACACTGAAGATACAGCCATCTTGTTTGAATAAACTTTACTGAACTGTTGGTGGACGAAACTAAAATGGATTTTGTGCTTATGTTAAATTCTGGCCATGGAGAAAGGACTGTTTAAATTATTAAGTACTGTGAGAGAAAAACAAAGGATAAAAGAATGGGCTAAACCTACTAGCAACGAATGTTGATGCACAAAATCTGGTGCACTGCCAGAGCGATCCAGGTGCAACTTACGCTCTGCAGTTTCTGTTCCAGGACGTGACTACACAGCCATAAATCGGTCTATTTCTGACAACAATCGTTTAGGTCACAGAGTGTAACAAGAGAATCTAACACCAAACCAAAAGATACAGTCACACCGTGATTCCCTGAGGATTTTGTCTTCAAATAAAGCACTGGATGAACCCACGTTTAAAACAAACAGCATAATATAAAGACTGAAGCTCCTTTACCTGAAGGGAGGTAATGGATCCACTGTGTCCCTGCAGCACAGCTACGGGGGCACAGGTACGAAGGCACCACACACGGATGGTTTTGTCACAGCTTCCTGCAGCAATTAGCGTATTCTCATAGTTAACTGCCAAGTCTGTGATCTCTGCAGAGTGTCCTCGCAGCGTTGAATGAAGCCTTCCATCAAACGAAGACCAAATCTTCACCAAGCAGTCATCTGAGCCCTTAAAAACAAAAACAAGAGCATATGCTTTAGTATACCTGTATGAGAAGAAGAATCTGGGGTACACAGTTAAGGTGGGCACAAGCAACTTAACACTCTAATATTAACAATGCATGTACAGTGGGTGCAATCTGAGTGCTCTTTCATGCAGAAAAACGCTGATTATTATTCTTACAAAGTAGGTGTTTAATTCTGAGAAGAGTGACAAGCTCCAACTTACTGTAAAGATCCTGAGACCAGTGCGATCAAATGCAATACAGTACACTGCAGACAGATGCCCCAGGATACGCCTATGTAGACGCATGCGCTCATAGTTACTGACAGGACAGATGGAGCTGAAGCGTTGCGCTCCGGTCAGCTCTCTCCCTCGATGCACCTTCACTGTTGGCAGCATGCAATCAGAAAAATAGTAGTAAATAAACTACAAATACAGTAAGGCAGAAGCAGAGGGTGATGAACACAAAGGAAAATATAAGCCTTTAGATACATCACCAAATAAAAGTCAGGTTTCAGTTTGTCTCACCAGCTTTCACCTTTCCTTTGTTACATTTTTCATTTCAGTTTCATAGGCTTTATTTACACAAACACAGCTTGAAATTAAACTCCATTTCCCAATTCAAAACTGATTCGTAAACAAGAACAAAATCACTTCCTTTCTTAAATCTGCTCCATCTGGTTTTTATATGTTGCTAGGAGAAACAAACTATGAGAAACAAGAAGTTCTCTATAAGGGTTTTTTTTTTTCCTTCTTTTTTGCTTTAAGGTCTTAGAGCTTTAAAAATTTAAGGACAGATTTTAGATTACAATTTATACAAATGTAACTTGGTAAAGAGTTACTTCACTAGTATTTTTGATGTGTGTGTTGTTTGTCCTGAGGAAGGAATGGGATTTACAAGGTTGTTTATGACAGCATAAAAGAAATAGATGGCCCAGCTCCAGGATCAAACAGGAACAATCAGAAATGCACCGAATTGCATGAGTAAAATGATAATTCCACTTAAACGTTTAAAAATGGCGACTTGTGATTAACAGCTCGTTACATCATGGCAAACAATGTGGCGGGGTGTAAGCCTGTCAAGCAAAAGAAAATTAAATGCTGTATTTAGGGCTGCAGCAATCAATTATTTTTAGTAATTAAGTAATCATCAATTAATCGAGTAATCAGATAAGAAATACTTTAGTCTTATTAATGGGCAATAATAAGGTCTTTCAAAATAAACTGCTCATTGTAATTTCTAAAAATGAAACCAATTATTTAAAGTTTAACTACACACAACATCCGTCATAAAACAAAAATCTACACCCTGTGATTGTTTTTACGTCCCATATTAAAATGTAATTTTTTAAAGAAAACATTCTTTAATTGAAAAATATAAATACTCTCAAGTACTCTCTTTCAGAGTTTTATCTCCTGGATGAGGTAGATTTGTTGTGTTTTCATGTTTATGAGTTTTTGTGCATGTGTGTGTTTCTGCGTGTGAAGTCAAGCGAAGAGTGGGTTTGTGCCTGTAAGCCTTTAAAGAAGAATGTGGTGGCTGCAACGAAGACAAGCGAGTATGTCAGCATTCTGAAGTTTGCACTGTGCTTTGATGGAAAGTTTCTGAGCTGCTCAAAACAGATGTTATGATGGTGTAGATGCAGATGGTGTTACTCTATAATTATTATAATAATAATAATAATAAAAATAATAAAAATAATAATAATAATAAAAATAATAATAATAAATATTATTATTCAGTGTCCAGAGTTTTAGTGGCCCACGTACATTTTTATTGGCTTGTGAAAAAGCTTGCATTTTTTTAATTTTTAAATTGTAAAGCAATTTATGAACACAATATTTTATATTATTTCACCTTCAATCTGAAAAATGTTACAAAAGCCTTGAAATTAATGTGATCTAGTAAACCTCATGCCCCACTTTAGACTCACCCCTGTTTGCTGCAGGTATCGCTTCAATATAAAATAGGGCAGCTAGCGTCAGCCTTCAACAAGCTGTATAATTTAAATCTAAACACACTATCAGACTAAGTTATCAGCTCATCTGCATGTTTTAATACAATTTCTGGAGGATTATTGCAGATTTTTCGCTGTGTAAAACAGTGGCGAATAGAGCAGCTACAGTTTGCTTTTCTTCGAGTCGGGGTTTGTTGTTTAGATGCTTTTAGGAAAGTGTCCTGCTCACTTTTTCCAAGTAACGGAATTAATGTTGATCACAGGAACAGCGCTGCTGTTTTGGATGCTAGAAACACGTTTTCTTTCACTCTACCTGAGCTCAGCGTCTCGGTAATGACTCCACATTAAACTATGTCAGCATCATCATTACTGCTGCTGTTTTCTTACCAGTTTTTCGTTTAAAACTGGGGACTGTGTGGGCTTAATGTTTTCAGACTCTGTATTCATTCACTGCTCCTAAACATATTTCTATTTCATGTCTATTTGTCATCACAAATGCCGGTGGAACTCTTGCATTTCCATGGTGACAATGGTGCACTACAGAGCCAATGTATTAAACAAAGCATTGAAACAAACAATTTGTGTCAAGAACTTTTTATTATCAAATTACTCGAAGAATTATTGCAGCCCGAGCTGTATTAAACTTACACTGAGCCAGTTATTAATGTGTGCATATCATTGATCCATTTCACTTCACACCAATGAGAAGTATACAGAGGAAGTTCAGGCCTACCTAGCTGTGGAGGTTTCTTGCAGTTCAAAGGCCTCTCTGGTGGTCTGCCCCGGTGAAGGGCTGCATATGATGAAGCTTTAAACCTCTCGCTGTCACAGTCTGAAAATCAACACCAAAAGTTCACAGAACGATTCTGCTGATTGCGAGTAGTAGTACTATTTGACTCAGACACTGTCAGTTATGGTGTACATACAGACCAGTATACCATCCAAACCTTTATAATAATGGGATCTAAATATGTTTCTGAGTAACGTCCACCACACACAAAGTTCTTGAAGACTGCTCACCTTTTGCAGTCCTAAGCATGGACTGCTTTCCAGATCCCAGGAGAGAATGAACACCTGGGACACATGATGGCACCTCTTTATCAAGAAGTGGTCCAATCTGCTTACATATCTGTAGCAAGTGGTTTGGTGCAATATGTCTGTTGGCTGCAACCTATCAGTGCAAGCAAACAAACAAATAACATAAAATAAATCATTGTATGGACATGACAGTGAAAACAGACCACTTATAAAACCATTTAAAAATGAATAGCCAGTAATTCTGATAACCAGTAAATAAAGTAAATGTATGTTAAACAGATGGACAAACAGGGAGAAAGATAGGTTTCTGAACTCCTATTCTCACAGGCGTGGCTTATTTTTATCGACCAATCACAGCGCATCTCGAAAGCGAACTAACGCAGAGACAGCGCATCTCGGCTTCTGATTGGCCAGTGAAGCCGTCTCGACCAAGAGAGAAGCCAAACTACCCACCCTATCTGCGGTACAACAGTCGGGCTAAATAATATCAAACTCAATGTTTAAATGCCGTTTTTTCTGCACCACACAACACTTCACAGTAAGAAATGTAGCCACTGAGAGCGAGTTTTGACCTTGTGCAAAGCCACAAGTCGACGATTTCCAACAGTAACCCAGCAGGAAAAAAGAACAAAGACCGTAAACAAGAACGGAGCGTGGCCGCACGGTCCCCCGTCACAAGACAATAACAATCGCCGATAGTGCATAACAACAGACACGAAGTTAAAGCTTACCACATCTTCATATGTTCTCGGGTGCTCATTTCCAAGCCAGTCCAATCTCCCGGGTAAGAGCTGTCGAAAAGAGAGTTTGGTAAAGCGAAGTCAGAACAGAAAACGCCAGCAGCTCCACATCAAGCTAGTAAAAAAACCGGGTGATGTCAAAGGAGTAACGGGGTATTAAAAGTCGACTGAGTGAAACAAGTTTATGCCCGGACTCAGTCAACACCAACGGGTAGCAGCTAGTTAGCTGTTAAAGGCAAAGACAGCTGGGATACATACCTGATATTCCTCCAGCTCGTTCGCAAGGACCTGCAGAGGATTAAAAAACACACGATTCAGATGAGAATGTCTCCATCAACTCAACTCATTATCAAGTGGCTAGCCAACTATTTTGAAATACAACAGTGTGAGAGTCAAAGCACGCCAGCTCACCTCAGCCGCTCTCCGACATGGACCCGTTGTGAGAAAACGCGATATCAAGTAATAGAGCTCTGAAATGAACGGGGAGAACATTTAACAGCCGGAAAAGAAAATGGGATATCAATTATAACACGAGCGACACCGTTGTAATATTAAGCTTTTCAACTGGCTTTACTTCAACGGCTTACCCGACTCAAGGAGCGAAATGTTCCGATTTTTGGCCATTGAAACGGCCGTGATTTGGAGAGTTGAAACAAATTTTCCGCTAACTTTATGGCTACAGAGAATATGATATATTTATTTAATTTCAGTTACACAGCTCTGGCCCCCTCCACGGTTGCTCCCGCTTTCTATTCAGCCTGTTTGCAGTCGCCATTGGAAGGATGAGGCCTCAGCGATACGGCTTACTTCCGCCAAAGCGGAGTAACACAGGAAAAAGGGGGTGGGGAGGAGCACTCGCTCAACAAAAGACAAAAGTATACGTTCGCGTGTTGGTTAGGTACACGGCAGGTTCGGAGTGCAACGTCAGGTATTGATACGACTCCCCGACCACGTGTCGATAACAAGTCATTTAAGAAAAAAATACACACGATCAATCCATCGCGCGCCCCCTTTTTTTAGCGACCAAGGTCGTGAGTTCTGCACATGACGTCATAGATAATGGTCGCAAAATTGCCTTATCGACCTCCTGATAAATGCGTTTTACCGGTTTTCCGAAATTATCAGTGATGAGCCCTAATAATATTGCCATCCTCGGCTCTAGTACGCTGTATAAATATAAATAGAAATCTGTATTTCATGCTTTTTATCTAAAGTGCCGGCTATTTTTTATTGGTGGGTTATTATGAAATATACTTGCACTTATATTCTTTGTGAATTGTATAAAATTGACAGCTTTTACCAAAGAATTTGCCATTTGATTGCACATTTACGACACTAAAATTAACTGTTAAATTACATTGTTATGTAATCTTTGAAGCAATAATAATATTCTATTGATTGTTCCTTATGCAAAATACATGTTTTGTTTTGTTTTTCCCCTCTTGGGCCTATAGACAGGATATATTGGGCATGCGGTCAGGATTAAATAAACACGAAAAATGATGTATTACAAATCTGAGAATCAAAACTCATTCTTGACTTGAGCAACAGATACCGGAAGGTCATTTCAATTGCTGAAAAAGCAAATAAAAATATCCAAAGATACATAAAGAAAATTATTTTTTTTAAAAAAGTTAAAAGAAAAGAAAAAAATATGCATGGCATTTTTCGCATTTTTATTTTATTTTCAGTACTGGTTAATTGTGTCTTATACCTTTTAAAATTTCTCTACATGAGTCATTCTGAGAGCTGAAAATTACACTTACCCATCAGTGCTTTCTGTTCCACTCTGGATGGGCATGACCTGCAGTGGGTGATGACAAGGTTGAAAGCCTAGACTGTAAACAAAAGATCTGTCATATACACTATATTGTTGGAACGATTTGGTAAGGCTATTATAGACAACATTATTGTCAGATGTGTTATAGTTTCACATAAAAGATCTGCCTTTGGTGTTAAAGTTGAACGTGTTCTTTGTGGTTTTATGTAAAAAACAAACAAACAAACAAAAAACCAATCAGTTTTTCTTCATTCACTTCCTTTAGGGGCCGCCATAGCAGCACATTTATCTTCATCTCACCCTATCACTAGCATCTTCTTTTGTTACACCAACCCTCCTTCACTGCATCCACTTAAGTGCTTCAGGTGAGGTTCCTTTAAAAAGAATGTTTATTACATTTAAAACTCTACCTGCCCAGTCTTTTTCATATATAGCAGAACTACTGCATTTCCCCTCTCTGATCATGTGGGTAATCTTTTCCTAAACTTGCGCCCATTATTTTTGGCTCTTGTTTTTCTAAAGTATGTATGGAAGTGTGTATGCAGGAATAAAAATAGGACCGTTTATTTGACTGTGTGTTTGTATATTTTGACATGTACACTTAGTACAAGTTATGAGCCAACGTATCTTCTCTGTGGTCTCTTTTCTTTGATCGTCATATATATACGGTAGTTTGAGGACTGACTTATGTGGCTGAGGGAGAGGTCACAGGAAGAAAATCATTGCTGACCGAGAGATGCAGGCCACAGATGTTGTTCACCATGATTTTCTTCTTAAAAATAAAATTATAACTTTTACTAGTAGTGGTACATAACAACTGGTTCTTTAACCTATCCAAAAGGTTAGAGTAATAAAGCACTTTAAAAGGACTGGTCTATTTCCCAGCATGCCAAGTGTATCATGTACTGAACACTAAGAAAACCAAAGAGCTCATTGTTGACTTCAGGAGACACAGCGCTGACTTGGCCCCCCTTTACATCAACGGGGAGTGTGTGCAGAGGGTCCACACCTTCCGGTTCCTTGGTGTCCTCATCTCTGCTGACATCTCCTGGACAGACAACATCTCAGCGGTCGTCAAGAAGGCCCAACAGCGGCTGCACTTCCTGAGAGTCCTCAGGAAGTACAAGCTGAACTCCAACCTGCTGCTGACCTTCTACTGCTCGTCCATTGAGAGCCTGCTAACCTACTGCATCACGGTATGGTATGCAGCTGCACCAAGGCGGATAGAGTGAGGCTTCAGAGTGTAGTCAAGACAGCACAAAAGATCATCGGCTGCCCTCTCCCCTCCCTGATGGACATTTATTCCTCCCGCTGCCTCAGCAGAGCAGCAAACATTATCAAGGACAGCTCCCACCCTGGTTTCAACATGTTCAGCCTGCTTCCCTCAGGGAAGCGCTACAGGTGCATCAGCACAAAAACCCACAGACTCAAAAACAGTTTCTTCCCCAAAGCCATAACCACCCTGAACTCACACATGCACCGTTTACACATCCCCCCCCAATTTTTTTTCTTTCCACTTCCTCTGTGGACCACCACTGTGCAATACCAATTCTATGTGCAATAACTCAACTGTATATACACAACACTATTTATTACATATTACTTTTTTTATAAAAACCGGCTTGTATATTTGTACATTTTATATCTATATCTATCTATATCTATATATATCTATATATATCTATATCTATCTATATCTATATATATATATATATATATTTTCCCCTATGTTAATACTGTCCATATGTATATAGCGTAGGAGATGCTCTGTATCTCATTGTACAACTGTATAGTGACAATAAAGGCATTCTATTCTATTCTATGTGGAGAATTGCAAAAGGTTTTTTTAAAGTGGTTCTGTGCCACTGTCAAGGTTCAAGATCTTAATTATTTTTAGCTGATGAGCAAATGCAACTTTGAACGTACATAATCAATAATTACATAGAAAATCTTGGGCCAAACTGTGTGTACAGTAGGGTCTCAGGAGCTCAGTATCAACCACCCCAAGCACAATGGTCAGATATTTACACTGATCAGTCGCAACACGATGTGCCTAATGTTGTGTTGGTCCCCCTTTCGATGCCAAAATAAACCTGACCCATTGAGGCATGGACTCAACTAGACCCCTGAAGGTGTGCTATGGTATTTGGCACCAAAATGTTAGCAATAGGTCATTTTTGTTCTGCAAGATGCTAGGTGGGGCCTTCATAGACCAGACAGTTGTCCAGCACATCAAACAGACAGATGCTTGATTGAATTGAGATTTGAGGAATTTGGAGGTCAAGTCAACACCTCAAACTCATGCTCCTCAAATCATTCTGCTGTGTGGCATGGCTCATTATCCTGTTGAAAGAGCCCATAGCTATCTGGGAATACTGTTTCCAAGCCACCTCCATTCCATTGCTCTGTGCTCCAGTTCTGATGGTCAAGCGCCCATTGTTGGTACTTTTGGGGGTCAGCATGGGCAGCCTTTAAAGTCTGAGGTTATTAAACACCATATGCAACAAACAGCAACCGACTGTGTATTCTGAAACTTTTCCATCAAAATTAGCATTAACATTTTTCGGCAATGTGAGCAACAGCAACTCATCTATTGGATCTGACCACACAGGGCAGCCTTCATTTACCACGCAGATCAATTAACCATGACCACCCATGACCCTGTTGCTGGTTCACCATGGACCACTGCAGACCAGTAATGCCCCACAAGAACTGAAGTTTTGGAGATCGACTGACCCAGTCATCTAGCCATCACAATATGGCCCTTTGACAGACTCGCTCAAATCATTACGCTCGTCCATTTTTCCTGCCCCCAACACATCGAGTTTGAGGACAAGATGTTAATTTGCTCCCTAATATAACCCACCCACCATCAGGTGCTATGATGGAGATTTAATCACTGTTATTTACTTCACCTGTGGTCATAATGTTATTCCTGATCAGTGTAAATGTCACCATCTTTATAAAGTGATCTTCAGTGATTCTCTTATCAAATTAACTGAGAAATCTAAAAAAAATGAAAAAGCAACAATTAGTAACTTAGGCATTTTAGTTTGAGGAATTTCTAATATCTATAATTTAAGTGGTTTACAATAGAAACATCTGAAATAGGTCATTTAAAATAAATCCCTCTGGCCAAATACAGTACACAATGGCTGAGAAATGCATGGTTAAATCAGTCCTCACTTTAATTGGTATTTTATACCATTTATAACAAAAGGAAACTTTTTTGTTTAAAGGAGGAAACTACATTAGTAGAGAAATCCCCAAACCAAACAGATTTCACAATAGGAAAAAAGTCAGAAGTACAACTCTAATGCATTTAGTTTAAAGCAAAGCAGAAAACATGGATCAATCGTATTGGTCTCAAATACACAATAACATAAAAATTAACCCAATGACTTCCTGTGATGATAATGAACATGAGCAAGGCATTACTTAACATAGAACACAACTTTCAAACGATTACCCATCCAGCACAGAATTTTGATGCATTTTCCAAAACCGGTTACAAAGTTCCAAAATGGTACCTCTGAAATGTCTCGGGTAAACAGGCTTTAAAAAAGACAAAGAAATTAAACACAAGACAAAAAGATCACAAGGACACAATAAACTTTCCCTTCACAGAAGCCGTGATACTGAATGGAAACCGTACTATTCTTAAAAAAAGCAATCATATCCCTAAAAACACTGCTGTCTTAAGAAAATAGTAGATAAAAATATTCTCTGCATTTTACAACAAAGGAGGTACAGGGAGCACTGACGAGTTAGTTCAGTGGCAACACGACTACTCTGCTGCTTTCTCCTCCTCTTCAGCCTTGGCGTCCTTTTCGTCTGCTGCTGCGGCCTGCTGGAGAACGGAGAAAACACACTTTTATTTTGTTCTGTTTTGCGACAGTGTAAATGTCACGTGGCGCTCACAAAAGAGGGAAACTTAGAATACCTCATCAGCTTTGGCCTCTCCATTTTCTGCTGGCACCTCTTCCTTTTCTGCCTGAGGTTCTTCTTTTTTCTCCTCTGTCTTGGCTGCCTCTTTCACCTTTTTGGTCTTGGGGGGTGCCTGTGGTGTCATTAACAAACCAAGCATCATGAACCTGCTGTGCATTTTATGTGGTTATAGCGGACGTGTGCAATGGTAATATTTGGCTTTTACCTTTGTCTTTTCTGGCTGGGGTTTTGGTTGTGTCTCTTTCTGTAACACACAATGATGTGCCAAAATTACAAACACAGCAATGAGAAAATCCACAGATTAATCTGTCAAGGTCGTTGCTGAGCTTTGTAGACTTACCTCTGATAACCTCTGAGACTTTCTCCTTGGCTGAAGAAAAAACAAAGAAAAACAAAACAAAACACAGAAGGCCACATTAATTCAGTTAAGGACTCCGGAAGAGAAGCCCCCCCCCCCCAAGCATTTATGATGGAAAAAAAAACCCCCATGTTACTCAATGAGAGGTGCTACAATGACACAATGAGCCCACAAAGGGAAGTAGTAACTTCCAGCATGTGTTTCAGACATGCCATTTTATTTACACACCACCAAATCACAACAGGACACCTAAGGATGCTTTATACTGTAATGTAAAGATGTTGCAATAATAGACAAAACCCCAACAATCAGACAATCCCCAATTTCCAAGCACTTGATGACAGTGGGAATGAAAAACTCCCTTTTAACAGGAAGGAACCTCGACAGAAAGGCTAAAGGAGGGGTGGGGCCATCTGCCGTGACTGGTTCGAGGTTACAGGACAGGGGACAAAGACACACTGTGGATATAATTGCACTCTGTATGCTCTTCATTATTTGTCCTTTAAGGGAGCAAAGATGAAACTTTGCATTATGGGAGTTTGTTTTGATTCATGCTGCAAATTTAGCATTAGAAATATCTATATTGCTATTATTTAGGTTTATAATCAGTAAGGAAGCTGGATAAATATTAATTGCCAACTTAAGGAGAAGGGGTGGAATTAAACAAGTGTGCACTTCTTCCTGCTCCTATTCAATATGTATACTGAATCAGCATAGGTGGAGCATTATCAGAGTGTAATTTGCTTTATTCTGTATAGTATTTTTTTGTCCTTCCTTTTTTCCCTAAATGAAATAAATTGAACGAATAGTTTACTGTTTTAGGGCATTAGAAACACTAAACTCTTTACCTGTGCACTCATTTAAGACAAACCAGGTAAACAAGAACAATTTGGGCTGCACAAACTCAATGTAACTTGCACTTTAAAACCCATCCAATTTACGATCGGTCTCAAAACTCCGATTAAGACTGGGATGCACTGAGCTGGCTATGAAGCATCAATCTTATTCTGGGTATCAGCATTAGTTTTGAATTTATTAGTGGAAATACTAACCTCTGCACTTGCATCTGCATCAGTGGTAGCCTGAAAAAGACAAGAGAGTGAGGGGGGAAGAAACATAATGAGCCAAAACCAACAACCATTCATGAGTGAGCTAAAGTGGGTGTGTAACGCAAAGAGGTGGGGATGGTGGGGGGGATGGGCACTTCTCCTTCCCTTCAAGTCACAAAGAAATTATGCAATCTGTACGTGGGGAGGATCACGTTTTTGAGCTGACTCAAAGGATCTGGCGGGTGCCAGTTTATTTCCCACAGAGCAACAGCAGCTCCGTGGACACAACAAATAAGGAGTGGACTCGCTCCGCCTGCTGTCACTGTTTATATCACCAGCGTGACTAAACTGAAAAAATAAGACCATCCTCCATTACTAACAGAGCTCCGCTTGACATCAAAACGGCCAGATGTGTCGCTGTGCTGTCGAGGATCCATCAACTGCCATTAACGAGCCTAACCAGAGAGAGGGGGAGAAGGGACTGCACACCTCAGGCGTGACGCGCACCAGCCTTCCAGTGCGCGCACACTCGCCTGAGGTCAAAATCTCCGCCAAATTTGGCCGCAAATGCGGCTAAAAAACGCGACACGTGACCGAAGGTGCAGCTGGTACCTGAAACGGCACGCGTGCAACCCAGAGCACAAGTAAATAAATAAATAAGGAGGCAATTACGAAAGAAATTTCCTCGAAATGCCAACCTGTGCGCCTCGACGGTGGTTACACCCCTTTGTTTCAGCGCACAGTTGGTGATTATTAAAACTCAGCCGGGCACACATTTTACAAAACAGAAGCTTTAAACTGGACTGGGGGAAGAGAGCGAAAAAAGCAGTGCTAAGTAAAAAGGCGCCACTTCCCTGTATCAGCCGAGTGAGACAAGACAGACCTGAGCGCAGGAAAAGGTGGACTCCACGGCACGCACATGGACACGCCGTAGCGTGTTGCATTGCTCCTGCATACGTGTATTAACACCACAAAACAACTGCTACAGTTTCTTAAAACGCTATTTCTGCATCATGCCGACCCAAACGTAAAGCACACATTTTCTTTCCACTTACTTTCTTCCTTCCCATTGTTGCTTAGGTTGCACGGCAGGAATTTAAAAAAAAAAAGGGAACACTGCCTTTCTTTTAACAGTTACACAAACAAAAGGAGGACTTGTTGTTGTTTTGTCAGCCCAGCTACCTCTGCCTACACCTCCACCAGCTGCAGTCTGTAACTTAACATAAACGTCCGAGCAGTACCAGAACTAGCTCAAACCGGATTGGATCCCCCTCTCGGTATATTTTATCCCTTATCCTACCAACCTACCAGGAAGACAGAGCCCCCGCCCACTGCTTCCTGTGATTGGCTTTGAGGATGAGGCAGCATATTTTTGAAACACAACATCTTCACCTGTGTGGGCAGGACAGTGTGCCAATCAGTCAATCCAGGCCTTATCTAACTTTATAACCGCTTATAACCTGTATTAGTTGTGTGTGTACGTGTAGGGTTTGAATAATGCATGGCAAATGGTGAGTTTGAGATATAGTTTACATAAACAAAGAAGAATATAAAAATAAATAAATAGATCCTGCATTTTCCCCATTTTCCTATCCAGTCATTTATTATAGAGGACGCCATATATATGCACGTTACATTATTTTAGTGTTTAAAGAGAGTCGTAATTACTAACAGCATGTCCCGTCTTTAGTGGGATAATTATTAAAGTCAGTGCACCGAGCAGTCCAGTCGCTCAACAGCTGCAACAAGGAGGAGGCTGAGTGGAGGAGAAAGGAAACAAACATGGCGGCCGGTTATGCATGGCTCCTGGTGCTTGGCTCGGTTTTTCTCTGCAATCTTATGAAAATCCTTCTGCCGACCATATCTTCCTTCGTGAGTAGGAGTTATTGTTTGCATATATGATTGTTGTTAAAGTTGTTTGAATGCCGGTGTATTATTATCTGTGTCCTCGTCGGACACACGGTGGATTGTTGTTGACTAGCTTAGCCGTCTGTCAAGCTAACTTATAGCTGCTGTACCTCCTCAGTTATAGCTGAGCTACAACCAGAGGGTGGGGTTTCACCGAGAATCCAGTAGTTGCTGCATTTAACTGGGATTCCTTTTCCTCCTTTATCGCCAAATGTCCTGCTTTAATGTTAAGAAACTGTTTACAGCTTAGCTTTACGGCTAAATATTGTTTGTAGCTCGAAAGGTTGCCTCATGGAAATCCTCATGGAAAGTGTTAAACTGGCATTCGTAGGTGCTGATTAGACTGCCTAATAGGGACTACTACCGTAATTATAAAAATTTCAATCAGGCCCAGGCTGCTCAGTGATAGTATTTTCCCCCCTTCTTCAAGCTCTCAAAGATGGTGCAGAAAGATGCTGAGCAGGAGAGTGAGATGAGGGCTGAAATCCAAGAGATGAAGAAGGAGCAGTCCTCCATTAGCATGATGGATGAGTTTGCTAGATATGCCAGACTGGAGCGCAAAATCAACAAGACAACAGACAAGCTGAAAACACATGGTGAGATTTAAAAGTGCCTACTGACATTCAGAGGATAGATGGTGTGACAGGAGCCTCAAAATGAAGTTTACTGCAACAGAGTGATGAGCTCTAAAAAGTTAAAACTAATTGCTTTTTCTTTATGGAACACAGCAGAAAATATGTAGTAGGTACTCTGAAAGGGCATATATTATGTCTTCCACAGATGTGAATGTCTATTAATGTAGATTTACATGTTATAAATTATCAGTCAGAAGACATATTTGGGGGATTTTAGAGGTAAGTAACTGTTTTTGGCCCCATAGCCTCAGGATTAGCATCCACTTCTGTCACACCAACCCTCTGCATGTGTTCCTTCACTGAATCCATCAATCTTCTCTGTGGTCTTCCACTTTTCATCCTGCCTGGCAACTCCATATTAAACATCATTTGATCCAGCATATCCACTCAGCTTCCTCTGCACATGTCTAAAACCTTGTCTAAACCATGTTAGCTTGCCTCTAACCATATCTCCAGACTGCAGACCTGTCAATCTTGGTCACTCCCATCTTCAGTTCTGCCACCACCAGCTTGAGCTCCCGTCTTTTTGTCAGCACCACCGTCTCCAAACAATACATCATAGCAGATCTTACTCCCATCTTATGAACCTTCCCTTTCACTCTTGTTGCTATCCTTCTGTCACGTATCACCCCTGACACTTGTCTCCATCCACTCCAACCTGCCTGCCCTCTTCTCTTCACCTCTCTTGTTCATTCTCTCTTGTTTTGGTTGGTTGACCCCAGACAATCTGGTAAAGAAACACTGTCTATTCTGTGTGATAACTTACTTAGCAATACAAAGGCTGCTAAAGACTGTTTCTTTGCTGACCTATTCCAAAACCTGCACATTGTCAATTTTAAATTATTGTACAATCAGCATTACACCCAGGCTCTTCTCTATTTTGATTTTATTCTGACCGCAATGTCTTGTGATTCTCAAAGTGTTGACTCTAGTCTTCACCTGATTCTTGAATAAAAAGTAATAGTGCTGTCTGTTTACATTTAAGCAAAGATTTACTTTGTGTAATGTTGGTATTAACAAAGACCATATAAAGAATGGACTAATACTTTCCCTGTTACCCTGTGACTGGTTAAAAAAAGGAATTTATCCTGGTTTCAGTTCCCTGGACATGGGATGGTCAAATAATAAAGTGAAACAAAATGACAGTTCCGTCTGATTTAAAGGAACTGGCAGTATCACTACAAAATAAAGAAAAATTAATATGTTGAGACTAACAGTTGCATATTTCTTGTCTATTGCAGTCAAATCAAGAACCGCTCAACAAGCCAAAATGAAGTGGGTTGTGAGCATTGTTTTTTACATACTGCAGGTAGGTGGAGGTTTCGAGTAGAAGCATGAATGTATTTTAATTTAGTTGTGAGTCTATAGCACTGGCCAAAACCTCCAGATAATAATTTTTTGGTTGCTGAATCAGCTTATTTGCCGTTATTGACAGTATATGTCTGTTTTTGTGTTTTTGATGTTTTGTTTTTTCTTGTCAGGCTGCGCTGATGATTTCATTGATATGGAAGTATTACTCTGATCCAGTGACTGTGGTACCAAGTAGATGGATTGCTCCCGTGGAGCGCCTCGTGGCTTTCCCAACAGGAGTGGCAGGTTTGTGTTAGATAGCATAGCCTATAGTATACACTCAATGCACACAAGCTGCACGTCCTTGATGTGACTCTCCTGTTCTACCACATTCCAAAGCTGCACTATTGAGCTGAGATTTGGTGACCGTGGAGGCCATTTGAGTACAGCGAACTCACTGTCATGTTTAAAAAAAGTTTGAGATGATTTGTGACATGGCATTTTATTCTGTTGGAAACAGCCATTAAAAGATGGGTATAGTGTGCTTGATCCCTGAAATACTCAGACCAACACATCTGACACTAACCATGCCGCATTCAGAGACACTTAAATCAGCTTTCATTCCAATTCTGGTTCCCATTTTGAACTTTAGCATGTCATGTTTCACGTAGCTTCATGCATAAATTCATGGAGTTGTTGCCATGTGATTAGCTGAATAGATAATTGTGTTGAGGAGCAGTTGAATAGGTATATCTAATCAAGTGGATGGTAAATCCATAACAGCTTCATTATTAATAAAACAAACAAACAAAATTACACATAGCTTATAGTTTAATAGAAATCATGATGATTTTATTATCCACTGATAATAAAACCTAATTCATTTCACTTCAGTGCAGGTATTCTGCAATATGTAGATTTTATACAATATGATGCATGTAGTGTATCAATATGTGCTGTTCTTTTCCGCCTGGAGTCAAGCTCCATCAATGAGCTGTTTGTTTTGTTGTTTTTCTTTTTCAGGTGGAGTAGGAATCACATGCTGGTTGGTGGTTTGCAACAAAGTAGTTACTCTGGCTCTGAATGCTGTCAGCTAGAGTGTTTCCTAATCCTGTGCTCAACAGTTTCCTTTGATGACGAACGCTGCAGTTTTTGTTTTGTCGTTTTCAGTCAGCTGTTCCTAGCAAAGAACGTTAAAATAATGCAGTGCATATTGGTGATCTCAAATTGCAGCAGAAGTTTACTATAAAAAGTGTTATCATTGTTATCATTGTTTTATAATTATGTGGTTATTTGATTGTGTGTATATTGCTTTGAAACAGTGGTATGGAAATGTGGAAATTAATTTTTATTAAAAAGAAGAAAAAAAAAAGATGTGTTTTGTTATTTTACCTTTACCTGGGAATGAGCCAACCAAAGCAAATTGGGCAGTAAAACATTACTGTAATGAAATAACGACTGAAATAAAGAGTCTGGAGTAGAAAAACATTAGTTTACAGGCTGTTAATACGTTTCAGAAAGTCATACTGTGTGTGTTAAGATGCAGAAAGAAGTTTCTCTATGGTAGCTGCATAATAATCATGATGAGCTAGCCTTCACTTTCCTTTCAATTGCACTTTATTCAGTCTAAGAGCTGTGTGCTCCACCTCCATCAGTTTTCTCATCTGGTAGATGAAGCTCAGGAATTCTACTGAGGATCTCCACCTCAGAGCTTTCCTGTGGGCTCAAGTCCTCAGTGCTGTATGCTGGTCTTCCACAGTGCAGGTTCTCTGTGGTCTGTTTGAAGGTGTAGCTGCTTCTGATTCTGGGGAATCTGCTTTCTTTTCTCTTCGGTGCTGCTCGATTCAGACACCTCTCTAAAGTGAAGGCCATTGTGCTTTCATGCTGTGTTTGTCGCGTCTCTTCCTGCACCCGAGGGGCTTCTCCATTATTTTCATTTTCTGGGCTCTCATCTGAACAGATGTCTGAAAACTGATGTTTTACTATGGATTCAGGTCCATTGAGTGCCCGTGTGGGTTCTGGTTCCTCCTTTTCTTTGATACAATCTTCTTCATTTAGAGGCTCTGGACTGTTGTCTGAACTCCTGATGTCACTGCAATCTGAAAGCAAATATTTCAATTTGAAAAATACTGAATAACCTGACAAAATGCCAAAACAACTTATGCCTCTGTTACTACGATTTCAACCGTTCTTTTTTCCCCCTTTTACAGTGTTTGGTTTCTTGATTGTATATTGTTAGAGAATTGTCACTTTGTTAGGATTGAGTAACTTACTTGCAGATATCTTTGCATCGTCTTGGTGATTCTCTTTTAAAGACAAATGAGCAGGACCCTTTCTCTCTAGACGTTTTATAACTGAAAACTTCTGCGCTGGACCGTAACGACCCTGAAACAAGAGAAAGATTTTAAATTGGTTTGCTGATAAAATAATTTAAAAATGATAAAAGACAGGTATGTGAGAAGGTTGTTCTGTTTTTGAGTAACTGAACCATATACCCAGTTCACAGAGCTCTCCTGCTGCTCCAGTCTCTGAACAGGCTCTGAATATTCATTCTCCAAAAGACTTGCAGGGCCAATGGGGAGCAGGCCTAATCCATCTGTTTGAACCATCTTGTTTTCCCTGCCTAAAAATCAAAACCACTCAGACAGCCAATCAAGCATGAGCAAGCTGCAATAAGGCAGATTGGTTTTTTTGTTTTGTTTTTTTACCTCTATTGCTCGACCCGTTCTGGAATCGGTGGGAGTAAATGTTACGTTTTCCCATTTCCCGCTCTCTGTACTGTATGAGTAAAAAACATACCGCACACCGATCATCAGTCAGCGCCTTTAAATTGTTTACATATTTTTTTATATATATATTTATTTATTGAAAAATGACAAGTGAGTTTAACTAGTAACACCCAAGCATAAGACCTTGTGTTTCTACAGTTGATCATTGGCTATTTTTCTAATCAAGACTTTTTCACTTTTTCTTCTCCCAGACTTATATGGCGACAGGGGGAGGTGCCTCAGAATGACCACACACATCTCTTTCAGCTTACCGCAAGTTCTCTGGTGAGCTGATATACTTGCTGTTGCAGGTGGATGGATATTTTTCTCGCCTCTTTCATCTTTCTTTGCTCTGTGACTATTTGCCGCTTGAATGAAGCTTGGCACAACTCAAAATTCTTCTCCATGTCCTAGAATAGAGTGAAGAGACAATAAAGAAGCAAATGTTTAATGTAAAACATATTTTTTTAGGATGCTATATCGTCCACCATCATTCTACTCTCTGCTCCTTCGTACCAGTATCTTCTTGTCCTTCTCCTCCAGCTCAGCAGAGGCTTTGGCCAGCCTCAGGGTGAGCTCCTCCCGCTCCAGCAGGTTGTGATCCTGGCTGAGCAGCTGCAGGTGCTGGAGAGCTTCCCTTGTGTGCAACATTTTGTCTTCTGTGCTCCTCAGCTGCCTTGCTAGGTTGTCACGGCAGGTGCGGGTCTCACGGAGCAAATGCTGAAGAGCTCTGGCCTCGTTTTTGTGCTTGGTTTCAGTCTGTGAACAGATATGGCCAATATTATGACAATAACAGAAACACTGATGTTATTTGTGAGAGGGACGTATACAGGCACTATAAAGAGAAAGATGAGGAAAAATAGCAGTATTTTGTACACATACAGTTAATTGATAACATGAATCTGAAAAGCAAGAGAGACTAGTGGCAGAAACCACAAACCCACCTGTGCAATACTGTTCTCTGAGTCTTGGAAGTGCTGCAGTGCCACCATGTGGCGATGTTGCACGTTCTTCAGGAGTTTGTTCTCCGCCCTGGACTCACACAGCTGCTGCTGCAGACTCCACACCTTGTTCTCAAGCTCCCTGATGCGCTTCAGGCTTGGCTTTGGAGTCTCCAGGGACCTGATTGGAGGCAAGCTAACCATATAGCAGTTTGTAGTAGGGTTTGTCTTTTGCATGCTGCCCCCATGAGCTTTATTACCTGAAGAGGAAGGACACCCCAAAACACTTTACTCATGGTAGAGGGAATTGTATATAAAATATTTAGATATTGAGATGTTTGAGATATGAAAACTACCAAATACAAGTCTTCTAGACCGCTTTGATCCTTGCCACTGAAATGATGGGATGGCATCTGCTTTGTCTTCACACACAGAGGTGTATTGTGGATCATCAGAGCTACTGTATGATCCGGAGGGACTGGACCATATAGAGGTGTCAGAGCTGCTGGTCATACCTTCATCCTGCTTCTCGTGGGCAACAGCCTTCTGCATCATCAGGCCCTGCTACCTCCCACTCACGAATCCTCTTTACCTGAGAGAAAAGGCACAGTTCAAAGCCAGACTGGCATGAATAAGAATTTACACGAGGTAAAATAAATAATGCACCAGCCATAACGGTAATAAACCAACCTAAGTTGCTTCTATGCGTGGCTATCTTCTCAAACTCTCTCTGTTTCAGGCTGTAATGTTTAGCAGGGTAAACTATAGTTTGTTTATATACGAACAGAATTCGTTCACTATTCGTTGCTGGGGCTTTTTATTTATTTATTATTTTTTGTAGATGTACGTCCACGGTTGCCATGGTACCCAGCGGGTAAAGAAACAAAATAAAAAGAAAACAATAAAGTGACGGTAACTAAAAAAAAACTGAGCAAAAAACAAAATAAACAAAAAAGACCATTGTAGTCCTGCATGTAGAGGAGATTCTTTTAAAATAAATGTTCAATGTCCTTAATTTCTTATGAAAGGGAATGTAGACCACTCACGAAGAAGAAAAAAAAAACTGTTCAAGGACTCTAACAGGGTTATTGAGTATGAGACTTTGTTATTTGCCTACTCGAGCTGGCTCCATTCTTACAATGAAACTAAAGTTTAGAAAATGAAAACTTCATGTGGAAAAACTGAATAGAATGTAATTTAGAAAGGATTTCACAGGTTGGCGGATCGAGCCAAATATCGATGACATCAATACCGACGCTGGTAGTGGTACACTAGCATGATAGGATCGATACTTTCTTTCTATCCTCTGAATTCAGTATTGCACTGAACTGTCTTAAATTACTGCAGTTTTTTTTTATGAAAAACTATGCCTCAAACATTATAAAAAAAATGTCTGACTGACTGTCAAGTCTATTTTATTTATAGCCTGTAGCCCATCTGCAACACATCTCCAAAAACCCCATGAAACACGGAATTGTTGGTTTATTGTGTTTACTAATATTGTGTAAAATAACAATGATAGTGATCACAGTGTCATTAAAATGTGTTTAAGAATTTGCAATCTGATGATGATTATTCTCATAAATCAGCATATACTGATCTTGGTATCGACAATACTAGCCCTTTATTTACTTGGTATTGGATCGATACCAAAATTTGCAGTACCGCCTATAATCTTTCAAACATCTCAAACATCTCTTACGAATCAGTTTTTGGTTATATTGGTTATATAGCCTTTATTGCAGGCAAAATTCTCACTGACATTAAAAATGTCTTTGTCAAGAGAGATCTGATAGAGGGAAGCAAAAATCGCAACAGATATAACATCACAGCTCCAATAAGATATTTTAATAATTCTTAGGATTAACATGTAGGTAAAGTAACACAGAGTCATAAAGATTACTTGCAAAAACACTTAATTTCTTTATTTTATGTATGATCCCTTTGTAAAAACCTTTTCACCACAATATCTTTACCAATATAAGCAAAGGTGTCACGCAAAGAAAACATACAGAAACATCGGAATACAGTTTTTGGCACCCGATCACTTTTTGGCACAACACCGGGTTTGAAAACCTGTCAGCCTATAGTGCTGGTCAGTGCTATTTCTGTCCATATATGCACTCAGCAGGACGCTGGGAACCAGCTCCACTGCGCCCCCTCCCTCACCGACAGACAGCTGAAGTTGCCAATCAGTGTTTGTGAGTAGTGCTGCGCCCCTACGGGCCGACCCTCACTAATGGAGCCTGGAGACAAAAATAACCGTGTGTGTGAGTGAGTGAGTGAGTGAGTGAGTGAGTGATCGCTGTGCTATGTCTCCGTCCAGGGTGTGCTCTAATAATAGAGAAGGCTGCCTGCTCCTTTAAGAGACCGCTTGTTGCATAGTCGACAAAATAAATTGTAGCAAAATGGTCATTAAAGTTTTCCTCGCGTCTTCGTCGGGATCCACAGCGGTAAGCTTTTTACTCCAAAGGATTTATTTCTCTTAAAGTGAACTTTTGTGGTTGTAACCGGCCAGGACTGTCACTCATACAGTGACACGAGAGCGTTAAACCTCGAAATGAATGTGACTTGACTTTTATTAGGCATATCTAAACACTGCAGGCAAGTGCACGGCTTGATTTTTGCCTGAGTTTACGCCTGAGAGGCTCTGGTTCTTTGTTTAATTGTCTCGCAGGTCGATGTGATTTATATGCAGAGCTTTCTAGAACAGGGGCTCCCAAAGGTGTTTTTTTTTTTTTTTTCTTGCATGTTAAGGACCTCCACATGCAGACGCTTGACGTCGGTGTCTCCCCCAAAAAGAGATTTAACATGAAACTTTAAGTCAGACTCGCATTGAGGTAACGGTGTGTATGTTAGGTGGGATGATAACAGCAGAGGGGAGGGTGAATTTATTTCTTACATCCACTTTTGGCCATGCTAAAGTGGTTGGGGCCCACTTAGCAGTGTTGTATCACAACACACACTACTTGGGGTTTATCCTTTGAGTGGACTTGTTTCATGCGGGTATGGTCATCTACCCGTATTAGCAGATGACACTCAATGACTGACCACAACAGTCCTCATTAACTCTTAGAAAATGCATCGTTGTTTATCCTCTTATTTGTCCCTTTTTCGACCCTGCTGTTTGTGTTTTTTTATTGATTTATTTTTTCATTTTTACACTTTTTATCAGTTTAAATATGATCTGTCAGCAGATGTAGATACAAGTAAAACGATCAAACATGAAGACATTCAACCTTCACCAGAGCCCAGAAACATGGATTATGGATTATTAACAGACCAAAACAGAAAACTATTAGTCATTCAACACCATATAACACAAGGATAATAGCATATGTTGGCATCTGAGAAGCTGGAAAAAAGCAATCATGTTGTGTTTCTGCTTATTTAAGGGCTTAAAATAAAATAAGATCAGATAATATACACTCAAGAGTCGCTTTATGAGGCACACCTTGTTAGGTCATAAAGGGATGGACAGGGTCAGCAGCAATCAATACTCCAGTAGGCTGTGGTGTTTAAATGGTGCCCAGTTGGTACTAAGGGGGCTAATTGTACTGAGATCCACATCCGTTACACAACCACCAGCAGCCTGAACTGTTGATAAAAGGCAGGATGGAAGCATTTTGTGTACACTAAATTCTGACCCTATTCGAACATTGCAGAAAAACTCAAGACTCACAGGACGAGGCGATGTTTTTAGTCTTCTGTTGTCCAGTTGATGAGCCTGTGTGAATCGTAGTCTCAATTTCTTGTCCTTAAATGACAGGAGTGGCACCTGGTGTGGTCTTCTGCTGCTGTAGTCCATTTGCTTCAAGGTTTGATGTACTGTGCATTCAAAGATGCTCTTCTGCATACAAGAGTTTTTTTTTTCTTTTTTCTTTTAGTTAGCATTGCCTTGCTATCAGCTTGAAGCCTCTGGTAGACCTCTGGTATCAACGATGGATTTCTGCCCAGACAACTGCTGCTCACCTGCTTTCTCATTTTGAGACCATTGACTGCAAAGCCTGAGATAGTTGCGTGGGAAATGAAATTAAGCCACAGCGTAAAACACAACCTGTAACAACTTATATACTATGATAGATGAAGTAGAAAAGCTCAATAAATATTAATAAAAAAAATACAAAATGAAAACAAGATAAGTAAAAAATACACAGAAGATAGGACACCTGTTACATAGACAATAATAATAAACCAAGTACGGTAAAAAAATAAAGTAAAACTCGTACTTCTTTTAAATTGTTGTCAGTGGTTTCTGTGTTTACTTAGTAGGAGAGGACGGGAAGGGAGCACTATGTAGAGCATCAGATGTGAATCCATGCTGTCATTTAAATAATGTTAGTTGATATTCCAAACCCCAGAATGCTGCAGCTGCTATCCTGAGGTTAAATATTCCAGGCTTCTCCTCATATACAATGCAATCAGGGAGGATTTCTCTGCCTCGCAGATCAAGAAGAAGCAGCAAGATGTGGTTGGCTTCTTGGAGGCTCTTAAAGTTGACTACACTCCACTGGACATCGCGTGCAATGAGGACAACCGCATGTGGATGAGGCAGAACGTCCCTGAGGACAAGAAGCCAGCCAACGGCATCCCCCTCCCCCCACAAATCTTCAACGAAGAGAGTTATTGTGGGGTGAGTATACATCGCATTCAGATACGCCAATGTTTTTAACTTGTGTCTACCTTCAGAATATTGAAAGAAAAGCATAGGAAATGCACTTTAATGTCTGTAATGGAACAACTGTAGCAACAAAGTTAAAATTGGAGGGAAAGTAAATTATTGTACCGGTATTGATTTAGATCTCTAAATCTTGTGCAGGACTACGACACATTCTTTGATGCCAAAGAGGACAATTTAGTGTACACCTTCCTGGGGTTGCCCCCTCCTCCTGGGTCAAAGGTCAGTATTATTTTCTACTGTATGTTGTGGAAAACGTATGCAAAAGCCACATTTCTTCTCTAATATCTCTAATCTTTTACTTCAGTACTGATACAACAGAGTTAGTCCAACAATTCAGCTTGGACTAATTCTGCTTTGACTTTCTTCAATACACAATATTCTTTTATCGATTGTATATGAATTACAACATTATGTTTTAGTTTTCCAGGTAAGACTTGAGAGTTTAAGGTGATTAATTTGAATCAAAAGAATGTCAGAAGAATAAATGCTCTTCTTTATTGTTATTGAAAGGTTTGTAATCAGATGAAATCAATGTATCCAGCTATCATTTTGGACACAAACAGGTTTAACTCCCTTCTTATAATGAGGGGGTTCCTATCATTTATGGCTCATAAAACAATAAAAAGTCTGAAAATACCATGATGAATTTTCAAAACTTCATGTGTACAACAAAATTCCCAATTAAATAAGAACATCTGTGCTGTCATAACATACAAGTAAAAACAAAGATGCAACAAATAGTCTGTCTCTTCCTTTATTCATATATTAAATAATTTAGACCACGTTTATGCTCCTCACAGGAAAATTCTTTCAGAACTTAGGTTGTGTGTACCTAGTTTAGGCTGCACTTTAGTCCATAAGTATTTGAACTATTACACGTTTTGTAGTTTTAACTCTTTGCACCAATGCAGTGGGATTTAGATCAGCCAAAATGTGATTGAAGTGCAGACTATTGGCTTTAATTCAGGAAGTTTAACATCAGTTAAGTGTTAACTGTTTATGAAAAACAGCCCTTTTTGTACAAAGTAATCACTTTTCTGATCTTCAAAAGTAATCGGACAACTAGCATAGTTTTAAATATAAGGATTGTTTATTGTTTTTTTTAATGACCTCCTGAAGTGTAGAACCTATGGTTATCACCAAATGTGGTGTTTCCTTGTTTAAGATGCTCTGCCAGCTTTTTACTGCAGCCACCTTCACTTGTTGCTTCTTCTGCATTTGATTTTGTATTTAATAACTACGAAGCTGCTCTGTTGGGTTGAGCTCAGATGCCTGACTTGGCCATTGTGAGTATCCGGTTTCTTTGCCTTGAGGAACTCATGGGTTTCTTTTGCAGCACGCTTTGGGTTGATATACATTTGCATTGTGAAGCTGTTTGATCAGTTTTGCAGCATTTGGCTAAATCTGAGCAGAGGGTGCAGATCTGTACACTTCACAGTTCATCCTGCTGCTTTTGTCAGTCACATAATCATAAACACTAGTGACCCAGATGTACTGGCAGCCATACATGCCCATGTTATAACATCTACAGTATTTCTCTCCTTCTACTTACTTTTTTCTTCCAATTATTCTTTTGCATCTTAGTTTCTGTTTCTGTCCAAAGAATTTTTTCAGAGCTGTTCAGGCTCCTTTAGATGTTTTCTGTCTCTAACCTGACTTTCTTGCTCTCGAGTGTAACCGGAGGTTTGCAACTTGTTGTAAACTTTCTGTATTTACAATTAATAAGGGTCTTGACTGTAGGTCTTGACAATGAGATGCCTACCTTGTGATGAGTGTTCTCGATGTTGTAAAGTTGTATTCATCCATTTTAGCTGTCTGTGATGTCCCTGGCATTTTGGTGTTAAGCAAGCAGGTGATTTGTGAAAATGAATCAGTTAATTACCTTTGAGACTCTGAAAATGGGGAAGTGTGTATAAAAATGGCTGTAATTGCTAAATTGCTTTAGTTAAACCACTGAAACGGAAGTTTAGCACTTCAATCATATCTTAATTGTTTGGTTTAAAATCCGCTGTGGAGGTAATTATGGCCCTAACTGTATTTATCCAAAGTTCCAGTCTTCATATATCTGCTTTTGACTGATGTGAGATTCGAACACATTTTTCGAAATTCAATTAATTTAAAATTTAAAACTGAAATTTGTTTTTTCTTTAACAATTAAATGTGTTGAAATGAGATGCAGTGGAACTTGTTTTGTAGGTAACCAGATCTGAGTGACTAAAAGAAACAAAAACATGCCGTGGACATTTTGGCAAGTTATCCGGACACTAAATGTCAACGCGATTGTGTTAAACCTGGTAATTTCCTTGGTACAGGAAGCAGAGCAAGCTGACAAGGATAACATTGTGGAGAATGGCACCCATGCTGAGGAAAACCTTGACGACACAATAGTAATGCCTTCATTTAGTCTGTGTTTAGTTTCTTTTCACCGTGTCTCATCTTAAATTTTCAGCGTCACTTAACAACTTTCCTTCTGTCCATAACTGGTGACTTAAAGAGATTCCTAATTTCTTCATGGCTGCCCCGTCTCATCTACCACATCGACTTATTCTGGTGTTGCATGAGTGAGAAATGTGAGCTCATAATAACACACTATTCTGATTTGTCATCATAACACTGTGACACTGCATTGCTGTGTTCAGACTGCCAAAGGGCTGTGAAGCAACCAGACTGTGGTATGATTGTGTGTAAATCGTAAAATTTGATGTTTTATTTTTATCAAAAGCATTTTTTTCTAATAGATATATTTAATAACATCTTTATTTCTGACAAGATTATTACCACGAGAAAATTCCTGCTAGTTCTCAGTTTACTAGAGCTTACCTACCGTAGCCCAGATTTCCCTTTCTAATTTCCCAAATTTTAGCCCCAAGAGTAACGATTTTCTGCAGCACTGATCTCTTGTCCTATTTGCAACAATATTGCATTTTACTGTTACATTTCATGTTCTTTATCATTTTTATCACAAGTTTATAATTTTAGTCTCTGAAGTAGGCAATGCTTCAGAAGAGTCATATGGCAGAGAAAACGTGACTTAGTAGTCAACAATTTACTAATAATATATTTAGGATTTCCAGTTACAGTATATATTCTCAATATGAGATCAATAAATTTTCATCAGTCTCTTCACATAAGAGACAAAGCCAAAAACCTGTATTGTAAATGATGACTGCGTTTAACTGTGACAGTCCAGGAACACTTTTCACATCGGCCTGCTTCAGAAAGACAGCGCCAAACTACTTTAGACCAAACCTGTATTTCTGGTTAATTGAACTAACAATGTGAATAAGATTTTTTTAGATTTAGCCTTGTAGAAGAATAGTTTGACATTTGGATAAAGATACTTATTGGCTATTTGAAAGAGATATAACACAATATGTTAAAAAAAAACCCATATTGTACCTCTCATATAACTGAGAATTTAATGTGAAATTATGCTAGTATTAGCTTAGCAGACATGGTAAAAACAGGTAATCTAGCAAATGAGTGCTTCACAATTAACACGTTACATTTGGTGTGTTTAATCTGGCACAGTAAACTTTTTAAACTAATGAATGTTGGACAAATACTGTTACCTGTTTTTCTTTGTTTGTTTCTTCCTTTTACAGGTTTCGTGTTAGGCTAAGTTAAGCTAATTTGCCGTTAGCTGTAACTTAATATTTTTTTTTTACAGAAAAGAGAAAAATATCTATATTCTCATTTTAAAATGTCAGTATTAATTTTTAGCATATCCAACTTTGGATTTGTTTTCTAACAACCTACACCTTGACTTTTTAGGTTTCCCTTCCTATTTTTATTTATTTTTATTTTTTTTTAACTGGATGACAACCTACCAGGATAACATCATTGTTTTGAGTTCATAAACCTTTCCATCTGATGAGCCAACCATCGTAATGCTGCTAAAGCAGTGCCTGAAGTAGTATATCAGATTTTTAATTTTTTTTATTTCTTTGTGTATTTCTTCTTTCACACACTATTGTTTACACCTTACAATAACAAGGTTCCAGTGGAGGATCGTAATGGGGATTCAAATAAAGAGGTGAAGCAGGCCACTGATGAGAATGAAGAAGGTGAGGGTGATGAGGAGGAACAGGAGGGGGCAGCAAAGGAAGAGACTGCAGAAACGGTAGGAGACGAAGCCCCGACAGTGAAGGAGGAGGAGGAAGCAGCAGTGGAAGAAACAGACGAGGTCACAGAAGACACTGTAATTGCGCCTTAACTAGACCCTAATCTCCCTTCGTTTTTCCTCTGCCTCCATCCTTGGAATGCCAATTTCTTCCACTCAGAACCCTGTTTTCCCTTTAATCTCCTCCTTTACTCCACATTTAAGGTTTCCCTCATTTTCAAGTTCCTGTCAACCTTGTATCTGCATCTTCTCCTCAAGTCTCCTTCCCTGGACTCAGTAATTTACTAATTCACCTCGCCGAGATCCCTAATCATCATTCTTACACGTCTCATCATTGCCAGTGGATGTTTAATTTATTTATTATTGCCTTTTTGTCAATTCCATTAGGTGTCTTATGTTTGGTTTTTGAGTTGATGACACAATTCACTTACTGTTAACTATCCTGGTCAAGGTGTGTTAGTATAGGGTCCCCAGAAACTCCTCACTCTGTCGTGTGTGTGTGTGTGTGTGTGTGTGTGTGTGTGTGGGTGGTCTCTGATGTCTCTAATGCTATCTTATCTCCACTGTCAGGAGGGCCAAGCAGAAGAGGAAGAAGAGCAGGTGAGATTATCTAAAAAAATTCACGTAACACTTATTTCACTATTTAATAGGGAACAGTGCTTTATTGATGTTTTATAGACACAATACACAGAAACAGCAGCAGTTACTATCCCAGCATTTTTAATAACTATGTGCATTCAATAAATGACATGTGTACTTCATCTTTTTTATTTGAGAGGGAAAATAATTTATTAACATACTGTGCAACGCATGCAGAATAATTTAAGCGGGCGCTTATTAATTCTTTCTTTTCTTAGCAGTCATTGCTGGTTTAGACCAGTCTTCACCTTTACCCAAACACGTGTACTTGCCAGTCATTCAGACTTTCGGACACTGACATGAGCTAAACTTATAAAAGATTTCTAAAAAGTTTTGGGTCACTTAAATTTTATTTTATTTTATTTTTACATTATTTTGGATGTAAAATTTTGTGAAAGGAGTCTGCTAGAAGGCAGTGAATCTCACTTCTGTCCAATGGCAGCCATAGCCAGGTGAGTTGTTGAGGATAGATTGAACTTTTCTATCGGTAAGCACTCCTGTTTCTGCTACTGTTAGCTGCTGTTAGCCAGTGTTAGTGAAACTTTCTTTGAAATTGACCTAACATTATTGGGCTTGGACACTAAGTTTATGAGAATACATAAAATTGTTGGAAAATTGAATTACACACTTATTAATGCATAGTTACAACATTCTGGGTTTTTTGAGCATCAAATAACTTCCAAAAATGAATGATTATACCTCCAAAGGAACAATTTAAATTTGGCTAGTCGAGTATGTGAAGCATTAGTCTGCATGAGTCAGTTGCAGTCTCATAACGGCCCCAAAAGAGCCCTTTTCTAAAACTTAAGTCTTCTTGTTCTAAAAAACCAGGACTATTCCATCCAAGGAAATGGAGACACCCCCCCCCCCCCCCTAAATTTAAGATCCTTAAGACTTCATAGCAGAGAGTTTACTCTGTTCTGGGAAGATTTCTGTATATCTCTTTGGAGAAGATGCAGTGAGCTGCTATTCTGTGATAACAGAGTGACCAGTCCCTGAGTTGCTGTGGGAAGTGACTTAGTTTACTGTAGGAAGCGTGGGGGGAAGGTTTCCATATTACTTTAACAAACTGCTCTGCAAAGGTGTGTTTAATGAAACCAGAGTTGGAAGGATGAACTTCTCATTGTGGGTAACCTTGATTTCTTCACTGTACTTTCTATTCATTTAAAGATTAAGGCGAGTCTTTGAAAAATGTGAATTTTTCTGTGTGACCCCACACTTTTGAATAGCAGTGAAAACATGCTGTACCACCTCCCTCACTCTGTGCTTGTCAAGGCCAGTGAAAATTTTTCTCTCCCTTTGTCTCCCATCACTTTCACTATTTACAAAAATCTGAGTGCTTAAGAATCCTCTGCTATTTAAAATATGTCTTTTAATCTTGTGCAGTGTAAACACTTATAATACGGGGTTTTAAAGCAGTTCTAACTGAGATAGGCTGAATGCAGGTATAGCTCAGTAGGTAGAGTGGTGGCCCCATGATCGGAAGGTCGGGGGTTCGACTCCACTGAACGGCTACCCTGAGGTACCCCTGAGTAGGGATGGGTACCGGTATCTGGTGCCATTACGGCACCGGTTCTGACATAAACGGTAGTAACCAGACCGAAAAGCAGCGCACATTTCGGTGCTTTATTTCGGTGCTTTTTTTCCTGAGATGTCATACACTTTGGATTCCAGCCAATCATTTTACCTTTGCAAGCGTAGTAGGCGGGCCCAGGTACGTACGTTCTTTTAGAGCAGAGCTACAGATTAAAAATGCCCAAGCGAAGCGGTCAAAGTCTGGCTGTACTTCACAGCAAAATATGCAAACTCAGCAGCCTGCAACAAGTGCTTTAAGGTGATACTGTGCAAAGGAGGTAACTCCTCGAAACTGATGAAACACCTGGCGACGTATAGGGTCTTTTAAAAGCCGAGAAATGCGGCGTATTTGATAGCTTGCTGCGAGACCTCACATTGAGCACATCTACTGCGGGTGTGATGCGTGTTATCGGACCCGGAGTTAGCAACATCCCCAAAAAACCCGAAGAGTAGAGTCCTGGCCCCTAGCCCTGCCAGTGTAGCAGATAATGATGAGGCAGCGACTTCGGTATAGTTATGTGTCGAGCTAGCAGACATCGTTCTTCTCTGCGTGAGTAGCTTAATGTTGTTCGTGTGTAATTTACGTTGAGTAGGCTAACCACGTTATTACAATTAATGCATGTAAGGTGAACTAGCAAACACCGTCGTAGTTACATGCGGCTGTCTTCTTGTTTGATGGCAGATACTCCCTTCACCCTGGCCAAAAAGGCTAAAATGACCAAAGAAAAAGTGGAAAACAGTTAAACATGAGAGGTTTTTGGACAAAGTTTGTGTTTTTTCCATTGTTTAAGCACTGCTTCCAGCCAAGAGTGATACCATATATGCCCCATAGCTGCAGAAAAGGCTAACATTGTTATCTTTTTACAAAAAAAACAGCTGAACATGAGAGGTTTTTGGACCAATTTTGTGTTCTCCATTCTTTAAGCACCGGTTTAAGCACCGGCACAGTTTCAAAAGTACCGGTTTGGTACTGGTATCGGATAAAACCTAAACGATACCCATCCCTACCCCTGAGCAAGGTACCGTCCCTACACACTGCTCCGCGCTGCATTGGTGGCTGCCCACTGCTTCACTGGGTGAATGGGTTAAATGCAGAGGAACTATTTCCCTATGGGGACTAACACATACACATTAAAAAAAGCTGCCTAATTGACTCACGCGTTAAACACCAAATGACTGATCTCATTTAGCATTTCAGAGTTGATATGTTTTTTTTGAGTTCATGTTCCAGCCCATCCCTCACCTGACTCATTTCACACAGGCTAGGTCAGGGGGGTCAAACTCAATTTACATTGTGGCCAACATACAGCCCACATACAGTTTAACGACGCATTTAATCCCCTTTAATATAAATTAATTTCAGTATTTCTCAGGTTTTATGCACAATAAAGAAATGCTGCTGTAGTAAATGCAAGAATGCTAAAAGGTCTTTATCTGTAGGAAAAGCAGCAAAACTTAGTAAAATACAGTTTAAAATCCAATATTTATGCCTTAATTCACATTTCCCCCAATGAGCTTGATTGAGGTCTTTGCGGGGCTGATTCTGGTCCCCGGGCCTTGTGTTTGACACCCCTGGTCTAGATGCATCAATATCAGAGCTGTGTCTGCTGGTTCCTCGTGTACACAAACACACACTGTATGACATTTGACTCCTTTGCCCTCTTGGTTTGCTCCCTCCAGGAGGAAGAGGATTTGCAGTCAGAGGTAACTGTGCTTCTCTGTTCGTCTCTTTCTGTGCGGTTCCTCCATACAGTCATCAGCAGTGTGGGTTTGATGGTGCAGATATCAGGGAAGGTCGTCCAGATGGGTTTGGGAGGGTCTTGGTCTGCCTTTTAAATTGCCAACTTTGAAGACTTCACCTGTCTACCCCTCTCTCTGCTCTCTCTTTATTACGATCTCCTCAAGTTTTTTTTTTTGACCTTTCCTGTCTTTCTGCTAACATCCCGTTCCTCATTTCTTCCCAGTTTTCTAGCTGCTTCCTGACAACTTCGACTGTTCCCATAGTTTCATTTGAAATCATAAGACATTTCCATACCACATGCCTGTTGTGCTCTTTTGCTCCCCACACAGCCGGCTGACCTGCTGCCTGTTACTTTTTCTTTTTCTTTTTCTTTTTTTTTTTTTAGGAGGAAGAAGAGCTACGACAGCTTGAGGTAGATTCATGTTTTATTTTAAACTGCTTCTAGCCTTCCTGAGTTTGTCTTGTTTTTTTCTTTTTGTTGTTTTTGTTTAGTGACTCATTACTTTGTCAGATTATTAATCCCTTTCACACCTCAAGCATTCCTTCAATGATTAGTATTTCACTATTTGTTAGCATATTTTGTCTTTTGCCAGAAACAATGAATTGGTCGCCTCATGTCTGTGATAACAAAGGGTCAGAGTAAAATGCTAAAAGACCAAAAAAAACAACACAAGTCAAAGTCAAAGACGTATCATCCAGAGTGATGATTAATACAGCACCTGAAGTAATTCTCATAAAGAAATGACCAATATAGGGCTCATTAAAAAAGACAATCATGGTAACAATGTAATAATCCATTTTCCTCAGTTATGTCATTATGTTGAAAGAGTGCTTTGTGGGCCTTTTTTTGCCCTGGATTTTGCCTGTCAGGACACATCCCCAAAACTTTTCAACTTCATGTGACCCAACTTTCAAAAAGCAAACTCACTTGCTTTCGCACTGTTTTTCAGTCTGCACCCTGTGGACAGGGTTTGAAGTCTGGTGAGTCAGCCCAGCCGGTTTTTCACCCAGCGTTGCTCATCTCAAGGGTAGCTCCTCTAAAGAGTCCACACTTTAACCATTCCCTAAATCAGACTCTGCCCCCTGCAACACACCAACACAATGAATAATCAGTTGGTTCAAAAAGTTGTTTAAAAAAAAAAAAAAAGTCTGGTTCTAAGTGCTGTGTGAAAAGGGCTCTGCTTCTCAGAGACATTCCAGCCTCTGCTTGAGTTTACGCTGCTTATGCTTCAGTGCTTCGCCCTGCTGTTTTTCCGCTCTTCCTTCCCATCTGTTTTGTCCTTGTCCAACCTCTCTTGCAGGAGCAAGACGAACAAGGCAGTACTGTAGTTTCTGGTGGTTCTACTTTTTTTTTTTTTTTTTTTTTTTTTTTAATTAATTAATTAATTCCTTTAAAGCTTGACAGACTTGCCCTTCTCTCCCTTTCTCCTTCTTTCTTTTGGTGTGCTGCATGGACTTTTAGGTCCACTTTCCATGGACATGCCTGCTGGTTTGCAGCATGATAAACCTGATCATATTTGACCTAAACCTTAAAGGTGGATTTCATGTAGTAACAGATATGCGAGTCACATATGGACCATAATGTTGGTTTCTTTTTCAAAACTGCCTGATTTCGTGTTCCACAGGAGGAAGAAGAGGCTGAAATGCAAGAGGTATATCTGGATTATAGAATCTTTGTATAAGTTTTGCACGGTGTGAATCACACAGAGACTGGGATTTTTCTTTTCATGCATGATCCGATTGCAGAGAAAGACTGTGTGCACATGTTCAGGCGAACTCTCTCTCCTCAAGATCGTACTTGTCATTGGTTCAGTGAATATTGTGTGCAGTATAACTCATATGGCCTCAAACAAGCCAGGACAAAGATGAGGTTGTTCAGAGTTGGAGCAAACTTTTATGAAACTTTCACAGAGAAACATTCTGCAAGTCTGCCAAGACGTTTTCACTTTTTTAGTTTTGATACCTAAAAAAAATGCTTGAACGTTCTGTTGTCTTCTTTTAAAACTTGGCCTGCACGCACGTGAGGATAACTCGGACATGTTTGGTTTTGTTGTACTGGGAGATGGGGCGCACTGACTTGACAGGATGACATTTTTTTTCTTTTTAAAGAAGCCATGGCTTTTGTTCCTTTTTTGCCAAGAGCAATCTGAAGAAAGTGGACGTGAAGTGGATGTGACAAGTTTCAAAGAAGATGGAGGAGACGGAGCACATCTTGTTCTCATGCAATACTCAGAAAAAGAAAAAACATTTCACGTTAGACGACACACTGCGTTGTTTCCAGGCTTACTGCTCTCTTAGTTTGGGTCACCTGTTGGAATAAAGTGGTTGTAGGATCGAATAATAGATAACCTCGGTGAGCGTGTTGTTTACTTCAAAACTAACCAGGAACAGCATTCGCGGCTTGAGTGGTAACACTTAAAACACGTGACACGCAGTTTAACCTCATCTTACACGGTGCGCCTGCTTAAGCACCACTCTTGTCTCACTTAGGTCATCTCATTAAAAACAGAACTCCATCACTAGTTTCCTCAGTTTTTTTTTCCGACCCTGCTGTCATCACCACTGCCCACGCTTGACATCTTCTCCATTTTTAACCCATCCTTAACACAGCCACTAACATGGGAAGTCGTCTCACCTTCTCCCTATTTAAGCCATGACTTCACATAGCCCCTCCCTCTTCTTTTTTTATTTTTATTTTTTAATTTTTTTCAAAGGAGGAGGAAGAGGAAGAAGAAGAAGAGTTGGAAGAAACACAGGTAGTATTACAGCAGTTTGTCACATGTGGTCTTCTGCCTGTGCTTGCCATGCCTGGTCCAGTGTTGTAAAGAGGGAAGATCTTTGTGTGCGACACAAACACACATCACACATCTTGGTAGCTCACTCATAGTAAAGACTGTGGTTTTTTTTTATTTTTTATTTTTTTAAATTGCAATTCAAATAGTTTTGTTTTATTTATGCAACAAACTAAGAAACAACTGCAGTCTTTCCACTTTGAATCCCACAAATCCTTCTCCGGTTGATGAGACGCATCCAGGTAAAAGGTTTAACAACGACAGAGTCTCAGCTATCATTGGGATCTTTTTTTTTTTTTTTTCTCCCCACAAATTAAAGCTTGCACCGTTAGAAACATTAGAATAGAATACACAAAGGCACTTTAAACAGATTTTAATCCGACCTTCTACCACTGCCACGTGTCTCTGCTTTCTCTGTGTGTGTGTTGGTTATCAATACATGATTTTGTCTTCTAACAGGAGGAAGAGGCGGAGTAGTTGAAGCTAAGCGATGCTGATGATGTCGATTTACTGCTCTCCAGGTAAAACCCTCTGCTTTTCTCCGGTGCTTCTGCTTTACCACTGGAGGGCAGTGCGATGTTATGTGGCTCGGTAGAAGAATGGATAGAAACTTCAGTGTGTTGCTTTTCTCTTTGGCATTTATGTAACCAGATTAATTAAAAAGATAAACTTGCATTCAGTACAGATTTTTTTTTCCTTCTTTTTTTGTGCTTCTTTGACCCTGTTAACAAAGCTCTGTGCAAAATACAATTACGCAACCTGTATTATATGCATGATGCAGTGGCATGCATTAATATCTAAAACAGGCAAGTTTTTCATTAAAGCGCTAAGATCCTGCTTACTTCACCTTGGTGTTTGGAAGGAGTTATCTTTTTAACCTGCACTTGCTGCAGCGTGTTTGCAGAGGACTGCCACTGTTGACTCCTCTGCAAACCGCTTCAGTGGGTACACAGCATGCCTGGGGATCACCTAGATCCACCACCAAAGCATCTCACTATCCCCTGTTTTTCCCTCTGAGTCAGTGGGACTAATGAAGATATTTGTGGTGATTAAAAATTCTAATCTTCTTTTAGCTCTTTTGTGTGTTTAAGGCCTCTATGTCCCACTGAAGGAATAGCTTTAGAGCTGGCCCTGAAAGAGTGGCAGTGCCCACTCTCCTTCCTCCCCTCCCTCCTCTCTAAGCTGTGCGCCAGCCCCTGCGAGCCCCTGTCACGCCTCGTTTGTGAAAGCTGTTAAGTGAGCTTCAGAAGTGCCTCAGGAGGTGCCGGCACGCTGGGTGGCACAGGCGTGGCGATGGTGGTGTCTTCCTCAGCCACCACGGACAACTCAGTAATGTGTGACCTATTTCTAGTCATCTGTTTTTCTTGTGTTGCAGCCCGAAGGAGCCTCCCCTTCCATCTCTTCCTGACCCTTGACACTTGGCCCGCCCCCCTCAGCCCCATCAGAAAGCCCCTCTACGTCTCCGCAAAGCAGCACATGACCCTACTGGAAACCACTGGTCATGTGCTTGAAGGCTCCATCCCAGCTGAAAACGCCTAACCCACATTTGCCTTACACCCTTCCCTGTTGACTGCAATGTTGACTTAATTTTTATATTTTGCGTGTACAGACATACTGTAATGAAAAACGAGCAAAGTAGCCTAGCGGTGTTGGTGTGGTTGTTTGCCATGAGCAGCTTTTTGTAAAATGCACAGTGGTTTTGTTAAACTCAGACCCTTTTCCCATGTTGTACTTGTAGAAGTTCTAGTTTTCTAACACAAAAGGCCGACGACCTATGAAGAAAAAAAAAAAGAAGAAGGAAATCCTGGCATATCCTAGCTTGTGACTCCTGGCTTGTAGATTCAAAGTGTCATAAGTCACTCTTTCATAACAGTTCTGTTCTTGTGCTCCTAACTTCATGCCTTATCTAACGGCGAGTGTGTAAATTCAAACTGCGACTTCTAATGGCAGCGAGAAAGGAAATAGACACATGCTGCAAGACTGCAAACCCCTCCACCACCGCCACAGCTACTTCTGCCAGAAATGCTGTCTAATCAATGCACTTTGTTGAACGAAGAGTGAGATGTGGCTGAGATGTTGGAAAAGAAAATAAAGTGGACTCGTAAAAACATTCTCAGTGGATCTTTATTTAAACTCTTTTGTTGGCATATTTAAAGAAGAATGGGCTATTGTGCATGTTGGGGAGTGTAGGGGTCAACAGGAAAACAAATGCCTCGTCCCATGAGATTTTCTTGTAGAGGTGGATGAGAACATGCAGTGTTATTTTTAGATAGATGATCAAAAAAGGGTCAGGCATGTGCAGTACAGGCTTTACAGGATAGGCATTATTACTATGCCCAGTATTCACCAACGTCTAATGTGTGCAGGAATGCCACAGATAAATTCTTTCAATGAATAACTACAGTGGGGGAAATAGTTACATGATCTCCTGCTGCATTTGTAAGATTGCTCACTTACAAAGAAAGGAAAAGTGTTTTATTATTATGTTTAATTTTAATGGAGAGACAGAATATCAACCAAAAGTTCAGAAAGGAAGCACATAGTACATAAAAGTTCAATAAATAAATTGATCTGCATGTTAGAGTGGGGGGCACTGTAATAACTAAAACTGTTAAAAAATTTAATACAGTAAAAATTACAGTATTTGCCTGACAACTGTCATGAAATGTGATAATTATGTAGAAGAAAAAAGAAGAAAATATTAATTACAGATGTGTTAGCTCTCTTGATCTGACCAAAAACAAAAGATTCCCGCTTTTATAAAAAAGTGATGTATTCTGTGATCCATCAAACATCTACTGTGTTCCAATAAAAATACATCATCCTTTAAATTCAATAATTTGAAAAGGGAGGGACTCTGTAAGGCCCCTGGGATCTGAGGAATTACAATGGGCAATATTTGCAGTCTCTCCCACACTGTGTATTTACGTATATGTGTGTGCAGCATGGGCCAAAGTTCCCACTGAATTTGGTAATATTTAACGGGACAGTTTGGTGTGATATGGCTGAGCACCACGCATGAAGTGGAATTAGAAAACATCGATGACATTGTTTGCTTCTCATACACAGAAACTCCAGATCAAGGTGAGTGAAATATTACACAGCTGGATTTTTGAAAATGCTGCTTTGGATCGTTTGAGAAAGGAATGGTTAGGAGGCAAGTGCAGTTGATCGAGTAGCTCACACTGTACCTGAGGGGTAAGATGGTGTTTATTCTGAGCGTGTAGCGATCGCTGCACCTGTGTTAGAGAGAGCACAGAGCTTTATCACAGGTTTATTCAGACTTAATTTACAGTTTGTGTAACTCGGGTTGGCTCTGTTTGCATTGATGCCTTCAATTTAAATAAATTCCGAGTTCATTTTTTTTAAAAAGTGTAAATTCACAGGGTTTGAATCTAACAAACAGACATTTTGTCGCATTTTTCTTTTCATCATTTTTTGTGTTGGAGTTCTAAAATTAACACAGAAAGTACAGACAGTGGAGGCAGATCAGAGCTTTGACAATAAGGAGGAATCTGGCAGTAAATTGAATGTATTTAATTTCTGACCTCCATATTTAACTGTGGAAGGTTCAGGCATTTCTAAGGTGCTGAAAGGAGTTAATAGAATTCGTATTAATGTTACTAATAATGCTGTCATGGTTTCCTTCTCTAAGAACCATGGAGTTGTTCTGCCAAGCTATCTAGTGGAGAATCTGAGATATTTTTAAAGCGTGAAGAAAGTGTTTGTCCTACTGCTGGCATGAGAGGAAAAGCCAAATGAGCCTCAAAGTTGTTCACCCTCTTAAAACAATGAATATATTTGCAAAATTTTGTACGTATCTATCAAGGAGGCATTAAAATATTCACAACAGATGGCAACAGAAAGCTTTAGAAGTTGCATGATCATCATAATAATGAGGGTTAATATGCTGGGAACCATGAATAAATGATAAATGTTTTGATATTCCGTCATGGTTAAAAACATGCAATTATGATTGACCATTGCATCCATTAAGGGAATAACAGAATCACTGTTGTTTCAGGATCGTTCTGCTTTGAATAATGGACTGACTGGACTGACTGATCAGTCATGGACACCTTCCCTCTGTTAGTGCTCCTACTGTCATGGAGGACTGAAGGTGAGAGTTCAGCTGAAAACAAGCACAGTTTGTTTGTCTGGGGATGTGACACAGAGACCAGTAATGTGCTCGAATTAACAACTTCATTCATTGGTGTGCTGTGCTTGTTAGCAGCATCCGTCAGATTAAAACCACAGACAATAATTAGAGGGCCTAATGATCTATCTTCACTTTGTAATTAATTTTCTTAAGAATGGCCTGTCTAGTTAACAATTAGATGTACCCAGTGGTCAGGGGACTTCAGAGTCACTAGTTCATGGTCCCAACAGGAGGAAGCAGAAATTATGCTCATTAGTTTGACATTCTCTCATAACAATGAAAAGAAACTGCTCTATAGGCTGGCCTAGATATTTCTCAGACCTAATTTCCTAAATGGATGCATAATTCACAACTCGGCACACGGGCTATAGAAGGTGCAGTTATCTCACCACAAACAAGTTATACATCACCCCGGGCACTGTGCCATAAACGACACGTTTCGAGGTTCGCCATTAATATTAATTCCTATTTTCTTTTACCTCTCGGCTTCGGAAAGCCACAAAACATTCTGGAATTCAACTGTGTTTTTATTTGCATCCTTGTTTCTGTGTCTGGGTGATTTTTTTGTAGAAAGATGAAAAACGCGCCCTAACATTTGTTCATCTTGAATGTGTTCATCTATTTTTGTCCCACTTATCTCATCATTGTTGGTTTTTATATGTAGTTATTGTTAAAATGTGTTACTCCAGTGTTTTCTTATTGTGAGTCCCAATGGACCGGACCTCATTCCCTGACAAACAATGAAAGATTTTGGCTACATCTCTATTAGCATGAGACCCTCTTCTTTGGTGAATGCCCCAAACGTTTCTCACTGGTCCAATGATGTGTTAAATTGAGGTGAAAGCTCAATTATTTTTGGAGGGTAATGTCTGACTTTTGTAACTATCCCACTGACACAGAAACCATCCAAAACCCCTCTTCCTTTAACCATATCTTTTCAGTGTCCCTCTTTCTTCCTAACTCAGTGTATCTCTATTTTGTCCACTGTTTACATGTCGACATGTGAACTGTTAAACTTATTAATAAGAAGAATTTGCCAAAGTGACAAACAAAATCAGGGAGTTGTGTTGTCTCTTACTGTCTCGCACTCATTCTCTTTACATGTTACATTTTTTTTTTTTAGCAATTTTATCTTCTTGAATCGGTACTTTATCATGGTGGAGGGGTTTGTGTGTCCCAGGGATCCCAGGGGCTATTTTATCAGGGGTCTTTTTCACCCTAATAGCGTCTCCAATGGCAAATTGGTTCATGGGTGAGGGACCAGACAAAGAGTGATTCAAAAGACCCCTATGAGTGAAAAATCTAGGGAACAGTTCACCATGCCTGGGATAGGACTACTGAGGCCTACTGAGACTAATGATTGGGACATCGAACGTCAGCTCTCTGGTGGAGAAGGAGCCTGAGTTAGTGCGTGTGGTTGAGAAGTACCAGGTAGATATCGTCAGGCTCACCTTAATGCACAGCTTGGGCTCTGCAACTAGTCTCCTGGAGTTGCCCGTGGTGAGAGGCGGTAGGCTGGGGTGGGTATTGTAGTATCCCCCTGGCTTGCTCTCACCTCCAGCTGAGGGACACTGGAGGTGAGAGCATTGAGTCCAAATGCACCATGTTCAGCACCTCAATTGCTGAAGATGCTGCGCTGAGCTGTGATCGCATGGTGTTTGTTGCCTGTCAATCAGATGGTGGGGTGAAGGGAGCCATCAGGCTGAAGAAGTAGGCCAATCGTCTTGGCTGCCCTGTGTCACTGAAATGTTCATGATTTTTATGGACAGAATTTCTATGCGTAGCCAAGTAGCGGCAGGCTTCCACTTGGGCAGTCTCAGAATCTCCTCTGCTTTTTGCAGATGATGTGGTTCTGTTGGCTTCATCAGGTGGTGGAACTTCAGCAGTTCACAGCTGAGTGTGAAGGGGAGGGAATGAGAATCAGCAACTCCAAGTCTGGGGCCATCGTCCTCAACTCTAGGTCCAAGACGAGTTCCTGCCCCAAGTGGAAGAGTTTTAGTATCTCTGGATCTTGTTTATGAGTGAGGGGAGAAGGGAGCAGGCGATCGGCAGACGGATTGGTGCTGCGGCTGCAGTGATGTAGACACAGTACCGGTCCGTTGTGCTGAAGAGAGAGCTGAGCGTAAAAGCGACGTTCTCGATTTACCCGTCGATCTACGTCCCTATCCTTACCTACTGTATGGTCATGAGCTTTGGGTAACGACCAAAAGAACAAGATCGCGGATACATCAGAGCAGGCAAAGTTTTTGCCAATCTTTTATTGTCCAGTTTTTGTATGCCGATATGAATTGTAGCCTCAGTTTTCTGTTCTTAGCTAACATTTTGTCTTCTCCAGACCAATCTTTGTAAACCTAGAGATACTTGTGTGGGAAAGTCCCAGCTGATAATTAGCTTCTGAAATACCCAGACCAGCTTTTCTAACACCAACAACAATCCCACATTCAAGGTCACTTAAAGCAACCTTCCTCCATATTTTGATGCTCAGTTTGAACTTCAACAGGTCATCTTGACCATGTCTGAATGTCTAAATGCTTTGAGATGCTGCTGGTAAGACATTACAGTTAATAAATCGAAAAGCATAAGTGTAAAAAAAACACAACAATTTCTTTGAAATCATTGTGTAATTTTGAGTCACACTTGATTTTGTTCTTCAGACAACCTGAATGGACACATTTCTGGTTATTTCGTTTATTCTTTAATGTTTTAATGTCTTCATCTTGAACTTGTGCTTATTCCCTGAATATGAAATGAAAAAAGAAAAATATATTTTTTAGTTGACTAATTCATGACTCCATTTTAAATAATGAACTACCAGTGGGTGATCATGCTGTATGTGAACTCTGGTTTTGAAGCAGCCAATATGCATCAGGCAAAAAAAGTAAAGCGATTTCTTGGATTACATGATACACAGTGTGTGATGCTTTAGATATTTTGGCAGACAATTTTTCTTGCTCTTGGACTGAGTGAAGCTACTTGCTCCCCCATGAATTTAGCCCTTATGTTAAGCTATGCTACACGGCTGCTTGCTGTTTGAGTACGATAGATTTTCTCATGTAACTCTCAGCAAGACAGCCAGTAAGTTTGTTTCCCAAAATGTTCAAATATTTCTTTAAAAGTACTTCAGCAGTGGTAAGAAGTGATGCTCTGGAGATTTGTTTTGTTTGACTTATCTCAAAGATAATTTCAGACAGATTTCTAGATCAAACTTGATGTAAAATAAACAAATAAATTACAGACAATGTTTTGTTTATGCTGGTTTTTTGCAGTTGAAGCTCAAATAAAACTATTCCCAGAAAACCTGACGGTCCTGAGAGGGGAAAAGGCCAGATTTACCTGCACTCCTTCTAACAGCCAGTGGACTGCTATGATTTGGCTGCTGAATGGTGAGGTAGCACTCACTATCTCTAATAAACATGGTGTCCTGCAATCCCCCAACACGAATATGAGTCTGATGGCTGAAAAAAAGAAAGACGGATGGATGCTTGTCCTGAATAACACAGAGAGACACGACCAGGGAGAAGTGACCTGTGATCTCCAGGGCGTTGATAGGAAAACAGCGAGGCTGTTTGTACAAGGTCTGTACATTCGTGTGTGTGCGTGCGTACGTTTGTCTGTGGGAGAGTCTATGTAGGTGCATTTATGGATGCATGCATGCATCTTAGTGTATGTGTTACCTAGATTCACTGAAGCAAGATAGTAGCAAGGTAGGTTTTTTTTTTTCCATTGCAGAGAATTTCAAAGGCTTTTGTGAAGCCATTTTCCCTCAAGGATACTCAGTTTCTTGTGAACTAGAGTCTGCAAGTACTCACACACACACACACACACACACACACACAAAGCAGATGGTGAAGGCTTTTAAAAACCTTTGCCTCAAACACAACAGCAAAAGAATTTTGCCTTCCAACTTTCGCGCCTTAATTAAGACTTTTTTTTTTTTTTTAGTTTGCTTTGAAATGGGAGACTGAAGATTGCACGTTTTCACTTTACCGTAAAAGCAGCTGAACAAGCGCCCAAGAGATCAATAGCAAGGGTGGGGAATCATTAGGGCCAACGTGGTGGAGTGAAGTTGCTCAGGCATGTTCGATGGTCTCTGCATTACTCTGTGTTAATGGCAGCGTGGGCGGTGTCGGGGATATGAACTGATTGGCCCCCAGACATAAATACAAGATGGAAACGCTTGGACACTCCATGCCAGTCAGAACAGGCAGCAGCAGCGCAGGATTTACAGGCTGCAGCTACAACCAATCTCATTTCCTCTTCATCCCTCATTTACTGTATACTGTATGGCATAGCATACATCCACAGCATGGATGTATACCATGCCAGAGCGAGGCATGTTTGCTGAGAACTTTAGATTTAGGACAAGACAAGCATCGGTCATTTTTGTAGATCAAAAAACTACAGCAAAGATAGATCGAATGGATCACAAAACATCTTATGTGGTGTGCACAGAAAGCAGTTTTATTTCTGGGAATGATGATTAGATAAATTTAATGGATGGATGGATGATTATTTTCTAGCGAAATAACTATAAATTAAAGATCAAAATCAATCACAGTACTATCAAGCTGCTGAAAGGATCAAATCAATTAGGGTGACATTAACTTACATCACTAATGCACTTACTATCTTTTCATTTCCATTCCCTGCATTGTCTTTAACTGTTGCAATGCAGGGATCTAGTGAAGCACAATAAATATACATTCGAGTGATTAAATGTCTCTTTACACTGAATGGGAGTCAGTTAATTAAGAAAAGCTGAGACTTTTTAACTTGCAGGCTTCTTTTTGTTCCCATGGTAAGGAGGCAAAAGGCTTAGCAGCCCTGGGTGTGGTGATGACAGAGACGGTGTAAAGCTTGCGATTTTAACAGTAGTTCTGATACCCCAGAAAGCCGATTCTGTTCTTCTGGATGTTGCGTTTTCATTGGGAGAAACAGTTCACCACTCAGTGATACTGAGACTGGATGAGTGATGAAACATTTCTCCCGCTGAAAACGCAACGTCCAGAACAGAATCAACTGTGTGGTATTTCCTTACCTGGATGGTTAAGCATGCATCAAGGTAGTCCTGATGGAGTTGTCATCTTATTTGAGTACTGCAGTATCATCCAAAATGTTTTCAAGTGGGATTTTCCTTTTACCATTTACCTTGGGAAAAATACATCTAGCAAGTTACTGTAATTTTTAGCCAGACCAATCACAAACATTTTAACGTCTACACAAATGGGCTATAAGGCTGGTTGCAGAAGGGGCTTTTTTCCCCCCTTTTAGATGAATGGAAGATTGCAGAGGATACTATATTTGTTCTCACCCCAGATTTAAACAAATATGTATTGTAAGGCCACAAATAGTGCAAACTATTTCAGTGACACAACCCAAGTGTCAGTTTTCGAGAACCAGAGCACATGAGAGCTACAAATACTACCCAGTGAGTATTAACTTTAACAGTTGCTAGAGTCGCATCCTGGTGCTTAAAACAGAAGGTTCTTCTGTAATAATGCTGGTATTTTAAAGTTATTGTTAATCTCTGGTTTCGCTTGAGGTTTTTTTTCCTGTTTAAAAGCTGTTTTTCATTCCCACTGTCACCAAGTCATGGCTCATGGGGGGTCTTCTGATTGTTGGTGGGTCCTCTGTATTATTGTAGGGTCTTTACCCTACAATAGAAAGCACATCGAGGATACTGATAATGTCATTTGGTACTTTATGAATAAAGTTATGTATTATTTAAAAGGCAACAAATTGTAGCTTCGCATTTTATTTGAAATCTTTGCATTCACTTTGATGGAATGGCCATATATGCACGGCGACCCAGTTCCCCAGGCAGCTAACAGCTGGACAGATGTCTTCTGGTTGTTGGAGTGTGATAGGATAATGAGTGTGTCTGACATGTCCAGTTTGTACCCTGCCTTTTGCCCAGTGATAGGATGGATCTTTTTATCCAAAATTCAAGCGTTTTGAAGTATTTGTTAGCTTGATGTGTTACCAGAAATTTGGAAATTGCTAAGTCTACAACCAGAGTTCAAATTGGCGACTGTTGTGATGGTCATGTTTGATTTGAGGTTTCAGTGGTCCCTCTGAGCTGCTGATGTCACAATTTTAGCTCACATGGAAGTAGCTTGCATCAAACAACATGGCAACTCAGGGAATTCTTCAATACGTGCTTCAGTTTATTTGCATCTAAAGTGCGTGCACTTGAACTGAGAGCACAGCTAAAAAAAGAACTAAACCCCCCCCAACATCTCTGCACAATGCGACAGGAAACGAAACCAATGACCCAATGCCTCCAATATATTATGGAGAGAGCCCCCGTTGCTGCCAGTGCCACAAATCCCCACTGACATATGCAGCCATTAACAGCAGTGTGTGGTGAATCAGGCCCTCCAGTCTGGATGCAGAGGATCACTAGGGCCTGACATAACCTTTGAATTAATTGTGCATCCTGGCACGCCCAGTTAACAGTCAGCAACTCTGCATGTGATTTGTGTGCTGTGGTCTCAAAAGTACGGCTGGAAGAGAGACGCAGACTTACAGCGAAGCTGCTTGACTCTGTTTCCCCCCCCCCCCCCCCCCCCCTTATCTTCCACTCTCAAATTGTCCCAAATGAAGATGATGTAAATATAACTACACCCTCTCCCTGCTCTTTCTGTGCTTAGTTCTTATGCTTGGTAAATCACAAATGCAGCGCATCTACGCAAACCCTTCACTCAAGCAACTTAGTGTGGTTGCATGCGCTGTTGACTACGAACGGGGACTGAAGTGAAGGCGAGGCTGTAGAAAAGGAGACATGATAAATCAGAGAAGATAGAAAATGCTTGTGGTAATTGGTCTGTAGAGGCGTAGCAGATATTCTCATTGGAGTAAGCTTATAAACACGCATAGAGTGTGTACTGTTCATTTAAGACAAATTGCACAGGCACACTTCAAATCTGCGCGTAGACACATACAAATGATAAAAAGCTTCCTTTAGAACAGCAATTTAGTCTCCCGAGGATCCCTGCTGAAAAATCACTAAAATTACATTTAGCCGAGAGCCCCCTGCTTCACACTACCAGTCTCCCTACAGTGATTAACAAACCATATGAAACCTTATTTCAGGGATCACGTAGGGCGGGGCTTTGTGTGCCGATGCCTTTCTTTTTCTGTTCGGTTGTATCAATCAGCCACGATTGCCAGAAGCTGCTCATCAATCAGTACAAATGAGGCTGCTGGTTGCCTGCTAACCTTTAGTTGGCGGTGCTGAGATTGTGTAAAACCGGAACTCCACCATCAGAACGGGTGGTTCAAAGAACAGGAGTGCGTATGGTGCTCATGCCACCAAATCAGGCATCAAATAAATGCTCCTAGAGGAAGGGGACAGCCAATAATGTGTATAAAATATGTGAGGATTTCAACCTGAATCAACACAGACATGCCATTCGCTCAGACAAAGCACCCAAGTTCCTGCAATTATCTTTCTGTCTGTAGCAATTGTGTGTTGCCTCCACCACCTTTCATTCTGCCTGACAACAGACTTCACATATGAGATACTGTATCTCCCGGGGCTTTAAGTGGCTTATTTGGCTGGCAGGGAAGGAGATGAAGGGGAAAGAAAAGGAGAAGCATTCGTCAGGCAATTGAGAATTGGAGACATGTGATCAATCACCTGGGACGAATGAAATCCATCTTTTGTAAGTGAACAGCCCAGCTGAAGAGGTGATGGCAGAGACGCGTGCATCCAAATAGAAGGATTTCAGAGGAGACTGATGATGGCGCTGAAAGATTCCTACCCACTCACATACATTCATACATAAGGACATCTACTAAACGTATGTGAAACAGAAATAAGGCAAAGAGTACATCATTCAGGTTTATGACTGACTGTTTTCTTATTTCAGAAAAGGGCAGTGTGAAAATCCTTGGGAATAACAGGTTGGCTTTTCAGCGAGATTCAGTCCTGTTTGAATGTGAAGCAGCAGGATGGTACCCTGAGCCTGTTCTGAAATGGGAGGTGAATAATAACAAGGTAAATACATAAAATCAATCAGACAAGATCATCACTATCTTTAACAAACACCGGAACTAAAACTTGTTTTTCTTACTATTCAGCCTGTAGTATATCCTACTATGCCCTCAGGCAGTGCAGCCAGTATATCTGGTACTATAAAGGGACTGTTAAGTACTTTATTCTATTTCTTGAATAATAAAATCGTAGCTACTACATTAACCCTCTGAGGTCTACGTTATCATTGGTGATGACCGTAACCAGAACTCCAGGCAATCAGAAGAAACAAAGGAAATAAAAAATATTGCCATTTTCCCCCAAAAAGTCTGTTTTGGCTGTCTCTAAAATATAAAGACTTAAATTCAGGTAGGTTTATGTAGTTAACATCACAAACACATAGTGCCTCAAATGTAGAATTTCAAAAGGGGCAAATTAAATCAAAGAAACTCATCAGATTAGATTTCTTCTGTAAAATCCTTTGCACTCAGTGACTTCCTGAAATGTTTGACCCATAAATATCTGCACCTTGTGCATGAGACCAGATAATGGACTCAATCAAGGATATTCCCCTCTTTCACCTTAAAGAGCTCTACAGCGTGTCTTTAGGAAGTGCTGACTGATGAAATGTTGTGCAGTGAGTTCTGATGCATTTGGCTGAACCCGACAACACAAATGCTGTGAGATACATCTGCCCTCATCCTGTTGCTTTTGTCTGCAGTGAATAAATCAATAAATGCCAAGCCACAACACAGCCATCCCTGTGTTCGACTGATCAGACACCATGTGATTACATTTTCTAGTCTATAAAAGGAATCACGCTCCTTGGCCTACCAGGTTATTTGTCATTTTCTAGTTCTTCAACTGATGATTCTTGCAAACCAAACTTACAGACTGAGATCTGAATTCCAGCTTACGGATCCTCTGACTTTCCAGTGGAAAGACGCGCATGCTCTGAATGAACAGAAATGTGGGAACAATGAGGAGGACTTGTGATTAACTTCTTGAATTTTCAATTTATTTACCCCTGTGTTTCCTGTATGCTGTTGTCAAGTTGTTTATATTCTGTCATTTTGATAGTTGTTTGTCTCTGGTGCTGTGTTTTTGTCTGACGTCCCCATGTCTTGTTGTCTGATTTAGTTTCAGCTGTGTCTCACTCTGCCCCATTCACCCCTCTGTGTATTTATAGTCTCTGTCTCCCTTTTTCTGACCACCTTTACTCCTAGCCTTGTTGTGCTTCTTTGGATTTAGCAGTTTCTTTTCTGTTTTAGAGTTTTATGGACTTATACTCCAGCTGAATAAAGGTTGTTTTTATTTTTTGTCAAGTTCTGCCTTTGAAGTTCACATTCAGGTCCTTTTCTACACAACATGTCACTGTAAGAGGCCAGAGGCTTTGGCAATGAGTATAACAGCAGTATATCTGGAAAAGAAAATGGCCTGGAATGAAGTGTTGTGGGATAATAAATGAATAACAATGTGGGAAATGTAAAATGTGAGCATGCAATAACATTTTACACACTTGGTGTAGTAAAATGTGGCCTCGAAATCTATATCTTTATTTTCTATACATGAGCACTCAGCAAGGCCAAGGTCAAATGCTTAGCCAATATAGGTTTCCATGTCCCGATCTGAATCTGAAACCCTACATCTGAAAAAACATAAATCCAAAAAGACAGACAAACTAAACTAATTACACACTCCCTCCATTGAGGGAGGGGATGAGAAAGTGCAGTTGCCTCCTCTGATGACAAATCTCAGACACACTGGTCACCTTCCAACTGCTCAGTTTCTCCAATTTCTTCTGAAGTGGGCACAAATCTGTCTGTACAGCACACATTCACTGGTGAAATGTCCCTTAAAACAGGTTATATTCAGGGTGCTTACTGAACAAACAAGACTGTAAACATTAAAATTAATAAGCATGTTAAACTATAAATAATAATGGTCCTCTCTGTCTTGGGGGAACGGTGCGGAGGTGAGTCCAAGTGAATACAACATCAGCAGTGAAGAGTCGAAGGAGAGCCTCTTCACCTTGACCAGCAAGCTCAGTGTGCTGGCAGCAAAAAGTTCTCACGTGGACTGTCTGGCCTCTGTTTCTGCCCTCCCCCAACCACTGAAGAGCACAATCACGCACACACACACACAACACACACACACACACACCCACACACACACACACACGCACACACACACACACACACACACACACACACACACACACACACACACACACACACACACACACCAAGAATACAAAATATTCTTTTTTTTCATTTGAGATTGTTGAGTTTAGACATTTAAAATATTAATTCCACTCTTCCAGTGATGTAAAGAATATGAGCTTTCAATATCCATTCATGTGTTCTAGCTCTAAATTTTCTTTTGCTATTAGACATGTTTCTCTTATGTACATTTTCAAGCCTTTCAGCTAGTTTCCAGATTCTTCTGTGTGAATTTCAGTTCTGCACTTTGGCTGTCAGGTGAATGATTTGGCGTATTTCAGCCCATTAAACAAGTTTTTTTTGTTTTCAGCAATTATAAAAATTCAACTCAAACCATTCACACTGCATTTTCTACAGGAAACGCATTCTCTAGTTTTATATACCGGTTTCAGTCACTGTTGTTGATATGTTAACAGTTAGAATAAGTTCAAATTCTCTTAAAAATAATAACATCAATATGTTATGTTAAGAACACTTACTGGACTTGTGGAAGTATTTGGAGAACCGTGAGGGGCCCTTACAAACATTTGAAAGAAACAAATCTTTAATCATAGACGGAGACTTATGCAAAAATATTAATGAGGTTTTAAAATTTGACTTCTGTCATGGTGTGCTGTGGCAGGCAGGTTGTAGGACCCAAACACACACTCGTACGCGGAATGAAACTTAAAGCGGCAGCTTTTATTGCTGGAAAAACTTTTCATAAGAAAAACGCAGAGTAGTTTGGGCCCGGAAGCAGGATTCATCACGTCATTGCTTAAAGACCGGATAGTCTGATGCTGATTTAAGAATGTATAATTCTAGAAGGGTCAAACTTAGCATCAGAAAAGAAAAGGTGATTGAAGTGACTTTGAACGTGGCATGGCTGCGGGTGCAAAATGGTTTGATCTGAGTATTTCAGAAACTGCTGATCTACTGGGTGGGAATTTCCCACACGACCATCTCTGGAGGTGAAGGACAAAAGAAGAAGTAGCAAGCCTGAAAAAACACATCTAAGAGAGTCTTTACTGGACTGTGTGCACAAACAGAAAATACAGATTTTCAGCCTGGTAACCTCACTTACCTTTTTACGCCTTAACCTGCATAATTTATGTCAACTGCATTAATGTATTTGTAAGTTAAAAGTTTCATTTACTTGTAGTAGGATGTAATCATGTAAGTGCTGTGGTATCTTACTTCTCAGTTACTACCTTTAGGTGACACTGAATGTCTATGAGCAGCAACGTTCAGTATTTGTCATTTTTCAGTGACCTCTATCTCTGTGTTTGATCATCAGTCTGCAAAGGCAGTGTGTTTTTTTGTACTATGATAATTTTCCATCTGTACTCTGCATACTGCAACAGAGCACTGATTCTTCCTGCCATTTCACATCTACTGTGTTTAGAGTGCAATATAAGAGTTTGCATTTATATTATGTTCCATAGCTTTTTGGAGACTTTTATGTTGTTAGGCAGGATCATGGCATAACATTGAATTTTAGGTGTTAAAAATACAAAGTGACTGCTTTTCATTTAATCAAATAAATAAACATTCTGATGAAGAGCCACTAAGGACGTTCTTGGAGTAACTCTCAGCAATAATTTGTACATGAAATAGTTAGTAGACATGTTATTAACCCTATCAAAAAATCTTTAGTTCTATTCGGGTACAAAGCCATAATTTAGGCTACAGGAAACAGTTTTATTCAAATACAGTTTATTGTCAAAATGTTCAGTGACTGCACTTTTACAACTTAGCTATTATAAAGTGACCACAAACATTTTAGAGCCAGTTCATAGTGTTTAATTGCTTGTGTGCTTGAATGTATTAATGCCTCTGTGTTTAGTCTGTATGGTTTATCTTGCCACTAAAACACATTAAATAACTGAATAAAAACTCACAAATTACTTAAAGATTCAAAACAATTTTACCTGTTCACTTGATGCCAGTTCGGCTCTTTCTCTGCATGGCACTCATTCGCTGATACAAACACACACACGCACACATGCACACATGCACACATGCACACATGCACAGTGAGAGTTGTCTGTCAAGCCTCTTTTTGTTCTGTCTTGCTTTCGTTCTCTTTACATGTCTTTTTGTTTCTTTTTTTAATCTTTCACTCATTGTGTTCCTCACTTTGTTCTCCATGTTTTTTTTATATCTGTCCCCTTCTCTCTATTGGGAAGCATGTGAATCATCACTGAGCGATATTTTAGATGTGGAGAGCAGTACAGAAAAAGGGCTGCCAAGTCAGTGCTGGATGAGTCTGCATCACAGGGTGTTGATGTTACAAACATCTCTCCGAGGCCCAAATCTTAAAAATACAAACGCATTTAGAATCTTAGCATTTTCAATTTGTTCTCGCTGTTGCAACAATTTCTTCACTCAGAGCAGCTTCCCTCTGCACACACCCTCATGACTGTACTACAAATTAAACCAGGAAATTAAACAGTTTTCTATCCACCAAGTCTGCAAATCTGCAGATTAGCTGCAATGTGAAAAAGCAGACAAAACAGAAACACTGCTTTCGTTTTCTTTACTAAACAATGTGACCTTCTCTCCTCAGTCGCCGAGGTGTTGGAGGAAGGAGGCTACTGTACAGTCCCGCTGGCGATAACTGCCTCCCTCTCTGGTTTTCTGGTGCTCCTCCTGCTCTGCATCTGCACTGTCCTCTGCTACAGACAAAGGAGACAAGCAAGTAGGCACTTTACCTTAAACTGCTGTCCGTGAACATACATCACACTTTTCCAGCACAGAAACTGTGAGTAAAGTATAATGAAGAAGACGGGTGGATGCATGCTGTGACTCGGCACTGCCCCATGGTGGCCTTCAACAAGGGTACACAGTATTCTTTCTGACAAAAGCAGAACATTTGTTCTCAGCAGAAAGGAAACAGCAGCAGGAAAGGTTATAGAAGTGTGTGTGCATGGCTGCAGAGTGGGAAGACTAAGTGTGATTTTAGTTGGATTAGTGTAGGTAGTAGGTAGGTAGTATTTCTTATAAGAACATCCCTTACACAGTGAAGCGTTCTTACATTTATATCAGCAGAATCGCCAACTATTCAGGTACACGTCTGCACACATAAACAAAGGGACTCGCACAGTAACACACAGCCACGAAATGTCATTGGGATATTTATTTGCTTAGAGAATTCCTGGAAACACAGAAAACAGCCAACCTAAAGGCTAAGTCTGCAGTTGTGGTCAGAAATTAACATACAGTACACTCATCATGGGCATGAATGTCATGGTACTTTGGGGCCTTTAATGACTTCTTTGAACTGTTGTTTTTCCAGAGTACAATGACTGTGCTGCATACATCTATAAAGACTTTTAAAAACAAGATTTTTACAAGTGTACATAAACCCCCACTAATATTTATTTAACATCCCTTAGCTATCAACATGCTTTTGGCATAATTCAGGCTGAATATTTGACTCTTCTCTTGGCGAAACTGGTTGGATTGGTGCGAGTTTATTTAAATTTGGCACCCGCCCCCCCTCCCCCCCCACCCCCCCCCCCCCCCCCCCCCCCCCCCCCCCCCCCCCCCCCCCCCCCCCCCCCCCCCCCCCCCCCCCCCCCCCCCCCCCCCCCCCCCCCCCCCCCCCCCCCCCCCCCCCAAAAAAAAAAAAAAAAAAAAACATTAACAAAATTTGTCAATCATTGTACACAAATTTTCAAGGGGTTTGATGTCAGGGCTTTGGGAAGCTAATTCCAGAAGCTTAATGTTGGTCTGCTTCATCTATTCCAAAACCAGTTCTGATGCGTTTGGCATCATTTTCCTGCATAACACAAAACTGTGTTAAAGTTTCACCTGTTTAGCTGTTAATTCAAAGTGAAGCTAAGTAAGTCCTGCTCCTTCATTATTCCATTCACTGTGCAATGTACCAGTACCACTGGCAGCAAAACAGCCCTCGAACATGATGCTACCACCATGCTTGACACTTGGTACAGTATTCTTAGGTTTGAAAGCCTCACCTTTACTGCTCCAAACTTACCTCTTATTATTGTAGCCAAATAACTCAGTCTTTGCCTTGTCTGATCATAAAACTTTTCTTATTCATGTGGAAAGGTGCAAATTTCAGGCAGGTTTGAAGGTGCTGATTTTGGGCTTCTTTCTTGGCCAGCACCCTCTCAGTCCATGGTGATGTTAAACTTGCTTCGCTGTGGACAGTGTTACTGGTTTTCCAGCAGTTTCCAGTTCATGACAGGCTTAAGCCTTGTGGTTGTTCCTGAACATCCTAACACATTTCCTCTCATCTGAGGGTGACAGCTTGGGTCTACTTCCAGACTTCACCAACATGGTGACACAGCTTAAAAATCTTTACCTCGAGTTGTTTAAACTGATGATCTTGGAGTCTGCAGTGTTCAGCAATGGATCTCAGAGATCTTCCCAAAAGCATCGAGCATTGGTCAGTCTGCTGCATGCTATTAAAAGAAACTACCAGATGTGCTCAAATTGATTACTGACAAGAGGTCTTGTCAAGCTTAAAGACATTGCAAAACCTTCAGCACCACTTATTAAAAGGGAATGTATTTATATATTTGAGTCAGTCTGTATGTATACTTTGGCTCTGTGTGGATTATAGAAAATCGTGTTATTTAATGTCATTAAATATCTATTTTGTACAATCACTCTATCTTGGAAAAAGAACAATTCAAAGAATTCATTAAATGTTACATCTTCTATGTTTGATTCTCAGGTTATTGTAGGCAAACTGGATAAAATGTGCTTTTTAGGTGGATTTTCTACTTTTGAATAGAGACACCTTTTTATGTGTTAAGCTATTCTGACTGACTGTGCTCTTTGTTTCATATTTACTGTACAAACAAGAAAGGTTTATCAATCTAATCACACAACTCTTAAGGAAAAAACTCACCAAGCATACAGTAATTAAAGACTACAGATAACAAAGGCCATCTCCGAGGGGAAGCTCACTCTAGGAGGCAGAAGAGGTCTGTTTGTGTGCGATAAGAAAAAAGTGGCCCTGAGTCACACATTTTAAGTCAGTGTAATCCCTGTGACTGATTCTGGACCATTGCAAATCGTGGCCATGGTTTGGAGCCAGGGGATTATTATAAAGCAGGTGTGACCTTTCTCTTTTGGCAGTTGATTCAGTACCTGAAACGTCTGATACCTCCTCCGTCATTGTCCTTGCTCCATTCTTTGAAACATCCTTGAGTTAATTCATAAGGATGCTTCTAATGTTAGGGGATGTGGCATGCTTTCGAGTTGCTGAGCTCTTCTCTGAGTAATCCACCTCAGTAGGGACTAATGTATGCTTTGGAATTATGGGGGAGAAATGTAAGGGATCTAGCTCTCAAAGACGTTGGCCAGCGTGACAGCAGGGATTTAAAATATAATGACAAAGACTGGTTCTCTGCCTATAAAGGGAAAGTGAAGCATTTATATCTCTCCCGAGGCAAGTGCCATCTGTACCATTGTTACGCTGGTGTTGTTCTCGCCATGGCCAGGAGGACCTTTGGCAAAGGAAACCATGAAGCCATGTTACAAAACTCATTAGCTCCAGCTTTCAGTGCTAAATTGTAGACTGGCTGGAGGCCGTGATATTAGTGCAGAAACCAAACTAATAAACAGCAGGACATTTACAGCTTTCATATTGATGTAGATGCAATGAGCAAGCATAATGTTTCTGTGGTCAATGCAGTGAGAATAATAAAGTTAGCAGCTGATAGCTCATTACAGTAAACTCGATGCCTCTCTCTCTCTCTCTCTCTCCTTTTTGCTTTTCAGAAACAAGCCCGCAGGAGGTACTAAGGTGAGATTTAAGAGCTCTTTTGTTATATACAGAGATTTCTAACCCTTAGATCTACTGTGGGACTTTTTTGTGGAGGAAGCAGCTTCTGTAATCAGAGACCTACAGCACAGTCCTGGGTGCACTGAGCTCCATTTATATTTTACATTAGCTGTTAAGAATTCATGCAGCTTATTTCTGGGAATGAAGAGGTTTTCATTGATTATCATTATAAAAGAAAATTGAAGGCACAAATTTGAAATTCCACCTTTAAAAAGTAATTATTTTGGTAGTAATTTAACATGATTCGGACTGTCATTAGCTCTTTTAGGAAGCTAACTTATTCAACATTTGTTTTCCATATAGCTGAAATACACATTCAGAGTTGAGTACTTCAGTCTGATATTAAAATAAAGTGAAGAATGATGTCCAAATACTTTATAATGAAAACAGCACAGAGGCCTGTAATATACTGCAGCTTAGCTGGGAGAAGAAAATTGTCTTTTCACAACAGCCTCTGATGATGTGACTCTGCCATACCTCCGCTAATCGTTATCATTTCTATTGCAGGTTTGACCAATCGGTGTTTAGTAGAAGCGTCGATGCTGATGCGCCGGAAGGGAAAGTTAACCTGGGATACTCTAGTGAGAGCCCCACAGGTGAGAGTGACCAGCAGATCTTAGCATTCAATTAAAAGTATTAAGGTCGTTACCATTCGGATATGTTTACAGTCGCACTGATCTAAACGACTTCAGTGTTTGTGTTGCCTTCCGGAGATGTTTCAGCGTAATGTGCTGTGTTCAGTGATCAATTTCTGTATTGACCTTTCCCGGTAAATTACAGCACTGGCGCCTGAGCAGGTTTCATTTTCACATAATAGACGTTTTGAAACGTGCGTGACTAATTCAAAATAAATCTATAATATGATAAAGTTTTTAATTTCTTCTGTCAAAGTCAGATTATGATCACTTAGCAGTGCAGTTTTATTGCAGAGTGATTTGGCTGCTTTGGCTTTTTCCACAATAACAATGTAGCTTTTCATGTTTGCTGTACAGAATTACAAAATGTAGGTAACATTAGAATTCGTGAGCCATGTGGGGAGTAAGCCAGTAGAAAAAGATATTCATGCAGAATTCAAAAGCACAGCTGCATGGTTTGCAAAATGATCATGTGTAATGTCAGTTACACATGATTTGTGGTGGAAGAGGAAGAAAAACAAGATAAATCAATCACACTGGCTTTTTACAATAGACATGGTAAAACAAACAAACAAAAAAATCAAAGGTTTTGCTCCCCGGGGAAAAAAAGGATCTCTGGTCTTAAAATTAGGTCAAAGCAACCTCAGATGACCTATAAAACATGACATTTACATGATGTCATTATTTATTTAACAATAAAACAATAGCAGTGCATGAAAAACTAAGTAGACCCCATTATTTGCTAAAGATATCAGCACAAACACCTCAAACTAACTGTTGAGCACGATGGTGGAGTGGTGATGATTTGGGTTTGTTTTGCAGCTGCAGGACCCGGGCGCTTTGCAGTTAATGAATAAACCATGAACTCCTAGCTTGTATAAACAAGTTTAGCTGCAAAAACAAAAACTTATCTTTTCCTCTGTGACCTTATCAGCGTTTCACGCTGTGGAAGAATTTTGTCCCACTCTTCTGTACAACAGTGCTTCCGTTCATTGAGGTTTGTGTCCCACCTTGACATTTCAATCACTGAGCTTTGGACTTTGACTGCAACAGTTGTAATCACTGTCCTATTGATGAGTCAATAATGGCCAAGCTTTAGATGTCGGACAGATGGCCTCACATATGAGTCTAGAATACTTTCATGGTTGACTCGATGACCAGAGGATGCCCAGCTCCTGTTGCTGCAAAAAGCCAATTTACCCACCCTCCACCACTATGCTCAACAGTTGGAATCAGGTGTTTGTGCTGATATGCTGTGTTTCATGGCATTATGCTTGTTCTGTATATATATTTTTCAGTTGCTTCCTTTAGAAGATCGTCTCCCTCGCTCCCATCCCTACTATCCTCTTCTGTCACACTAACCCTCTACATGTCCTCCTTCACTGCATCCATGAATCTTCTCTGTGATCTTCTACTTGTCCTGCCTTCTACATTTGCTAGGCAGGAAGAAAGCTTTAGAATATAAGTACTTTTTTTTTTTTACCATGACTTTACATAAATACACATATAAATTACAAATAAGTCTTTGGGTATGTAAGGTATTTGAAAATAGCTTAACGCGTTTTTCTTAAAATGTCAATTAGGTTTTAACCCCTTAATAATTCATAACTACAGTAGGTGGCTCCAGTGCATCTTCAGGCAACCATAATTTGTCATATCTGGGTGTAAAACACCACGATTGTGTGCTACCCATTCCAAACCTCTGAGCCATTAAACCTCCGAAATCCTGCTCTCTCCTACTGAGGTCTCCTTCAGGTCCGAAGTATGCTGTTGCCGCTTGAAGGAGCTGTTAGGTTAGATGAAGCTAAAAAGCTGTTTTTCACTCTGCAGATGCAGTTAACAGTGACCTATTCTGGGAAACTCGTAGACAGATGGACTTTGTCAGCTTTCGCAAGGTAAGATAGAAACAGAGAAGGTGGGAGGGATAGGAGTCAGAGAAACAGAGATGAACTGGAGCTGAATAATTCGGCCAGTCATTCTGCAGCTGGACGTCATGTCACATCCTTCCCTGTTACAAAGAGCATAAGGGAAATGCACTCTTGCACCTCTGCTGGCCTCCCATCATGCAGATTAATCTCAACAGATTACTGCATTAACCAGTAATAATGACACTATTTTTAGTTAACAGGACATCTGTCATCACCCTCGTTGTCATAATGTATCATAAATGATGATCTACAGATGTATAGACCAGACCCTTCCAATGTATCCTCCAGCTTGGTCTTGTCAATACTGTAATTGCACCTCAGAAGACTTGCAAGTTGTCTTGCTGTTTATATCTTTCCTGTTGGTCATTAATGAATGACTGGTACCTATTAGTTTAAGGCGGTAGTTTTCTTCCTGGTGTTTTCATATCACAGGTACCTGTTGTTCTTCTACTCTGCTCAAAAATGTTGTAGTTTTGTTCAGTAAAACCTAAACTTTGACGGTTTCATCAGGTCCCTGATGTCGTGTCCTCCAGCAGCTTTTCTACACAAAGTGAGAGCCAGGCCAACATGTGTCCCCCAGAGGATGACTGCAAGAATGTCCGGAGAATCACCACTGTTTGAATATTAATGTTATGTTTTGTTTGCATGACTTTCGTATAAGTATTCACATTTTTTATAAAGCTACAAGCTAAGGGTATATGTTTTTGAACTACAAGTATCTAACACAAACATTTAGCAAAAAAGAAAAATCACTCTCTGGACACTTCATTAGTTACTCCTAGAGTGAGAACGATGTGTCATCCTGCTGGAAGAAAAAGATGGGTACACTGTGGTCATAAAGGGTTTGACATGGTCCGTAACAATACTCACGTAGGCTGTGGTGTTTACCAAGGGGCCCAGAATGAGCCAAGAAAATATTCCCCACAAGTGGCACCTGGTGTGGGTTTCTGCTGCTGTAGCCCGTAATTATATATTTGCATTAATAAGCAGTTGGACACGTAAACCTAATGAAGTGGCCAGCGAATGTACGCTGTGATGACTTTTCTCATTTAATTTTAATGAAACCATGATATCTCAACAACACATTGTATATTTTAAATTTTTTTTCAATAAACTGTATTATTGCATATGAAAATATTTTTGGCCGATCACTGAATCCTTGAATTTACAGTCATAGTAATTTGAACCAGCATGCTGGATAACCCACAGTAAACATTTTTATACAGAGTAATGAGCATTAAAAAGAAACTTCATCTGGCAGCGTTGCTATGGAGAAGTCAAATGGACCCTTTGAGACAGCTGCTCGGATGCTCAGACAGATTTTAAGCAACTTAAAAGGCATTAGAGTCAAAGTTTAACCAGGGTATCAGTCTGCAAAAGCTGGTGGATGCTTGATTTTATACAAGGTTTAAAGTGATGCTGTGAACACAGTCATGAAAAGGAAACGGCAGTAAAGTGCAGTGCAAGTGCTGACTGGGGCTGTAAAGAGAAAAATACCAATGGTGAGATTCTTTAGTACTACATGGGTGATATAACATTTGCATTCTATAACAATAAAAGACGGAGGGGAGGAGAATGCCGGATGCAGAGGTGTATGAATCTGCCAAACACTTTGCAGAGTGTCTGGCAGTTTAATTGTCCTGCTGAAACTCATGTGTTGTTTGCCACATTTCAGAAACCATATATACAGTAAATAAAATGGTCTTGATCCAATCATTCACCATATGAAGCCGTGATCATATAAAATAATGTTATTATATATGACATAAAATCTGCCCCAATCAAAAGTAAGGCTTTTCTAAAGTATTTATGCATCATTTGTCACCTCTCACAATTGCAAAGGCCTTGAAAGGAACACGGAAGCATGAAATCAGCAGCTTATGTTTTGTCGAATGAGAAATGCTTTTTCATTACACCGAAGGCCAATACGTTCTGTCAAGACCTCTAAGCTTTAGATTTGATTTATCTCTGCTGGCAACCTTGATTAGCTGAATATGATTGCTAGTGCAAAGAAACGGAGAGAGAGAATGGGATGCCGGCTAAATCCCTGCAAATGCAAATGCCGCTGAAAACAAATACAGTCATTTGCAACACGCTTGAATCGCTTCCTGTAATAATAAAGAACGTACAGTGGCACAAAGGAGAATGTGTTTTATTTTTTCAACAGATTCATTCTGTCAGAAGAAAATGGGGGCTATGCATGTACAGTATATCTGTAACAGATGCACAGAAGTTGGCATTTCGCGGAAGTCTCGCCTTGAAATGTCAGTTATGTAGTGACAGCATGCATGCTTGCATTATTGAAAGAAGCATGCTGACATAGTTCTCTGCTATTCGTTATCACCAGATGGCTGACACAGATCCTCACTTTCGAAATCACATCTCGCTAGTGAATGTGAAGAAAGTGTTTGTCCTCCCTCTCTCCTGCTATTCTTTCATCATTTCTGCCTTCTGTTTTCTCGCACCGATCGCCCGGAATTGAAGCGACAGGCTATTAAATAAATTAGGTTTCCTTCAGCAGGCTTGACAAAGGCAGCGGCAAAATGAGAGGCCTATTACATGACCCGCTTTAGTGTTTTGTTTTCGAGCTTAACCTTACCCTTCCCTGGGGCTTACTTAGAGCACTTCATGGGTGTCAGTTACGGTTTGTAAAATGGTCTGGCGGGTATCATTTGTGGGTATCGAAAGCTCACAGAGCCAGCCGCTGCTTGCCTTTCCTGGAGAAAAGCTCTGACAAGGTACCTGCACTCATATCCGGAGCCTTTTTCTGCAGTGCTCGTCAACTCATTTGACATCTGTCCTGCTTCTCCTCCTGCGTGACACTACAGTTCCACTGCACATGCTCGGTCCCTGGTGCCACTTTGGAAACCAGGTTGTTACGTCAGTCAGTGCAGCAGGTATCTCCGTCCTGCCAGCGTGCATCAGAGAAAATTACTGAGTGGAACACAACCATCGGGAACTACCAGAGAGGAGTCTGCTGCTATGGTGCTGCTCCCCAGCTACCTCAATGGTTTTCTGTTTGGCAATTAGCAAGAAGCCACTACACCCTCCTATTTTTGGTGTGTAGATAAATAAATGGAAACTTTGGTTAATGGCCCTCCAGAGTACAACGTGTTGTCTCCAGTGGCTTGTTATATACTACTTTCCACTTCCTGTTCGTCAGGGTCCATTAGCAGTCCAGTCACTGATCTGCTGCTGGAAGAGAATTCACTGAGGGGAGTGCATGGAAACCACTATATACAAATGCACTGTTAGAGTTTTCTAAAGGCTAAACTCAAGAAAAGACAGTCTGTTTGTTGCCATTATAAGTTCTAAGAACGACAAGACCAAGGACTGCCCACCTGTGTGTGGCTCACAAAAACAGACCAACAATGCATTTTGTGTTATGTATGAAAAGGCAATTTCATAAACAGCTGTGCTCTATGTGTGTAGTATTTATTAGTGCTGTCAGCGTTAATCTTGTTAAAATGACGTTAATGCCATAACTGCATTAACGTGTCAAATCTCTGTTAGCGAGTTAGCGCGGATCGCCCTGTGCATGGGGCTGCACGGTGCTAACGCGTTAATGAGCTAACCACGCTAACGCGTTCCTTCAATATGACTGTGATAATAAAACACGAACCCAGAGAGCACTTTATCGTGAGCTTGATAAATATTTATTCATGCACAGCAGTCTGCAGTGACACATAAAAGCACTGCTTTTGCTACTGTGCTAAGTGCTACTGTGCTGACTGACGTGAATTAAATGGACACACTGTAAGGGCAAATTAAGCGACCGATGTTTTGTTTGGGTTCTTCAGGGCCAGCATGGATAGAGCGCCATTGATGAATAACTTAACACGTCCACTCATTATTGAAATCCAATGCTTTTAAAAGAATCATGGCATGGGGCTTCTACTAAATTAAAGGCTTTTAAAAGTTACTTAGTGCCACCGAATAATGTGTCCAGAGACAAAAAGCAAGTGAGGATAAAATCCTCCCGCAACCTTGTTAGCACAGGGAGGATAGACTTTATTAACTGTTCAATGCAATCCAGCAAATCATTGTGCAGAGGGATGATCCCAGTGATCATGCAGAGCAGATGGTATTTTTAAAAAAGAGAAAAATCATGAAAAAATGAATAAATATGACACTTATACACTTTAATTTCTTCTCTTAACTGACTGTTATATATCATATTAATAGAGGATATGAAAAGGTTTGTTTGTGGCCTGCAGGTTGATTTTCCTGGCTGGCCAATAATGAAAACTATAAACAATTAATATATTTAATTACCATGATTTATTATTGCACCAAACAAAGTTAAAGATTTCTAAACATTATCTACAGTTATGTCCATATATATTTGGACACTGACACATTTTTCTTTTACCTGTTTACTGAAACATTTTCCAATTATACTTATATAACGGAAAAGGACATAATGTTTAGACTCTCAGGTTTCATTTGAGGGTGTCCACATTCAAACTGGATGAAGGGTTTAGGAGTTTTAGCTCCTTGTAGTAGTATTAGGAGTGACAAAATCTACAGTTTTGAACATCCTGATACAGAAATAAAGCACTGGTGAACTCAGCAAGGCAAAAAGATCTGGATGTCCACAGAAGACAAAAGTGGTGAATGATCACAGAATTATTTCTATGGTGAAGAAAAACCCTTTCACAACAGACAGCCAAGTGAAAAACACTCTCCAGGACGTAGGCTTATTGATATCCAAGTCTACCATAAAGAGAAGACTGAATGAAAGTAAATACAGAGGGTTCACTGCAAGGCACAAGTCACTCATAAGCCTCAAGAATAGAAGATTAAGTTTGACAATACTTTGCTGACACCAAGATCACCCTCTACCAGAATGATTGCAAAAAATAAGCATGTAGAAGGCACACCACATCATCTGTAAAACACGGCAGATGCAGTGTGTATTTTTATCCATAGTAGTTTATATTTGGCAGCCCAGCTCTGTTCTGCTCTGTTCTCTGCCCTGGCAGAAGGAAATGTTAGCATAAAGCTAACTCACGTTTGCATAGGTCACAAATGCACCCAAATACAAAAACAAACAAACAAATTCAGAGCACATAATTTCTGACTAAACAGATGACTAAAAACAGAGAGGAAAAAGACTATTTTTATACAGGGTACAATTTTTAATAGCTTAGTCACACTAAAGTTTAAAAAAAAAAGGACAGCAACCTCTTTGCAACTACTACACTAAATATTTTTGCTGTTTGGAGACTGAGTGCAAATAGTTGCAGCGACCAACTGGTCAAGCAGAGCTTAAGCATGCAAAACCCTCAAACTCACAAAGCAACTGCAAAAAGGTTGTCTGTTAGGAGGCAATAACTGCAGTGTGACTTGGATCGACTATAATTACTCTGAAGTTAGCAAATGATTGCTGTCTAATTCATAAACGCAGATTGCAACCCACTGCAATCAAACGGAGTCAGTCTGCATTATGAGGGTAACTTTTCTGAGACGTCTCTTTGCAGCAGATGACTTGTTTAATGTGGTTGTCAACTGGTTGCATTCTGGTTGTATTCCTATAAAAATACAAGGATGATAAGAGCCCTGGCTAATTTACAGTTGAATTCCCAGCCTGCAGCAACCATGTCACTTTTTGTGGGAAAGTTTAAGTTCTATGATGCTCTGACACACTGAATGAATTTGTCTTTATGTGAATTTGGTTAGTTTAGTTCAAAACGAAAGTAAGAAAATCCTTCATCTTAGAAGAATGATCTCTTACTGGTGTTGCAGTTACAGAAACACTGTTTCATTTACATTGTACAGTAATTTGAGGCTGTGATTAAATTCATTCCTCTGAGCTGTACTAATTAAATTATTATTTATTTCTTTTTGCCCAAACTTTACTGAAAGTAAGCAGATCTCAAGCTTGCTCTCCTACCAGACACAGAGTCCTTGTGTGTTTCCCAAAGGAGCAGGGATAGCTGAAACTCTGTCCAAACTCTTGGTCCAGTTCTTTATGTGTCCAGGCTATCTATCTATCACGCCCAGGCTCAGATGGCAACAGCTCTGGCAGTGAAGTGGTAGCATTTAAGCACATCAGCGCTTCTGCAGACTGTGTCTCTTGATGGTGCTGTCCTGATAAATGATATTCAACTGTCATTGAATGGGGACCCAGAAAGACTTACACACCAACTCTGTTGCAGTAGAAAGCACTTGTCGTAAAATCCAGCGCTAACTCTTCGCTCAATCTGACAACCTGCACAGTCGCTGGGTAAAGCAGTTCCTATCCAGTTGTTAAGTGATGACGTCTGAACCCTCTCTTCCGGGCCCAAACTACACTGGGTTCATTAAGGCTGTTGTCTTTTTAACATGTTTTAATGCTTTGTGTCTTGTTCTATTAAATCTAAGCAAGTACCTGAAAATAGTCAGTGATAACTCTTGGCCTCTCTGGGTTTTAATTACTACAGGGTGGGCCATTTATATGGATACACCTTAATAAAATGGGAATGGTTGGTGATATTAAAGTCCTGTTTGTGGCACATTAGTATATGTGAGGGGGCAAACTCCTCAAGATGGGTGGTGACCATGGTGGCCATTTAGAAGTCGGCCATCTTGGATACAACTTTTGTTTTTTCAATAGGAAGAGGGCCATGTGACACATCAAACTTATTGGTAATGTCACAAGAAAAACAATGGTGTGCTTGGTTTCAACGTAACTTTATTCTTTCATGAGTTATTTACAAGTTTCTCTTTGTTCACAGCCATTGACATGTCGAAGAGGTTAACACGTGAGGAGCGGATCGAAATTGTGTTGATATCTGGTGAATGCAGTAACCGGGTCATTGCAGCAGATTTCAATGCAAGACACCCTACGAGACCACCCATCTCCCATGCTACAGTTAGCAATGTGTGTTCAATGTGCTACTCATTGTGTTGGATTGTCAATGCAACCCTCTTCTCCCACTCTTCACACACTGATAGCAACACCGCAGGAGAAATGCCAGCACAGGCATCCAGTATCCGTAGTTTCAGGTGCTGCACATCTCGTATCTTCACACCATAGACAATTGCCTTCAGATGACCCCAAAGATAAAAGTCTAAGGGGGTCAGATCGGGAGACCTTGGGGGCCATTCAACTGGCCCACGACGACCAATCCACTTTCCAGGAAACTGTTCATCTAGGAATGCTCGGACCTGGCACCCATAATGTGGTGGTGCACCATCTTGCTGGAAAAACTCAGGGAACGTGCCAGCTTCAGTGCATAAAGAGGGAAACACATCATCATGTAGCAATTTCAAATATCCAGTGGCCTTGAGGTTTCCATTGATGAAGAATGGACCCACTATCGTTGTACCCCATATACCACACCAAACCATCACTTTTGTTGTTCCAACAGTCTTGGAGGGATCCATCCAATGTGGGTTAGTGTCAGACCAATAGCGGTGGTTTTGTTTGTTAACTTCACCATTCACATAAAAGTTTGCCTCATCACTGAACAAAATCTTCTGCGTGAACTGAGGGTCCTGTTCCAATTTTTGTTTTGCCCATTCTGCAAATTCTGTGCGCCGATCTGGGTCATCCTCGTTGAGATGCTGCAGTAGCTGGAGTTTGTAAGGGTGCCATTTGTGAGTAGCTAATATCCGCCGAAGGGATGTTCGACTAATGCCACTCTCCAGTGACATGCGGCGAGTGCTACGCTGTGGGCTCTTGCTGAATGAAGCTAGGACAGCCACTGATGTTTCTTCATTAGTGACAGTTTTCTTGCGTCCACATTTTGGCAAATCCAACACTGAACCAGTTTCACGAAACTTAGCAAGCAGTTTGCTAACTGTAGCATGGGAGATGGGTGGTCTCGTAGGGTGTCTTGCATTGAAATCTGCTGCAATGACCCGGTTACTGCGTTCACCAGATATCAACACAATTTCGATCCGCTCCTCACGTGTTAACCTCTTCGACATGTCAATGGCTGTGAACAAAGAGAAACTTGTAAATAACTCATGAAAGAATAAAGTTACGTTGAAACCAAGCACACCATTGTTTTTCTTGTGACATTACCAATAAGTTTGATGTGTCACATGGCCCTCTTCCTATTGAAAAAACAAAAGTTGTATCCAAGATGGCCGACTTCTAAATGGCCACCATGGTCACCACCCATCTTGAGGAGTTTGCCCCCTCACATATACTAATGTGCCACAAACAGGACTTTAATATCACCAACCATTCCCATTTTATTACGGTGTATCCATATAAATGGCCCACCCTGTACTATTCATCTGCAGCATGTTTTAAAGCTCAGTTTTTAAAACCTTACGATGTAACAAAATATTTGAATGGGTCAGAAAATAATCACTCTGAGGCTGACAAAGATTTCAATGGGTACATAAAGTTAAGAATCAGGAATTTCTCATAGTGATTAATCCAAACCACGCAACAGTATATTAATGACCAACCTGCTCCAACCTCCACACACCTGGTCTAATCACACATATTCCTGATGATCTTGTTGTGCCCACTTGTGCCACTCCTTAAGGGAGTGGCAAGGCTTCAGTACTCACAGGATCGTTGTCTCGCAACAGTGCAACCCAACTCAAAGCCTTGAGTTTGTTTCTACTTACCTGTGGGAAAGATACTTATCTCCATCTTCCTTGTGCTCAGGTTTGCCTGGAGATTGGTGAGCAGTGTTTGTTTAGATTGACACAGAAACTGGAAACTGTAGAGAACTAGAGTGGAGCCTGGGACTGTCACTTGACTCTCCAGCTCTATTTAAACTGAGTCCAACCTGTGTCCAGACCTTGACAGACGGTTACATTTTAAATTCTAGTGTGACGACCTCTGCCCTATGCTCTCAACCTTTTTTTCCTCACGCGTTCCAGTTCCATTGTGGACCAAGCAGGACTCATTAGTGCCAACTAGGAATACTTTGGCCATGTGTTCCCAGACTATAAAACTGGCTGGCACTTCATTCTGTCTCTCACTCACCTTCCTGCTTGTCACCATGCCACGCATCAAATAGCCTTTCTTTACTTCATCTTATATTTCACATTTGCAACACCCACTCACATCTTCACACTCATGAACACCCTATTCCACAGATCAGATTTGCACACCTCATTAGCTTTGCATTTAAGTTATTTAAGTCTACATAATAAACTACTTTTTTAAACTGCCAAACCCTTTTTTTGTGGCGTTACCAACCAGCGATGACACTGGAACAAACACCTTGATGGTTGCACGAATAGTTGACCTGACTTTTGGATGACTCGTTTGATTTCTGGCATCTCAGAATGTTTGGTTTTCTGTGTTGCAGTTTCTGGCTGCTGCACAGTGTGATAATATGCTGCAGGGGACTAAGCTGTGCAGGCTGTTGAGTTGACGTTAAAGCCTCTTACAGGAGCAGCTAGATTCTTGACATGCACTCTTTCACCTGACACTGCAGTTCAGGAGTGCAACATGCAACCAATTCTTACCACAAATGTCCTCCTCCAGCAGCTCACTGACAGTCAAACAGCGATTTTTGTTGCTTAAAAATGGGCATTTGTTCTAAAAATCACTGCACACACACAGACACAAATGGTGCGCATTCCTTTCACTAGTCCTTAGCCAGAACAGATTCAGTGACCTCTGATCAGTGACATCTATCGTAATGTTGCCCTTCAAACCATGCTGGCAGAAAAAGTAACTTCCTCAAATTCTTGAGTGTAAAAAGCACGCTATTGATTTCTTTCCTAGTATTCGGAGGTGTTAGGCAGATGATATGTGGGTGTCTTTACACTCTGAGCTTGAACCCTTCATTCCCCCAAGATCCTTACCAATGATCAAAGAATGAGCCCCCTATGTAAAGATAAAATGAAAGCTAAGCAAAAAGGGTAAATGGTGAGGGGAAGGTATGTCGGATGCCTCAATATGAGAAGACAGATTCATCCAATGGCGCTCTGGAAGCAGCTTTGATTTAAGAGGCTTTTCATTTCAGTCTTTAAGAAAAGTGGCTCCAAGGTGTGATGCAGGCAAGAAGTAAGATGAACTACTTTCAAGATGTCATTTTTTAGAAAGAGGTGTATGAATTCTACGTTGCTGACAATGATTAGTTTTTGTTTACTTGGACGTTTTCTGGCATATGGTGAAGCCATATAAGATAGAAAGATTAATGCTTATTGATTAGGTCAATGAAAAAACCTTTATGTGGACTGTTTTCAGTGTGAGTGCTATTTGTAGATGGCATTGTGGCTGAGTGTGAAGTGGTAGGAATAAGAATCGACCTCAGACTTGGAGGTACAGATACGGTGGAGTGCATGGCTTACAGGAAGGAGACCCAGGACTCACTGAGAGATTATATCTCTTATCTGGCTTGGGAACAACTTGATGCCTCCCTAGATGAGCTGGAAGAGGTGACTATGGCGGTGGAAGTCTGGGCTTTTCTGCTTACGAACTGAACTGGGATAAGAACTGAACTGGGATAAGAACTGAACTGGGATGCAGAAGTGAATGACGTCATGGGTGGTCAAATTTGGTTAGCGGTCCATGTGGTATTGCTGATGGTAGTGTGGCCATAAAGCCTCTGTTTTTCCAGTGTATTAGGAGTTGGCATGAGATGGCAACATATACCACTACTCGGGTTGCTCATATTGAACATTCACCTTCAGATGCCTAGGCTCTTTACCTTACAATATTAAGCACCTTCAGGTAACTGTTATGTTGTTTATAAAAACAAAACAAAAACCTGAGCGGAAATTAATTGAATTGAACCTCATAAATGTTGGAAAAATGATGCTCTTTGTCTCGGTTCTCATCTCTCCTTCCACTTTCGGGCTTGGAAAGTGTCTTCACCTGAAAACAGCTCAGTTTTTTGATGGAGACTCGGCGTTCATCATGATGCTCCACATTAAATTCGAGTCAGTTTAAAACAGACGTTGATGCCTGTTGTCTGAGTGAGTTTTAGGTCAGTGGTGAAATTGCAGAGCGCACAGTCAAAGTTGTCAGAATGAGAGTGATCTAAAATAAGCAGCCCCGCTGGAAGCCATCTGGACATGCCCAAACAAATGACCTTGTGCAGAAGAAATTTACATCAGTTCAGGTTTTTGCAGCTCTAATCACAGCTCACACCTATTAGAAGACTGCACTGTATAGCTTAATTCAGCACTATCATTATAGAAGAAAAAATATATATAGAATATAAGATAGAAAAGACAAAAGGCAAAAAATAAGGTAAGAACACTGAGGTCACCACACAAGGACAATCTGGTGTTGCTAGTCACATCTGGAGTGATCCAGTGATGCTTACATGTATGAATTAGGTGCAGCTGGCTTGGAGGTATAATAATATTTGGGTAAAATAACGGTGTTCAGTGCACCACAGTTTTTGCTTAAAGAAAGGCTTTGCAGCCCTAGTACAGACACTAATGAGATATGTGGGAACAGCGAGAAGATGTATTTTGACAATCATGTGATCTGATGGGGAGCCTGGTAGGTGGGAATAGTTTTGTTATGGAATGACAGGCAGAGAATAAATGAATACATAACATCATTCATGAAAACACGACATTTTTCACTCTCAGTGGCGACTGAAAATACATTAAAGACATGGACGATAAATATGTTTCGGACATGATTTGATCATTATTTGTGTCCTTTTATTTGTATAATTCCTACAATCATTTGTAAAATGTCATAATTTTGTTTCCTTTATTTGAATGTGATATGTTTTCCAATTAGATAATGTGGACATGTGTTAGCCCAAAGTCGCTTTAAGGCTATTAAACTGTTTATTACCCTAAAACCAGAGACACTGTGGCTGATCAGTTCGTGAATGAATGAATAAAGTCATGAATGTGCACAGCAAAAAGTCAGGATTTTACAACCCACCAATTTTCAGAGTTAATGAACACTTTGAGATTAAATGTTGAACAGCCTGAGTGATTAAAGAAACAAATAACATGGCTTTGAGTTGCAATTTATATTTAGTTTATATTTAGTTTTACTCCCTAAAGTGTCAAGGAATTTATTATAGAAAATGTTAAAGTTAGGAGAAATAATGGCAAGAAAGAAAATACATTGCAAAATAACATCTATTTTTACCATCTTCCTCCAGCAGTAACAAATATAACTGAGGAAGAGCTGATAGCTGAAATCTCATTTAATAAACATGAAGAGTTTATTTAGCTCAGACTTTATTGTCCAGCATTCTTTGCTTCATGGAATTCACTGCAAGAAGATGCTCATTAAAATTGTATTTTATCTGATTGTCAACTGAAAAACGATCACCTATCAGACAAAAATGCTGGAATGTTTTTATCCACTGCACTGCAAGAAATAAGTCCAACTTTATACAATGCACTGGCTTTAACCCAGTTAGTAGATAAACTATTTTAAATAATAGTACATTAAAACAAAAAACACAATCAGCTGCTGACTGCAGTTTCTCACACTTGCAACACACAATGTAAATTCCCCATTTGAACCAACATTAAAAAAAAAAAAATGAATAGACAAAACGCCAGGTGCAGCCCTAAGCCAGTGGTGTGCAATGACTTTTACAGAAAGGCAGTCAGAGAAAACTATGTTGTCCCAACACACAAGCAAACAAACAAAACCATCTTCCTCCTCCACTATTTAAAATCAAATGGATCAGGTTAAAACATACCACGTGTCTTCACCTCTCTGCACTCCTTCCTGGCTGAGGAATTGTAAAATGTTACTTCTATAGCTAAATAAATACCTAATAAATTACTGAAATTAATCTACTGTTAGCTGACAATGACAAGCAGCAGAGGAATGTTTTAAACTTTCCTTTAGGTGGAAAAAATAAGCAATAAAACACTAAGAAATCACCTCCCTGTACAGAAAAATGTTCCCCATCAGCATCAAATGGATGGATTTCTCCTACATAAGGCTGAGCTCATTTTAAATTCTTTATATTATGTCTAGCATCAAATTCTATAAATCATATGTTTTTATTGGTTGTCCTGTGAGGACAACATATCTCAGAAGCTTGTTTCCACACAAAGTGCAAATCACAAAAGAGCTCAGAGCAGCAAAAGCTGAGCCAGCGGCAGCTTGCCGTGCACGGTGGTCTCCCATCAGTTTACTGTGAAAGACTAGAGGTTTATCTACAATGTGCATCCGCCACCACTACCAACTCTCAGCTTGCCTAGCTCCAGTCACTGCTAAAAGGCGACAGACACTCCCATAAAATGGAGACAGCTACAGTTTCCTCTGAACACAAAATAAGCGCAGAGTTCACCGACAATAGCAGACTGTGGCCACAACAGGGCAGTAATGTGAAGGATGGATGCAAACAGGCGAGGACCTTTATGACCGCTCTGTCTTTCTGACATAACACCAGTGCCCTAAACTAATAAAAGAGGTATGCCGGGTTCTACGAACATGGTTTTCATTTAAAATTTAGAGAAGCCACAAATTTAAACTCAGCCTCAAATCAGATTTTTATATCAGCAAACCTTTGTCTTTGCTTTTGAGTTGAACTTGGATGCAAACTGTCATAGACAGTCACTGGTAGAACTGAAGATGCTCAGTTAGCTATTTACTTTAAATTACTGTGATATTCTGGATTAGGCTCTTAAAAAGATCAGGACAGAAGGACGTGGATAGGTGCCTTTATTGAACAGCAGGACATCACACACTAAATTGTTGTTTCTTAGCGGTGCAGAAACTACCCTTTTTTTGTTGTTATATATTGGTCAACCAAGAACTAGCCCCGTAACAGGCACTTCTGTATTTTACCACTGGGGGGCAACAATCCACTCTATTACATTCCTCCCCTTTTAGATTTGTAATTGAAATAAGCAACCCTTTAAAGAATGTATTTCAACACCCCCACCAAAAAGAAATATTCTGTGGCCCTTACGAACAATGAACAAATGTAGCCATTACTTCCATTATTAACTCTGCACTTCTAAAATAACTGGCAGTAAATAACTAAAACATAACTCTACATTTTCAAAGATTCAGTCTCTTTGGGGGAACTCTGCGTCTCTCTGGGTATCTGCGTTCCACAGATGGGCTTTGGGTGGTTTCTGGGGTGGATACTGGTGGTTCATCGGTTGTCTGTTTAGGTGGTTCAGGAGGTAAGGAGTGTGATGTTAAAATCCCAGGTGGACTTGGTGGTATCTCTGGAACAACACTGTCCATAATCACTTCTGGCCGTCCCTCTGAAAACAGTGAAAATATAACTGGGGGTTTCTCCACAGTCTGTCTCCATGGTAACAGGTGATCCACATGTATTTTGCGTGTTCTCTGTCCCTCTTGTATCAGGTAAGTAACACTTCCCATTTTCTTCAGAACTGTTCCCTGAGTCCATTTTGTTTCCCCCCCCCTGAAGTTTCGGATACGCACAGCGTCTCCCTCCGAAAAAACACGAACAGGTTGGGTTTTGTAATCATGGTGTCGCTTCTGCTCAGACTGTTTCTGTTCAATGTGTCTGCTTAGTTCAGGTTTCAGCAGGCTGAAGCGAGTCCGGATCTGACGTTTCAGGAACAACTCTGCTGGTGTACGACCCGTCACAGTGTGCGGTGTACTGCGATACATGATAAGGAAGTTTGCGAAACGATGACTTAGTGGCAATGTGGCCTTACCATCTGCTTCCAGCACATTCTTCATCAGGGATCGTTTCAGGATTTGTACTGACCTCTCTGCTGCCCCGTTTGATGCAGGATGATAGGCAGGAACAGCTGTGTGTCTGATCCCATTTAACTCCAGAAACTGATTGAATTCCTTTGACACAAGTTGAGGTCCATTGTCTGAAACAAGCTCTTCTGGAAGTCACACAAACACATAAATATCTGTATGGAAGGAAATTCACCCTCATAACAGATCATAAGCCACTGCTGGCTATACTAGGGCCAAAGTCAGCTGTCCCAACACTCGCTGCACTAAGAATGCAACGCTGGGCTCTTATTCTAATGGCATACAACTATGACATTGAATATAGAAGATCAGCTGAACATGCTAATGCAGATGCATTGTCACGTCTACCTCGGAATACGCCAGACAACATTGCCGCGGAGGGAAGTATCTTCTATTTCTCACATGTGGAAGAGCTACCAATAGTAGCTAAAGACATTGAGAGAGCAACCATGAAGGATCCAATCCTCAGCAAGGTCTGGAGCTACACCATGAATGGGTGGCCGAGTTATATGCAAGACGAATCACTTAAGCCTTACTTTACACGCAGACACGAGCTGTCAGCAGAACAAGGATGTGTTCTTTGGGGACAACGGGTCATCATTCCACCGGTTTACCAACAGAAAGTGCTGGAAGACCTGCATCATGAACATCCAGGTATCTGTCGTATGAAAGCACTCGCTCGCAGTTACCTGTGGTGGCCAGGCTGTGATGGTGATATACAAGAACTGGTTCAAAGCTGCTCAGTCTGTCAGGCTGTACAGAAGTCACCACCCGTTGCACCACTCCATCCGTGGAAGTGGCCTGAGAGAGTTTGGCAACGGATTCACATTGATTTCGCTGAAAAAGGCAAGCAGTACTTTTTAGTTGTCATTGACAGTCATTCAAAATGGTTGGAAGTGTTCCCTATGCCATCCATTACCTCACACAACACCATTGAGGTTTTGAGAGGGTTATTTGCTTCATATG
>NW_024582449.1:2002239-2095590 GCF_018398535.1 Haplochromis burtoni
ATATGACTCAAAATCTTCCTTCGATTCATTATACTCTTCAACACGACCCACATGCATCGCCATGTTAGCTCACCAAAAGCTGTTTCGCTGCAGCCGTGAAGAAAACGTCTTGGTTTGTCTTTTTTTTTTACATGTGAACACAGCCCTTCTACAGCCTCTGTCACGCTGTGGAAATCTTTAGAATCCTCATCGCCAGTTGTGATATTCTGGATTAGGCTCTTAAAAAGATCAGGACAGAAGGACGTGGATAAGTGCCTTTATTGAACAGCAGGACATCACACACTAAATTGTTGTTTCTTAGCGGTGCAGAAACTACCCTTTTTGTTGTTATATATTGGTCAACCAAGAACTAGCCCTGTAACAGGCACTTCTGTATTTTACCACTGGGGGGCAACAATCCACTCTATTACAATTACTACATATAGTTAGTTAATCAGTCACCTTCTTATTCAGTCCTGGCAACAAACAACGTTGTGTAAAACATTCTCTGTAGGTGCATCAGTGCACCTTGCACATTCTGCAAGTAAGGTTGATTTAATTGCACTTACCATGTAGAACTGTGAGGATAAAAATGGTGCCAACTTGGCACCTCATCTCCATTCAAAGTAATTAAATGCCTGGATGGAGTTTAATTAGATCTCTGCAGAGTTGGGCTAACATCGATGTGATCAACTCTGCCAAATAACTCCAAAATCATTTAAATCAGAATGCATTAAAGCTATAATTGAAATCAACTTCAAAATATTTAACCTGGAAATTTAAAGCTTGTGTGTGTACAGACATACATACATTCAATGGGCACTTGATTAGGTACACCTTGCTAGTGCTGGGATGAAAGTACTTTTGCTTTCACAACTGCCTCCGTGGCATAGATTAAAAAAGGTGCGGAAACATTTGTGCTAACATGACAGCATCCCATATCCTGTTCCACCACAACCCAAAGGTGATTTCCTGGATTGAGATCTGGTGATGTTGGAGGCCATTTGAGTACGATGATCTAATTGTCTTGTTCAGGAAACCAGTTTGAAATGATCTGATCTTTTTGACATGGCACTTTATCCTCCTGGGAGCAGCCACCAGAAGATAGGTACCCTGTGGTCATAAAGGGGTGGACATGGACAGCAACAATACTCAGGTAGGCTGTGAAAGGGGAAAATTAAATGATGCCCTGTGGGTACTAAGTGGCCCAAAATATGCCAGAAAAATATCCACACCACGAGCAGCCTGAATCATTCATACAAGGCAGGACGGATAGACGCTTTTATGTTGTTTATGCCAAATTCTGACCATACCATCCAAATATCAGACCAGGCAATATTTCTATAGTGATTTCTGTATAGTTTTGTGAGACGCATCCTTATTATCCTGTTCTTATGTGACATTCAGTGTGGCCCTCTGCTTCTGTAGTCCACTTGGTTCGAGGGTTAATGTGTTGTAATGAGTCACTGTTGCCTGAGCTGAAAGCAGTCTGGTCTTTTTCCTCTGACTTCTCAGATCAACAACACTAAAAATCTTTTTATTTGCCTTCATAAACACGATGCAACAATTTTGAGTAAAATGCAGCTGAAATATATAAATTCAAAGGTTTCTTTGAAATTAATAGTCATTATGGAAAATATACTTAGTATTAACTGTAAACCAATCAAGTAAATTTAATTTAACCAGATTCCATAAGTTTAACATTTTACATTACATATTACTTATGCAATTGTAATTTTTTTTTTTACATGTAGTCAAATTACTTAAAGTCAGCATTTTGGGTTTAAATAGTTATTAATTTTTAATTATTAATTTTTAGATGAGTCCTGATTCGGAGTCTGTTAAAACTGTGAATGCTGGCAGCATTGGTAAACAGCAGCCTTGCAGAGCGAGCAGCTTTTGATTAAATAAAATGTTTCTAAGGAGAGATGGCAATCTGGAATAATATTGGACAAATAATAGAAGTGTGATGGGTACTGAGATAGAGGTGGCTTTAACCTTCTGCTGCAGTTTCATAGATTGACTGACTTAATGCAGTGAGCTGCAGAACCTCACAGAAAAAGAATTTATGTCAAAGTAAGAGTTATTCTACTAATAATACAGTGTCCAGTACTGGCACTTTATGGAAGTTGGTTCTCCAGATGCTCGAATGTCTGTTTTTATACTTTGTTTTACCACCAGTTGATATCTAATTGATGTTCCTGCACCCCAAATGAACAAACCCATTAGCCAGTCTCTGTCACAGGTTTTTGTCCTGGGCTTTTGGGTGAACTGGAAGCAATTAATAACTTGCCAAGCTAAAGGGTATCGATAGGCTATCAGCAATGTACCCACAAGCTCTGCCAGAGCCTTTTGTGCCCCGGTTCAAGACGACTTGTGCTTCGTTCAGCAATTTCATGTCTCATAAAATACACCATGAAGTAATCATCAGAATCAGTTTCCAATAATGTCATTGAGGACCAAGGTTGTGTAATAATTAAGCACTGACTCACCACGGCTGCACCCTCATTTGCTGCTGACTTGACTGGTTCTCTCTTTCAGGACTTTCTTGCAGGCTGAAATGCATTTTTATTCAGCTAATGACAGGATCTACAGCGCCTCTCTTTCCCAGCTGAGCCAAAGACCGTATGAAGCAATATAATTGCACACCTCCTGCGGATGTGGATTTCTTTGTGCATGGACTTGATTTTCGCCCCTTTCTTGTGAGAAATTGAAAGTCAACAAAGAATCACTCTTTTTCCAGGAAACTGAGCCCAGAGTCTTCCTTGGGTTTTTTTCTTTCTGTCCTCAAGCTGCATAAAAGCTGCACTTAAATGCAATGTTTGTTTACCTTCAAATCAAACTCTCTGATGTTTCACTGCACTGCCTGCTTTTACCTGACATTTTCAGACTTATGTAACTGTTTCAGCGGAACGATTGTCTGCTCTCTGTTACTTCTGTTCATGCTGGTACTGTTCTGCCTTTCAGCATTACGATGTAATAATAACACACATAATGAAAGAGCTGCTTTTAACACTTCCGTAAATGTGGTCCCAGTAATGTAAAAGCTCTTAATATTCTTTGTATATATGGAATTAACTTTTGAATTTTGTAATATTTGACATTTCTGTACTTAAAACAGTTCAAATCTATCAGATTTTTTTTTCATGCAGTTATTGGACAAGATGATGGTACAATTATGTAAAAATGTCCCTCATTTCTCCTGTCTCTGCTAAAAGCCACAGAGCTCTCCTCTCATCTTTGTTTGAGACAACCTCCCAAAACAACAACCACTAAAGCTAAAACTGTTTGTAATATTCTATGAAAAATTTGTGTGTGTGTGTGTTTTTTATTATTTCTGTACACTTTTAAGACCTAACACTTGTTATAGTAGCATTTTGTTCAAGACACTGGTTAAGACATTGAATTTATCCAGGACCAGGATGCAGGGACAAGCCTAAGCAGAGACCATACCTCCCCAGCCACCTTCTGTTTCTTGTTAGGGGGAACACCAAGGCGTTCCCAGGCCAGCCGAGAGACATAATCTCTCCACCGTGTCTTGGGTCTGCCCCAGGGCCTCCTCCCGTTGGGACATGCCCAGAACACCTCACCCAGGAGGCAAATAAACTATGACATAATACAAAATGAAAGTAAAGAGCCAGATCAGTGAGAGTAAGAATTAAGTGCAAATCTCTTGGCAAGAAAATAGAAAATATATGCATCCAAGAAGCCACACTGATCAGTATTTATTAAAGGCACCTTACTCAAGGCATAAACCAGTGTTTGTGCACTCATAGCAACTTCCCAAAGAACCCATTCTAAAGTGAATTTGTGATGTACCTGAGAGCTGAACAAAAAGGCAGATACCATCCAAAGCAGAGCTCTGAGTGTCCTCGAAGAAGCCTACTAGCCTAATCCTTCTTCTATTTAAAGAAATGACAGAAAAGCTTGACTAAGAGAGCGCAGGCTGTGTTGAAGGATAAATGTGGTCATTACAAATACTGACTTTCAAGCTGGTTAGAATCGTTCAAACTCTGAGTTGGCTTCTATACTGTGATTCCATGTGCTGTACTGTCCTTTTGAAAGACAACAACAAAACAAACAACAAAAACCTCCTAAAGTCTCTTTTGCAATATTTTGGCTTCAGTGCTTTCTTCCTTCTATTTTCTTGACATGCAGCTGCTCATGATTCAGACCTCAAATTGACTTTGTGATCAAATAACTGACAATATGATCATCGTTAATTTACTATTTAAATACATGACGCGAGGGATGGATTCAGTTACTATGTGTTTCTCCCTGATATGAAAAAACAGCAGCATTGCCAATATTCCCACACCAATCCATCTATGTGCAGGTGCTGACTGTGCTCATTGACGTGACTCTGCTCCACTTGTAATACAATTGGTATTGATCAGCAATCGAGACAAGGCAAGACAAATTGAGTTCAGACTTCTCCAGAGCGCTCCGGACAGCAAGTCTGTGGGTTCCACTTCATCTGTTGCTACATCTCTCTCTTGTCAGGCTGACACTCAGCATGTAGAAAGTCTGTCATAACTTTTCTCTGACTGGCAATATTCACAGTAATTAGCCACTAATAACTGTAGTGTGTAGAGCTGAGACATGAAATGAAGTGTCCGTGCTCTGCTGGAGAACCTCACTGGGCATGACAGCTGGAGAGATGCACTCTCTTTCACAGACACACAGTTCCCCTGTGTGTCTGTGAAAGAGAGAAAAGGAGATGGGCAGAAAAACAGCATGTATATTGATTTATTTATGATTTCTATTGTTACATATGATTTATGTATGAGTGTTCATATCCTACATTGACAAAAGTATTCACTTTATTTAAATCATTGAATTCAGGTGTTCCAATCACTTACATGGCCACAGGTGATCAGCAACCGACTGGCAAAATGAAGCATCTAAACATGCAAACTGCATCTACAAACATCTGTGGAAGAATGACTCCCTCCCAGGAGCTCAGTGAGTTTATGTGTGGTACAATGATAGGATGCCACCTGTGCAACAAGTCCAGTTGTGACATTTCCACTCTACTAAATATTCCACAGTTAGGTGTTGTTGGGAATGACAGCAACTCAGAAACAGCAGATGCTGAGGTACAAAGTGTGCAGAGGTCACTTTCTGCACTTTCTGCAGAGTTAATCGCTATAGACCTCCAAACTTTATATGGCCTACGGATTAGCTCAGGAACAGTGGGTAGAGGGCTTCATGGAATGAGTTTTCATGGCCGAGCAGCTGCATTTGAGGCTTACATCACTTAGTGCAATGCAAAGTGTGGGATGCAACAGTGTAAAGCATACCGCTACTGGACTCTAGAGCAGTGGAGACATGTTCTCTGAAGTGATGACTCACGCTTCTCCATGTGGCAATCCGATGGACTGGGTTTGGCGCTTGTCAGGAGAACTGAACTTCTCTGACTGCATTATGCCAAATGTAAAGTTTGGTGGAAGGGTGTGGGGTTGTGTGTCAGGAGTCGGCCCTTAGTGTTAGTGAAATTTTATAAATTTTGGACAATTTTATTCTTCCAACATTGTGGGAACAGTTTGGGGATGGCTCTTTCCTGTTCCAGCCTAACTGCACACTACACAAAGCAAGGTCCTTAAAGAGATGGATGAGTGAGTTTGGTGTAGAAGAACTTGACTGGCCTGCACAGAGTCCTGACCTCAACCCAACAGAACATCTTTGAGAGGAAGTAGAGCGGAGACTCTGAGCCAGGGTTTCTTGCCAAACATCAGTCTGACCTCACAAATGTGCTTCTGGAAGAGTGGTCAAAAACTCCCACAAACACACTCCTAAATCTTTTGGAAAACCTTCCCAGAAGAGTTAAAGCTGTTATAGCTACAAATGGTGGGCCGACACCATAAATAAACCCTGTGGATTAAAAATGGAATGTCACTTAAGTTCGTGTGAAGGCAGACGAGTGAATACTTTTGGCAATATTTGCAATTATCCTGAGAAAATATGAAGAAATGGGATGTAATTTAAGATTTTTACACTGTATTTGTAAATCTTGGGAGAGTTTAATGAGTTCAATGAGCTCAACAAGACTCAATAAGCTGGTTGGAATTTTATTTTACTTTTTCAATTTACAAAATAAAAAAAAAAATGCTGAAACTGTGATATCCTATGTCTGGACATCCTTTGGTTACTCTCTTCTTTGGGCACTGAGAAACCAGAGCTGTATTCTACTTTCCCCTCTCACAAACCCAAAGTATACATGTCATTAGCTACACCTTACTTTGTCTTCAGTGATCTGCGTGCTAATGAAAGCTGATTGGCTGTGCAGCTTTTAATGCCCAGCAGGAGCGCTTATTAAAAAAATGGTTCAGCATCCACAGATGAGGGAGAGCATTTCACCACCCAGGATCTGACCACAGCAGATGACAGTCAAAGAGACGCGGGACATCACGCAACAAGGCGTAGGAGAGACAACAATAAGGAGTGGACATAAAGAAGAAGACAAATGAAAAGTGTGAAAGAGGAGAGGGACAATCGCTGTACATCATGAGGAGGAGGAGGAGGATTCCAGGCAGACAGAGCTGTCAGGTTTCCTCTGTGTGAGATTTCATTATGCAGCTGTCTCTGGTAGCTACGGGCTGTTCTCACAGGATTGGATTAAATTGCCAACTACAGTCATAAAAACAAAGAGAATGTCTCCAGGCTCTTTTGACACAATGTTTGTTTAGAGCGTGTGTGTGTGGGATGGGGAGCACATACGCACGCACGCAAAACTGGGATGGTGGGCAACATATAAGAGCTGCAGAATATGGGAAAGATTGTATTTTGATGAGACGCAGTAATGTCTAAAGGGCAAAAGGTCATATGCCTTTTCTTTATGCTGGTTTTACTGTTATAAAATACCAGCTTCTGTCACAAAATCACTGTGCCACAGAACACTGGCTTCCTCACTCAATTACTGTACTGAAATGCCACTGTTTCATACAGTCGCTGAACTTTAATTTAAATGATAAAAGCAGGGGGAGGAACGCGCGACAGGTTCCTTAATGATAGCAAAGACATTCTGCTTTGACTGCAGTGTACTTTAAATAAAATATATTCATGCTAACATAGACAATGACTATATGCATTTGCCAAAAAGCTGTCTATGCTATTCCACACCGCCCTATTGCTCCTCACACCGCCCTGCACCCTGACTAAAATTATAAGAGCTGCACTTGTAACGTGTCAGCGCTGAGCACCGTGCGGTTGTATCTTATTCAAACATATCGAGACAAGAGACATGACTGCTGATATAATGGCCTGAGCCTGTGCAAATAGTACAACCTTACACAAGAAGAAAGAGACATGCTCTCTATAAATATGCATTTCCCCAAAGGCAAACTAACATTAAAAAACTCTTTTCATATCAATCCAGCCCCGAGTGCATCGGTTCCGAAATCGGACATTGACTTTAATGTTACTGCACAATTACGTGAAAAAGAACACTTTCGGAGCACTCTCTGCAGTCCTGTGAAACACTAAGTACCACTTTTAGCAGCAATAAGTTAAAGCAGTTCTTTTCTGTATGACTTCATCAGTCTCTCACATTGATGTGGAGGAATTTTGTACCGCTCCTTACATCCTAGCTTCAGTTCATTGAGTTTTGTAAGCACTCATTTTATCCACAACTCTCTTAAGGTTCTACACATAGTTTCAATCAGTTTGGGGTCTGGACTTTGATGGGACCTTTGCAGCATCTTGACTCTTTTCTTTTTGAGCCATTGTGTTGCTCTGCTTCAGGATCATTGTCTTCTTGCATGTACCAATTTTAGCCAAGCTTTAGCTGTCACAGACCCACATAGCAAAACTGGTATGGCCCCGATTTGGCCCACACAATGTGCTTACACATGGCCCACACACCGCAAAGAATGACGGCCCTTTGGTGGCCCACACATGGGCCATCACAAGGCCAGTTGCAGACGCACTGTGCGCCCTGTGCTGGCCCAGAACAGTTTCAGCTCTGGCCCCAGATGTCAGCCTAATGTGTACCTTAATCAAGCCATGTAATAACAACATGTGCCGGAACATAACGAAACTCTGTTCAGACAGTGAATGGACTGATTCTTATATAGAGCTTTTCTCCCAGATTACTCAAAGTGCTCTATACAACATGCCACATTCACCCAATCACACAATTTCTCTAAACTGAGTGCTTCCTAACTACATTCATGCACATTCACACTCTTGACTGGATGAGACAGGGATCGAACATGAGTAAATCCTCACTAGGTTTTGGATAAAGTGTACACTCACAAACCTGTCAAACCTGCATTTGAAATGTTGGCTACCATAGCAGTATTGCAACTTGGCATTTGGGTCTTCTAACTAAAATAGGAACATAAATGGTGCCATCATTGCCAGACCTGGCCTACATCTGGTTGACTTACACCCTGGCATGACACCAGTCAGTCAGAAGTGCCAACTTGATGCCGGATCCGGGGAAGACATGTTTTCTATGGGCCTGGGCCACATAAACCAAACCATAATCGGGCCAGATGTGGCATGCCATCACAGAGACAGTGCCATCTACACCAGGCCTGGCCCATATCTGGTTGACATACCACTTACCATGCCAGAAGTCAGCCAGCAGTGCCGGCTTGACACCAGATACGGGCCAGACCTGTCTGCTATGTGGGGAGATGGCCTCATATTTATGTCCTCAATATTTTGTGTCCAGGTCTGCAAAACAAGCCTAAATCTTCCCTCTGTCTTTAGCACCGGCTTGGCAGTTGGTAGGAGGTGTTTGCGCTGATATACTGTGCTTGGGTTTCTCCAAACATGGCGCTGTGCATTAGGCCAAACATTTCAAGTCTTGTGATTCATTCAGATGCAGCTTTGTAAACCTAAGCCATGCTGCCATGTTCTTTTTAGAGAGAAGAGGCTTTGTCCTGGGAACCTTTCCAAACAAGCCATGCTTATTCAGTATTTTTGTAATTGTACTGTCATGAACTCTAACATTTAACATGCTAACTGAGGCCTGTAGAGTCTGAGTTGTCAGAGCACTGCACGCTTTCAGACATCCACTCCTTTCCTCAGTAAGGAAAATCGCTATTGGTTGTCCTAAAAGTCGCTAGAAATGACGTCATCGCCTAATTTGCATAATTGGTCAAGCTAATATAATTGTAACCTATGTTGTTGGAGAGAGAAATAACATCATGGAAGAGACATAAAGTGAGTAAAGAACGTCCTAAATGCATTTAGAATTTATTTATAACTACAAATTAAAATTATTTTAGCAATTATTGTTTTTTTTTAATGTCACAATTCCAACCCTGCTCCTTTACCCGAGCTTGGACCGGCAAAAGTGACCCGAAATAGGCGCTCTGGTGGAGTTACTGTGTGTGTGTGTGCGTGTGTGTGCGCGCGTGCGTGCGTGCGTGTATAAGTAGTTTTAAACCTCGTGATCCACAAAACAGCATAACAGTAAAAGAAGAACTGACTGCGTTACAGTCAGTGCGGGAGCAGCGGCTTCGCTCATGCGCGATTCATTTGCAATTCGGACGCACAGGTGTGAACGTCTCCTGCCCTGATAGCAGCTGGGGGAGGACTATTCTACGCCCGTGAGCGCTTTGGAACGGGCGAGGTACCCACGGCAGCACCCGCTGCTTGTTGAGAGTAAAAGCGATACCCGCTCTCACGTGAAAAAGTCGTCATAAATAAGTCTCCAATAACACCAGAAAAAGTCGCCAGATTTGTCGCTAGTCGCTTTTTAGAAAAAAAAAGTCGCTGAGGGGATCTGAAAACTCGCTAAATATAGCGACAAAGTCGCTAAGTTGGCAACACTGCTTAAAAGACTGTGGCATCATGTTAACACACACCTGAACACTCCAGTCTAACGAACTACCTAATCTTCGGCTTTCACAGAGGTGCTTGCACATCCTGATGATCGGTTAATTGAGTGCATTTGATTGGCAACACATGGCTGCTAACTTCTTAATTCTTATGGAAGCAACAGAATAAAACCAGATGCAAAGCCAAACAACTTCCAGATCGATGCACAGTCGCTATAATCCCCAGTATTTCCCGGCTTGCCAGTAAACCCTGGTGTAACACAGACTTTTATGGGGAGACCCCAGACACTCTGATCAGGCTTTCACATAGACTTTTTTATACACTCTGTTCTTCACAAATGCACTGTGTTTGCAGCTCTCCTTGAGTAGGTCTCGCTGCTGCTCTGTCACTGCCAGCCACAGCTTGATTTCTCTCTGCCATACACTTCTGGGTCTGGTGTCCTGCTGTGACAAATAGGAGAATCTTGATTAGCTGAAGGCTGACAGCCTACACTGGCACGGCCCCACTGCTGCAGTTGATCCACAAACCACACCTCGCCACCACAGTTAGCAGTAGGAAGGATAGGATTATAAGTATTCAAATATTCACACGGATAAGTATGGTGTATTTTAAAAGCCAGAGAGAATCCATATGCAGTCTTATTTCACCTTTAAGTGTTAGTTCTGAACTGATCTGATGTTTCATTTGCGAGAAGTACGAGCTGAGACAACGTATCTGAAGCTGGATCTCCTGAAACCTTGGGTGTTTGAGTTCCTTCATTTAGCTCAGCTGTGCTCGTTTCATCTTCCTTCAGAAGATACACAACTGCAGTTTGCACTCGTTTTTCTCCACTGTTTCCATGTTTCTTTTCGATTTATGCCCATCATCAGTCAGCTCTTTCCCGAAGCTCTTCTTCTCAAGAGCATCACTTTTCTGTTTCCACTGCTCGCTCTAAATCAGGCCAGTCCTTCCTCTCATATTAAGGCTGCCATTTCTTCATATACTCATGTTCATTTTTGTTTAATCTGCCGCTAAGCATATTCTTATTTCCTTCACAAGCTGTCCCAATCTACTTTTGCTTGTTTCTTGTTTCTTTTCTTTTTTTAAAAAAGCAACCTTTGATCTGTTCACTTTTCTCCTTCTAGGCATCTCTGATCTGGTTGTTCTCCTCCTTCTGAGCTCTCCTCACGGGAGCTGATTTTCTTTCCTTTATTTAAGATTTTCTGTCTTCTAATACATTCAGTGTCATCTTGTTTGCATATTATGCCGCTACTCTTTGCTTTCCTACTCCTTACTGTTTCATCCGCAATTAATCTCAGTCTTATTTTCTCAAGACTGAGCTGAGAGTCTCCTGTCTTACAAATGATTTGCAGATAGCAGGTAGCAGCACAAACTCTCTTAATATCTAAAGCCAGCAGAAACATTTATGATACTGGGGAAAGAAGATGTGTTGTATTTGACATCCGTTTTCCTCTTTTAATTGAAAGTCACAGGCATGTTCTTCATTGTGGTGCCACCGATACACATCTATAGTCTGGGTAACTGCAGGCAGCAAGCTACAGATGAAGTCCAGCTTCCTTCTGTAGAGTCTGATCACATAACGATAAGGACTTTCTGTGCAGATATAGTCTGTGGCATAGAGGATTCATAGGACTATAGTATACTGTAATCCTGCAGGGTGGCTGCTTGTGAGGACAGATTTGTACTGTGCACTCAGCTGTGTATCATATATCTGGTAACGTCGCCCGCAGTGCAGAGTGACTGTGAATTATTCTTTACACTTAGCTCCTGTTGTTCAGACTATGTGTGCTGTGAAACTCTGTGAGCTGTCACCGAGTCCACAACAGTGACACCAAGACCAATCTGTGTGCATCTATTGTACTCGTGATTCAGGGCACTTTGAATGCAGCAGTTTATTATACAAATGGGCTCTGAACAGGAGGGAATCAATTTTAAAAAAATCATTTCTAAATTGCACCTTATTATTTTGCAAATAATGAGGCAGAATAGCATAAGAGACTGTTCTGATCTACAGTAAGCAATTATTGCTCACTTGATCTTCACGGTGTGTCTCTGTAGTGGAAAGTGTCGATGTTTCTGTCAGTAAGTTCAATCACAAGTTCCCAACTCAGAGTTTAAGCATGTAGTAACGCCTTAAGCGACTGTGCTTTAAAGTGCTTATGTCGAGAGGAACTGAACCCCACTGTAGTTTAGCAAAGGACTCACATTAGTAGTGATCATGCACATGAAAATTATTTTACTGTTAAAAACATAGACCTGCAGCTCTCTGCACTCTCTGCTTTTGTGCAATTGATATATAAAAAGCAGAGCCATACAGTAATGAACAGTCTGCTCTCTAATAGTGCTGAAACTTGTTTTCTACACTAACCAATGACTTTACAAATTAACCATGCAGAAAAGCATCCCATAACATGAGCTACAGCAGCAAAAGATCACACTGGGTGCCACTCCTGAAAACTAAGAACAGGAAATTGTGACTAGAGCTCACATATATTCACCAAAAGAATGTAAGGGTTGAGTTGCCTGGTCTGAAGGGTCTCAACTTCTGCTGCCACGTTCAGATGGTAGAGTCAGTAGGGCCTGGTGGTGGACAGGTGTGGGCATATTTTCAGCAAACCCTATTTAAACAACAGAAACAGTATTCAGCATGTGTGATGCTTGGCGCTGTAACTTTAAACAAGCAGGTCACAAATGTCAAAGTCACGAAAAATCCTCCATAAACTATTATTTGGTGACTACTTCAGCTGCAAATTACATGATTTTTGCATTTCTCTTCAGATGTTAAACACAATTTTCATATTATTACATTGTAAATATAATGAAACTGTCCATGTGAGGAAGTGTGATTATGTTACAGTTACTGTGACAGTAGTGAATCCTTCGACTTTTCCCGTTTGATAATCAAATGATGGATTACGACACTTTCCCTTAGCACTCCACTTGACTGAGGTCTTACTGCTGTAATCAATAACTCGTGTTGTTATGGGTCATGACAAAAGTGATTTATATCGCAACACTCATACTCATATTGTTTCAAATGGATATGTGAAGGTGTTTATTTTTATCCACAGCATCACCCTGTAGCAAAAAGGGCACTGCGGCCACTCTCTTTGTTCCTGTGTACCAACCTGCTGGGCTGAGATTGGCTTCCTCAGATAGAAGCAGATGAAAGGAAAAACTGCCCGTGGTCGAAATGCTTCTCTGTGTCTCTTTAATAAAGATGGGATTGATTGTGTGAGAGCTAGTGCATGCTTTATGGAGGAGCCATGGAAGAACAACGTGATCAAACACAGAATTTCATGTGTTTTTGTCACTTCTTTGCCGTACTCTGGAAAACTGCAAATGATGCTTTTTGAATTTAAATAAATGACAGTGATTACGTTTTAGATTATGAAAAATATTTTAACCACATTTTATTTATTTTCAGGTCAAAGACAGCGTGGACTTGCTGTGTGTATATAGAGCTTGGTAACAAAACAGCAAAAATAATTTTAGTTTTGGAGAACTCAAATGTCTACAAAAGGCCTAGTTAACATATATTTACATAAATGTGCACACTGCATCATCCAGACACACAACGTAGAGAATAAAAATAGGTTCAGTGAAACTCTCTGAGGGAAGAGTATCTGCAGGAAAACAAAACAGAGGTTTTTAATTCATGAATCCAAACCTTACAGAAAATATAACAGCATTAACACGGTTAATGGGAAGTTTTAAGGTGCAGTGTTTAATAATAGCAAACAATAACCAATCTCACATCAGAATACAGTGTAATTCAAATCCAGCTTGGTTGTAGTTTAATGGACATTTCATTATTCTACTGTCACACAAAGACAACTGTGATTGGAGACCAAACGTACTGTGACTGCATGCAATGAACTTTGAAATGGCTGCTTGGGAGATGGCAACAAGTTTATGACCAGTCGCAGACAATTACAGCAATAAGATGTCAGTCTGCTATCAGTTTGCAAGTAAAGTTCCCAAATCTGGTGCTGTCTGCATGCACAAGAATTCACAATAACTAGGGAGTTCACTCAGAACCTTGTAGATTTGGAACAGAAATTCTTCTACAAATGGTGACATATTTGTTGCAGGATGGTGATTTCAACCACAGTCAACGTGTTGGGAGTCTGTCTGCATTCATCAGTTGGGTGCCAGTTATTTGCACACCTTTGAAAATCTGTCTGAGAGTGATTGCTGTCAGTCTGCCTCAGGTTTCCTCCAACCAGGCAACCCCTGCCGTCGCCTCAGGATCAGACGTCGTTGGTGCTGCAAGAGTAACCACTGATTTTTACTGGTGGCATCCTATTTTTAGTCTAATGCAGAGGTGACAAACATAAGTCCTGGGGCCCAGAATTGGCCCACTGGAGAGCTGTGGTAACTGTGACAGAGAGCATAAAATTTTGGACTTTTTACAGCTTTTTCATTTAACACAGACTGACCCACATGGCCATTTGTATTACGGTACACTAAAGGAACTGTGAATTAACACAAACTTTCAGTTTTGTTATTACAGGATGTCTGGGCAGTAAGTTTTTCACACAGGGCCAAGGAGGTCTGGAAAACTTTTTTTCCCCTTAATTAATGAACACACACACAGGAAATGTATGTCCTTTCAAAAGAGGGAACGGAGTCCGTTTTAGGGGTGAGCTGCCAGGAAGTCGACATGTCAGAAGTGCTGATTTTTATAGCTCCAACACCAGCAGGTGTGGTAGCACGGTACCGTATTTGTTGTGGCTGAAACAGCAAGGACTCTGTTGGGCCTCCATATCAAAACCAATGAGTAATCAGCACTGCAGTGAATGCACGCAGAGCAAATGTGAAACAGTACAAAACATGACGGTCAGTTCGTAACTTCATGCTCATTTTGCGTGTTATGCATCCTTAGATGAAAACACCTTCCCTCACTTTAAGGTGATGCTCAGTTTCTCCTCAAGGACAGCCAGATGTTTCTCAAAATGTTGCTCTGACGTCTCCGCGCCACTAGCTGACTGGCAATCTGTTCCTGATTGTAAATGTTTCACTGCTGTCTTCCCTGTGGACAAAATCAGCTGTTTTCTTCTTTTGCCTTTTAATTGCAGCAGTTAAACATTTAAACATTAGGTTATTCTGTTAGGTGCACTGTTTTCAAGACAGGCTTTGTCTTTTATCCTGAGGATATACTGTATGTGAAGATGAAGGTGAGGAAGTGCACAGTAAAAAGGTTCTTACTCCACTTTTTACCCCAGTATGTCTTCATTATGGTTATTTCTTCTCGGAAAATTGTAGAAATTTACACATTTCAAAAAAAGAAGGGTTCAGTAACGTGTAATGATTGTATTATAGTCTCTGCATGCCAGAACTCTTGCTGAAATCACACAGTTTGAACATTTATGCAATCCTATACAGAGGAGAGTTTTTGGGTACTTGTGTTTCACAGCAGTTCAAAGAGTTGTTGTGTCCTGCTAGACTGAACACCATGTAAGTCGTCAGACTTACATGTATATATGACTTCCTTCACCTTTGTTATCTCGATAATTAGAGCAAAAGTCTCAGGCAGCCCCCCTTTTGTGGGTAAATGTCTTTGTTTTTTGGACTGCTGTTGGTTTGTCATGATCTTTTCTTTAAACACTGTGTGTTGACATGCCACTCTGCAGTTAATCATTAGTAATTAATAATCTCTGGCTCTCTTCCACAGCATGCCATTGTCCTGTCTTCCCCCCTTCACCCTCAACTGGTCACAGTAGATGACCGCCCCTCCCTGAGCCTGGTTCTGCTAGATGTATCTTCCTGTTAAAAGAGAGTTTTCCCTTCCCACTGTCACCAAAGTGCTTGCTCATTGGGGGTCATCTGATTATTGGGGTTTTTTCTATTTCTTTTCGTATTTTTTGTAGCGTATTTACCTTACAATATAAAGTGCCTTGGGGGAACTGTTTGGCACTATAAATAAAATTTTAATGAATAGGATTCCAGGATTTTGGAGCCACAAAGCACATGCAAAGACTGGATCTGATAACCACACTCTGCTAAACTGTTGATTTTCCACTGAGGAAATGAACATCATATGTGAACAAGTATCAGTGACTTAAAACTAGAGTCAAACTGATATGGGAACTTTTAAGATTAATACCAATACCGATATTTGGTGATTTAAAAAACATAAAAAAATAACCAGTTATTTGTGAGTTCTTTCTAAGATATTGTAACAAAGCAGTTTAAAAAAATATTGCTTTATTGTCAAAGCAAGTTGTGGATTACTCGTTTCCACCTGATTCTGGTTGTCGGGTTTGTGGTATTCCAAACATTTGTGTTGCTAACAGGTAAATTGCAAAGTGCCCTCTAGTGGACAAACTATTCAACATCAACATCATAACATAGTTTATTGGCTACTAGCTAATAGCCAATAGCCAATATATCGGTTCCGCTCTACTTAAAACTAGCCATTGTCACCATAAACAGGAAATCCAGTGAGATATGAGGCCACAGCAGTCTCCCTCTGCTGGCCATTAGAAATAATGCAGGTTTATGGAACTTCCAGCTTGGCTGCACTAGGCCACAACTTCATGCTGGAAAAAAACATGCAACTATGTCCATAGAAAACTTTTTATAGCTCTGAAATGTGGATACAAATGCTAATAATCTATATGTATGAACAACTATAAAAGAGAGATTTAGCAGCTGGAGTTCTGTGAGCTAAAGACTGAGTGGAGTTTTAAAAAGACCTTGCATGAGCAAATGCTTGAATTGAATACTGTAGAGCAAGATAACTTTCAAGTTGCATTTTAAAGTGCTCAATAACGCTCTTAGATTAAGAATTTATATTCTGTAACATTCATTTTTTGTAACCCTATTGTTCTTTTTTAGGTTTGCAGAGCAACTGGGCACTGTAGGACACAGTAACTCATTAATGACACTGAGTTTGTCTATAACACAGTGATGTAACACATCGAGTATGTTCTCCTTTCAGGGTAAGGAAGGAAGACATACTGAGTGATACAAACAGTCATTTTGTACAAGGAGTAAACTGTTTTTAATACAAGTAGCTGTAATGCAGCAGTACATTGCTTTGCACTAACTTTGTAACCCTCTACCAGCTGCATTACTAGCTGCTACATTTGGCATAGCAACTTCTTTTTCCTCCAACTACCTCAAGCTGACGAGGTCTGTTTCTGCAGAACAAAGACACCCAAAGCCATTTTCACTACAAATCCGCCTCAGCTCGTCAGCGTTTGACATTAACTCTGAGACTCACACAGGTCAGCGCAGCAGCGCCGTTAGGCTTCATTTGTAAGTGCTTTCCTCTTCTTCCATCTATCTGAACTCCACTGGGACTTCAAGGCACTCCTGTGATAGTCCACAAGAAAGCCGAACAACCTTCAAATAGCATCCACATCAAAGCTTTGTGAATACTGGACCTGTTCCTCTTTATCTGAGGCAATTTCCATGTACATGTACATGATGCAGATGGAAGTTACCTTCTGGATACCGGATTGAAGCTGCTTGCTATTTAAAATGTTCAGTTTGAGAAACATTGCATGCAATTTTTAAAATGGATCAAGGGATTGAGGACAAATGATGATTACCTACTACAATTTGAAATAGATGCTGAATGGGATGAAAAGGGAAATGGACAGGGCTGGATACAGTTACTGTAGATTGCAGTAAAAGGATTACTAGAAATACTTTATATTCTTAATGGAGACAAGCACCTTCATTTTCAAGAAATTTAATAAACCTAAACCCCAAATCTTAAACTCTCTGATGCAATAAATTCAGCATTGTTTGAGATTCCATGAAAGAAAAAGCCAGCGTAAACATTTATTCAGGCATAACTAATCCTGTATCCGAGTGTAATGTAATGCAAAGCAATATAAGAGGAATTGTACAACAGAGAACTCCCACAAACATTATAAAGTCGATTTCCAGCAGTGAATATTGCCCTTTTTAAGGGAAATTAAAGAAGCTGCTAATTTTACTACTGAGTTTTTGCCACGGAGCTCGCACTGGCGCACACGCTGAGGTGGAAATGACAGTGGTACATGTTGCTGTTTATTGATGACATGATGACTGGCGTATGAAATGCCTCCCGGTGCTCACATTTTGTGAGTGGGTGTTCATCAACAGGAGACAGCGGCTCCGTTTGGCTGATCACCGTGAAAAGGGCTTACACAGCGTATGAAAGCTTGAAGAAGTTGGGTGGTGACTTGGGACACACATTTGCCCACGGCGTTCCTATTGGTTTATTAGTGATGTGATGACACGGAGGAGTTGGGCTTAACGCTTTATAAAGCTGCTCTGTCCGCGGCGAGCCACTCTTCTAAAGATCACCGTGCCCGAAACTTCACTTTCCAACAAGACACGCAGTGGAAACAGGGAGGGAAACGTCGGCATTAGTGTCCATCATGAGCGAGGTAGGACTATTTTATGATTTAAACCAAAGAAGCGTCGGGATGAACCCTTTTACGCACGGTCCTTGCGCAAAGGGAAACTGTATTAATGGGACGTTTAACGCCCCACGCGAGCTGCCGTGTACGCCGGATTTCTGTTAATTGATGGGATTTCTTCACATCTTCTGTTGCAGCTCGGATATGATTCAGTACTGAGCGTCAGACACTATCAAAGTGTGCCGAACAATGAGCGATGTAGGAAACACCGGGGCGCATTATTGCACCGTGGGCTACTCCCCGTGAAGTGACAGTGGATTTACGATAAATAACTGTATTTTTCAGTACAGTTGCTGTGATTTATATTTTTGAACTACACAGCGTGGTTTGACAGCAGTTACAGGGAACAAAAGGTGGTGAATTTGAGCGCAGTGTGTGTTTGTTTTTTCTTTTTTTTTTTCTTTGTGCTCTTCGCTGTCATTTTAAAACACTTTTTATTGCAGGGATACGAAGAGGCTGCTGAAGTGTTTTGCTTTTTATCATATAGCTTGTGTGACTGGTAGTACATGGCGATTGTGCCAACTCTACTGTAGGTTTATTGTGCTTCACAAACTCCCAGCAGTTCTGGCTAAAAACGTGTAACATCACAGGGGTTCAGCTTTCAGTGGAAAACTGCTGTTTCCTAACTCCGCCAAAACGCCACACAGTCACAGATGTTTCAGCTCCATGAAATTGGAGGGAGGAGGTTATAAATAGCTCAATTTAATGAATAAATTTTTTTGTATTACACCCAGAGTCACCACAGTTTTTCTTTTCTTTAGGTATGGATAGCTGATATTTTCAGCAACTATCACACCTGGTTTAAAAAATCATTTAAAAAGAGCTGCTGTTCTCACAATAATATCTTCAAAGCTCTTTTTTCTTTGTTCGTTTGATTGACACTGTCAGAAGACGGAGGTGGATCCAAGTGACACCTCCATCCTGATCAGTACTTGAGATGTCTGGACTTATCTGCTGATGGGACATCAGCACACAGCTGCAAGCAGAGGTGCAGATGCCTTGCAATCAGTTCAGTCAGTCAAAGTTGTGCTCGCAAAAACAATACCTTTCACAGAATTTTTTTAATCTATCTATCTATCTATCTATCTATCTATCTATCTATCTATCTATCTATCTATCTATCTATCTATCTATCTATCTATCTATCTATCTATCTATATGCAATGCTTTGCATATATATACATGCAAAGCATTAATGTATAGGAAGGTTGGCAAATTGAACAGAACTCTTTACTAACAGGAATTATGAAAAATAAATGGTCTCTTGCGAGATGCAAGGTCATTCTTATTCAAATGAATATTGTATTGGCCCCATGAACACACTCACACAGACCTCAGAGCCAACCCTGAATCAACAAGTCCCATTGTTAAAGGACTGGACTGTTTTTTGGTTGTGGCTGCTCCTGCGCACCAGCCACGTTCAAGAGGAGCCGCCCTGAACTGTCTCATAGAAGCAACAAACATCCTCCCATGGAGATGCAATATAATTGGTGATGTGCTCAATCTGGTTAGTCTGAGGCCCTCAGTCTGAAGAGTCTGTTAATAATTCTTGCTTATTAATCAGACACTACTGGCTAGTACAAACTGCACTAGCCCGCCTGTGTCTAAGGCCATGGATACTGGATGGATTATACTGGATGAATTACCCACACAGCCTCTCAAAAACATACCAGTTGATGCTTCCCACTTTCCCCATTTGTCGTCTTTCTCCTTCTCTCCTCCTCCCCGCTCTTCTCCTTTCAAAATAGAAGTATCAACTCCCATCGATATACAGAGAATAAAAGAAAAAAAAAAATCATGCATAAATGTGAATTAGAAATAAAGTTACTCCCAGTGTCCACAATGCTATAGATGGAGGGATCTGTATCTTTACTGGTTTCTCCTTTTCCCAGGCTCCACCTTTGCACCAAGTTTAATGATATTCAGCGTGGTGGTGTTTGCATAATCCTGCTAACTAAAACAGAAGCCGGCAAACCTGACAAACAACAACCATTTTTTAAAATTAATAAATTGACATTTTTAATCTTGTTACCAAACTGCTGTTGTTGTGATGGCTTAAATTCGGACAGCGAGCATGAATGAATTCATAGTGCGCTACGGTTTTCTGCTGCATCTTATGAGACGGAGAAAATAAGTTGAACTGAAGTGCTTACCAGGGACAAGTGTGCTTGGAGTTGTGGGAGTTTTCTTGTTTGTACAGGCAGGTGTGTTTGCTTTTCAGAAGCTTATATAGAATTTTTTTGTTTGCGTTTCATCGTGCATACGTTAAGGTTAAAAAACATGGAGTAGGCACAAATGTTTGCACAAAGGATAAGTTCTGAGTCTGTTTGGCTTCAGAGCGAGCTGCTTCCACGTGTTCACAGCAGCAACAGCCTTCAGGTAACAATGGCAGCAATTCTGTCAGAGCTCGGTCCTGCAGGGTAGTGGGTATGCAGTTTGTCACTCGTTTAAATGGATCGGTGGCAGACGTCACCTTTGCGTCTCTTCAAGCTGTTTACAGCAAGCCACTCGCTGGCTGCCTCAGTAATTGATTCATTCCAGGTACACACACACAATGAAAGCATTAACAGCTTCTAAATAATTGAATCCCCTGAATAACCTGAGCCTTTGGTCTGGTAATGCTGTGAAAAGTGAAGAGAAACCAGGCTGTTGGTTAAAAGAGGTATAAATTTATTGACTATGTGGCTCTGCTGCAAATGTGAGGAAGAGGAAGGAGAATGGGCAGTGGTGGGGGATGCTAAATAACTTTGGAGTGTTTGGGCGAGTGCTGTGCAGAGCGAAGAAGTCCTCAATCAAAGTCATGAACGTATTCAGACTCTGAAGTTGACTTGGAGCCAGTGAGCAAAGCAGAGCAGCTCAGCATGTTCTGGATGGATGAGTCTCGCAGCGGTCAGCACTGCAGTGCATCCTCCCTCACCCCCGCCTCACACTCTGCCCTTGCTCTCTCCACCTTCCTCTTTCTCTCCCTCATCTGTACACACCTACTCTGAATTTTCCCCTTCTTCTTCTTCTTCTTCTTTTTTTACCACTTGGCAAATAAACCAAATCTATGACTTAAAGGAAACTTAAAAGAAATCTAGTGGTATAATCTACTGAAAGTCCCTAAAGCTGCTTACATCTGTCAGTGTGTTCATGACATGGAGGAGAGAACAAGCTGACTAGAGAGCCTGAAAACTGTGAGGCAGTCAACATGGAGGGAAGTGGCTGACTTAGAGACTTTATTACTTCTGTGGTCTCTATCAAAGTGGTTTTGTTTTCACCTGTTTGACAACATCCGGATATTCTAATAAGAAATATGAAGCAGAAGCAGTTTTTCGCATTATTGCTGCAGCTGTGTCTCATTACCGTGACCTTGAAGTGTTTGCGTAGTTACCAGAAATGCATCCCTAAATATGTTTAAAACTCATAAATGCTCATTATAACTTGTAAAATATTTGTCAAATGGTTCAATAAACACTTTTAGTTTCTTAACAAAACATATTTATATAATTTGGGGGGAATTAGTTCATGGTTCTGGCTTTCAAGGGTTAAAAATGTTTCCACAGAATGAGAAGTTGGTTTTTCCTTTTAAAAAAATCTTTTGCAGAAAACAAATGACCTTTAGATAAAACCTCATGAAAGTTATTTCTCAAAACAGTCTGTGACATCCATTGAAGAGGAAGTGAGCTTTTATCCCAGCAGCAGTTTGATTTAACAAGCTCAAACTTCATGTATTGATGTAACACCCTGCCCTGGGTTGTTGCTTTCGCCCCCATACCTCCCCCCCCCCCCCCCCCCCCCCCCCCCAAAAAAAAAAAGATGAATTACTGGCCACTGGAGGGAGCTGCAAAAAGCAAAAACACATTATTTTTCCTTTTCCTATCATGGTTACAGACACCCTTTTAACAGGATCACATCAGTTTCCATGGTGACTGTGTGTGCCCCGCAGAACTGCTATTATGAAGACTCCCTGCACTAAAAAAACAATTCAAACAAGCAAGAACAAAAGAACCTTGGGACTCTATTTAGTTAAATTAATAAAATAAACATACAGTAACCAGGATTAGAAATTCTAGCACACAGAAAATCCACACATCATCACTGGACACTTCACAAATGTGTGTGAAGTGGCAACAGCGTGACTCTAAACTAAGAAAGGGACGACGAAGGGTTAATGCACAGTTCACGAAATAGTTGTTTGAAGGGTACTTGAACTCCCGTTGACTTGCAGGCATTTGCAAACTACACAATGGCACTGTTATGCTGTTACATTCCTGCAGACACTGACTCATAACTAAGCTCTCGTCAAGCCCAAACAGCAGTCTCCGGTGTCCGCAGCTTCAGGAATGGCTTGTTTCCATCACCGCCAAATAAGCTCCATCATAATTTGAGTCAAGGGTCTTCTTGGTTGTTACTGTCACCTCCCATCCATACTCTGCTGCACTAATTAACGTCAAAGGAGTGCTCTCACAAAACTGGCTGGATTATAAAGTAGCAGCACAGATGTGGTGGGTGTGTGCACAGGGTCATTTGAGAAAAGTTGCATTCATGTGTGTGTGTTTTTCTCATCCTAACCCGTAGTTTTTTGCGATGTGCAGCAATTGTTTGAACAAGTTGGCCCATCTGAGAATGGAAATGCTAATTAGCTTGATTAGAAATACAACTTCCAGCTTCCTTGGACATTCAGACCTTTCACTGATTTCAAAATAAAAAAGGTTATATTAGAATATCTAAATGACCTTGCCAACAATGTTTTTACTTTAAATTACTTGAGTTTTCAATGATAAGAACAGTTTCATGTGATCTCAGTAAGAAATCAGAGTTTTCAGGCTGCTCAGAATTAGCCTCGCCTTACTTTTGGTGCAGGCAGGAAGCATAAACATGACAGAAAAAGCTGTTTAATCCACTTTAAGCAGAGATTGGATTCCTCTAAGTGCTTAGACTGAAATAACCCAGGCCAGTGTAACAATGATGCCATCATATTAATAGCCAGCATAAATCACGCGTCTCTCCATAGCTTTGCAGTTTTTGCGAGACTTCAGATGTGCTTACTTAACCACCCATCTTTAGCTTTGCTTGATCAAATTATTTTCTCCTAACTTAGTCTATTTTTCACGAGGGAAGGCGACTGTAATTGAGTCTGACACCCAGATAATTTTCTGCTGTATGTTTTGTGGCAGCAGCTCTCCGACTTCCATTAGTCTCCTGTAATGCTGGACTGACATCTTCACACATCATCATCGTCGCACGCCTCCGATTGGATTGTTTGGTGTTATCCATGAGCTTTGGGTAGGAACTGTAACAGGAGTTGTAATAAATTCAGCATGTTAATGACTCCAGACGCTTAAATGTATTTGCTGCTGTGGCTTTATGTGTCATTTTTATTAATGCGGTGACAGTAATGGTATCCATTTTCATTTTTGGTCATTATCTGGGGTGGATGTGAGGAATTGCTTCAGATGATGGTTTTTCCGTCTCGCTTTTGTTGCTCTCAACACTTTGCCAACTCAAAGTTCAAGCATTTGTTCTCCAGCCCATTTGTTTGATTTGTCCATAAGTAGCATGATGTACTTTGTGTTTGAAATGCAGGCTGCATCTACGGGTACAAATCTGCATTGATGCTTAGCAGAATTCAAATACATCTGTCCTAGTCTCTCCAGATTGTAAACCTATAACATGGACTGGTCTGCCCCTACAATCAGAGATTAAGCAGCTTTGAAGCATGTACTGCTGGATTAGAGGACTTTTGGGGATTGCATAGATCTGCTTCAGTCTGATTTGCAATGCTGTTGGCCATATTTTTATACACTGTCCAATGGACAGATGGACCCGTGTAAAAAAGTGTTTTTCACCCCAGTGAAACAGACAGATGAATTGGCTTGGCGTTGTAAATGGACTAAAATGTGTTGATATTAAATAAATCGTCTCCTATTTGCCGTTTATTGCTGTTAGCCTGTCATAGTTTTAACAGATGATCTGTACCAACAATCAAAGCACTCTGATGGCACCTTTAAAGAGAATTAGGGTGCTGGTCAGCTGATTCACCACTTTAATGCAATTGAAACAAGTATCTGTTTATCTTCATTAGATTGTTGTTTCTGGTTTTGAGTGAAATTTCTGAATTGACCTGGCTAAATATAAAAACTGTAACAGTTCCTCATTCACTGGTCAAAATTTCTATTTGTTAGTATTCAAATATAAATCCCGATTTAAACAAAAAAATGTAATGTAACCATTTTAGGCCACCAGTGTATCAGTCATTAGGGATTAAGGTTGCCAGAAAATCAAAGCTCTGATACTAGAAATTAATACTGGATTAGATACTCACTTGCAACAGTATCAATGCCAGCAGTGCTGCAGACAGAAACACAGCCCCTCCCCTCACTCGCAGCTGATCACATGATCAGTTGCTCTGAATTTTAAGAGTTCAGTAACGCTCCCATTTCAACAGCAGTGAAATAGTAAATAGTTATCATAAATGTTAACCTGGCCAGACCACATGTTGATGTTATTAATTTAACTATCAGCATTTACCCAATAGCCGTATTAACAGTCTGTAAAGCTAAGCTAGGTAGCTTTTAGGGGTGTCCAAATTCATAGGCTGCATCCTCCTGAGGACCCAGCCTTCGCGGTCTACGTGGGCCGGGTCCTCAGGAGGATGCAGCCCATGAATTTGGACACCCCCTTAGATACTAGTTTATCTAAGCTAGCTAACTAAGCTAGTAGCTAGCAGCTATGGCTACTAATAAAATATAATGGTAAGGCAATTATCACATCATTTCACTTAAATATAACAGTTTGCTGACTTTAATATGGGGTATAAAGTAGGTAATTATTATATTAGCTTAAGCATTTATGTAAATATTTATATGCATATTTTGGGTAGCACAGTGGCACGGTGGTTAGCACTGTTGCCTCACAGCAACAAGGCTGGGGTGTGAAGTTTGCATGTTCTCCCTGTGTCTGCATGGGTACTCCGTCTTCCTCCCACAGCCCAGAGACATGCAGTTTGTGGGGTTAGGTTAATTAGCAAATTTCCCATTGGTAATGAATGTGAGTGCGAATGGTTGTCTGTTTCTCGGCATTAGGGCTGCAACCTGTTGAGGGTTGCAGACCTAATGCTCATCCAGCTCATCATCCAGCTCATCATCCAGCTCATCATCCAGCTCATCATCCAGCTCATCCAGCCCCTGATAAGAATAAGTGGAAGAGAATGGATGGATTGATATAAGTGTATTTATATAATAGGCTAAAGTTATGTGACATAGCTGATCTCACAACGGCTATAGCAACTGTCTCAAAGGAAAAAAAAAGTTAAAGTGTAGGATAACAAAACAAATTGCTTCCACACCTTTTCTATAAATGTTTGGGAGACGACTATTGTGGCAGTTGCACTAGTTGCATTTGTCCTTGTATAGTTTTTTTCTGTGCTTTTGGGCATTTTCCTCTTCTTCTTCTTCAGCATGTAAGGATAAGACAAAAACATTTGTATGTGTATGCTGAGCTTGTCAGTTCAGGAAGTACTGCAGCCTCAGCAATGCACTGCCTACGGTAATAAAAAGAAAAGAAAAGAAAAGAACAGAACAGAAAAGAAAAGAAAAGAAAACAAACAAACAACATGAAGTACCATCACGTTTCCAGAATTTGGTATCAAAAGGTATCCTAAGTACGGGTTCTGTTCACTATAAAAGAGTGCTTCTTTCTTTTTAAAATGACTTAGAAAGCATGTCACATCAGCCAGATAATGCTATCAGCCCATTTATTATCTGTTTGTTGATTCATATCAGGTTTAGTTTCCTTCATGTGTCTTATTAACAGACACTTCATCACCAGCACAATCTTTATCAACAGCACAGAAGACATGAATGGCAATTTACTCAGCTGCAGCGTCATTAATCACTTGGGTTGGTGTCGAATGCGCAGCGAAACTATTACACACTGGGTGCTTAAGCAACTGGGATGAAAACAGTTTTTGTAATGCATGTGCGACTGTTGTCTGATTAGTATGCAGCCATAAATTCACCAGCTGCGTGCATGCACCACTGATGGGCCCCTGCATCTTGCACAGCCAATAGCTACAATGTGAAGGGAACCAATAACCTAAAATGACATCTTTATTAAAGCTGTGGTTTACAGAAGTTGTTTTGTCCTGTCCTGGTTGATGCATGAGATGCCGTCAGATCAAACATAAAACGCACAAAAAACACTCATCATTGCCACTTTTTGACACTGATGGAAAAATATGACACATAAAAATGAGGAAAAACAGAAAAATGTTCAAGCACTGTACGTTATGACTGAACAATAAACTAACTCTCAATACGGTAACACTACAGACTGAAAGATGAAAGCACAGGTTGCCAACCATAAAATACGTAAGTGCAGGTTTAATAGACACCGTTGCTGGGTAAAAGGGGCCAGAGTCATGGCTGCTCTCTGTGCTAACCGCAGTCGTATAAATCACACATTTCAGCAACATCAGCAACGGTGCGGGCACCTATATTTTAGTCATTCACCTTACGAGTGGTGAGGATTGGGAAGGGCTGAATTAGCAGAGCTGCAAATTTCCCTCCCACAAAATCATTAAAGCGTCACACTCTGCAGATTTGAGAGCAGGAAAACCTCAGGGACCACAGGGTGGTAAAGCCATATAAGACTTCTTTAATAAGATTGTGCACGCTGTTAGATGTTTTTGCAACAACTGTAGCCCTCAACGTTCTTCAGTTTGCACTTACAACTTACAGTTTGCTACAACAGCTGCTGTTTTGTTCAGCAGTTCCAAGTTGAGCTCTTTCATTCGGGTCATTTAGTTCTTAAACGGAGGTCATGTTATTTGTGTTTTGTTATTAAATGTCTCTGTCAGGAAGAATAAAGTCTACACTAAGTCTTGATGCATGAACCCAGCAAACTCTGAACTGTCCTCATATCAGCATTTGCTACTTAATGTCCTGTGTCTGTGTTCTCGGTAATTATTACGAGCCGCAGTGCATAAAATTACAAGTTGCTGCAACAGAACTGTGTTCATACTCTGCTGGCTTTTCTTTTAATCCCTCTTTGTAGATCGTGTCCTGTCTTCACTGGTATAATAATAGTGTGTTTGCCATGCTTAAATGTCACACTGATTATTATTGGTTTCATTTTCTAGGGATGTTTTTGAGCACATGTATTTGTAACAATAATCAGTGTGACGTCTTATTTGTTTCTTTAATAAACCACAGAATTGATCTGAATGTTTTCCTGCAGAAGCATTGGGCTATGTTTTATAATGAACACAGTGGCGGTGACACTTTCCAGTTGGAGTGGTTAATTTAACAAAGCTGTAAGTCTAATCGCAGTATTCTCTTTTCTTTCAATTATGGACAAATATGGAGCCTGACTTGTGTTCTCATTTCTACATTGTGGGTCTTTGGAGTTACAAGTAACTGGATGTCTGCGGTGATCAGAGCTGAGGGGAAACACAGATCAGGTGGCATAAATTCATGTGATTGGATAGCAATGCCAAAATATAAAAGCAGGTTCTGCATTCCTTCTTCGCATTAGCCAGAAATGGTAAAACAAATAGCACACAATCACTCAGATGCAAGAAGTAAAGTTGTTTTTTCCTCATGGCCCTCAGGTCACCGTCTTTGCTCAGAGCAAATCTGCCTGAAACACTTTTCATCTGAGCAGACACAGTTCAACTCCTGGCCTCTGCACTTTCCCACCGGGAATAATAAAAACGGAGACAACAATGCTGTTTACAATCAATAAACTAGTAGACAATCCCCTTGGCGTTACTTTGAAAGTTCAGTTGCTGCTAACCAGCTAACTCTGGCCCTTCCTATATTGTGTTTTCTTACTGCCAGTGTTTGAGATTTATCAGCTGCTTGAGCTTCTCCTCCATCTGTGTTGGATTGTACCTCATGACAGTAATCTTAATTCTGCTCTGGAGTTTCGCTGCAAGTTGTAGGATCACCTGAACAAGAACCTTCTGCATTTTCTGCTTCATGTGCTTCTTTACTGAACTCACCAAGGCTGCAGAGCAGAACAAGGATCAGCTGGAGGAGGAGAGACTAAAGCCTGAATTAGACTTCTGTGGGCAATCTTAGTAGATCCATCCTTTGTTCATCATTTGCTTCCAAAGCATCAGGCTGATGATGACCACATGCTTTAAAACAAGACCTCAGTAACCAATGACGGATGTCAAAGCAGCTACGTCTGTCTTTTATACACAGTCCATGCTCCTTTTGAGTACAGACACACTCCCCTTAACACTGCTACTTTCAAAAATCAAATCCACATCCACCCCTCTCACCTTTAGATTTCTTAGACTGAACTCTCTACTATCTGATCAAGATCTTAGGTTGGTAGTAGGTAGGCTGGTGGTTTCTATACTTTCGCCTCTCGTGGTAGGACAGTAGACTAATCTTTCTCTGACGTAAACTTCAAGAACTAAAAGAATGAAAAGAAACTTTTGCCATTTACGTAGTTTCACCCTCATCTGTCCGTGACCTACTTTTTCTTTTTTCAAATTCTCAATGGGCATCATGTGTGGCAGAAAACTGTGGGACACAAGCCTTAAAATAACTGTAGAAAAATGATTTAATTATTTTAAATAAAATTAATTTAAGAGTGATTTAATTTATTTCCAATTCCTCACTTGTTGTTTTTATCCACAGTTCTGATTTGGTTATAACTGCTAAGAAATACACATTAGGGAACCCACTGAACAAGGAGAAAGGAAGTTTGTGGAATCGTTTCCAGGTTATGAGTTGATTCCTGATTATTAACACATCAAATACCAGTTCTTCTTCAGGAAGTTGTTCTGTGGGCCGTCTCTATCTGACGATGTCCGACGGGACGGCACAAGCAGAGGACAGATCGTCATTCCACATAATTAGAGCCTTAATTTGAACACCTTGCTCTTTTCACTTCATTTGCAAAGATACTCTCCTGCTGCCTGGCCCACAAAGGCAGACTGGGGTGCTATCTGGGTCGCCTGGTTAGGTAGCATGCTTTCTTTATGTTACTCCCCCCGTCAAATGATGGCCGCTTGCCTTGTATCTGAAAAACAGAGCTCCTGCCAGCCGGTTGGCCCGCTTCTAAACAAGCCGGTCTACTTCGATGTTAGCTCATCAGATCAAAATGGTCAGTGATCCTGAGCCAGACAAAGAAGCTGAAGCCAAAACCTCAATTATCACATTATGCCAGCTATGCTAATGAATCAGCTATACAGGTCAACTAACTAAGAAGCTTCCGGGATGCAAAATATTCATTTTTCCCTCATTCTCATCTCATCTGCTTCAAAATACAAATAACCATTCCTGTGAGCCACACAACTGAGTTAATGCAAGAAGCTACAGAAGCTTTCCAGGTGTAAATATAATTTTGGTTAATAAAACAATAGATGAGGCAAGAAAGTCTGTTTGCAAGTATGTTTACAAAGATCTTACAGTGTGATTTCAGATTTCATGAAATAATAATAAAAATAAATAAAAATAAACAGAGCTATCATCTTTTTGTGTTGCTAAACTGTGATTTTGGTTGTGAGACTGTCTCGTGACAATGACGTACGAGCGTGTGACGCCCCTTGCAGCAACAGACGTGTGTAGAACAACAAAAGATAATCTGGAGTGTGGGAGAGAGTACGACCATGCAGCGTTTAAAGCGTGGACGTATTTACATTACTTTGAGTTTTAGCCCGCAAAAAGTGAAAGAAACATTAGCATCCGCTGTACACTCTGCGTGGGAAGAAAACTTCTTTCTACAGCGAAAAATTAAACTTCAAATCTGAGCATGTACCTAGCAAGCCGCCACGGGAATGTGAAATTCACAGAGAAACTCCCGGATCTCCCCGCTGACATGACCGCTGTAGCACCGGGCAAACCTCCACCCGCCCCACTCCCATTAAACAGGTGAAAATAGATCGAAGTGCGACAGGACGTAGTACCGCTGAGTCTTTGATCTTATTTATTTATTGCTGTGTTTTACTTGCATCAATTTGAAAGAATGAGTGTAAACACAAATTAAATTAAAATTCTATTTTATATGATGGATCATGCAGAAAAAATAGAATTGGGCTGAAAGGTCTATTGCTTTATTACGTATTTAGGTTGTGTATCATGTTTTTAAAAAGTAACTAAGTAACTAATTACTTTTGAAAATAAGTAAACAGTAAAGTAATGGAATTACTTTTTTTTGGAGAAGTAATCAATAATTAGTTATTAATTACTTTTTTCAGGTAACTTGGCCAACACCGGTCGGTGTACGAATGAACGTTTTTGTGGGCGGGTTTTCCGAGTGATCATTGGAGGTTAAGATTTCCTGTCTTTAAGCTTAGTTAACCAGAGGAGGTCAGCAAAACAGCCACTATTTAGACATGAAAGTGTAAGTCAGTGTGAAGCAACACCTGTAAATTAACTGAAATATTCAGCCACTGGCTTCATTAAGCTCTGTGAACAACTTGACCTTTCTGTGAAAAGATGGTTTTGTGTTAAAAACATTAAAATAGAAACAAGTTTTCGCTCTTGCTGCAAAGCTTTGTCAAATCAGCAGGCTCACTGAATGAACCCTCAAGCCGCTCACGTTTATTTCCTGGCTTGCTGGTTAGTCTGTGGCTCTTTTGGTCAGTGCAGTCTGTGGCAGCACAATGTACAATGCCAACGCGAGGAAAACCAATCCCCAGACACTTGCGACACCCACATTAATGACAGAAACACAGAAAGATGTAATCTCGCCAATTTCAAGGCTCATTAATTTGTGTAACAGACGGAAGCTTGAAAAAATAATTTGAAGGGGGTTCTAATGCGTTTCCCCCTCCTTTCCTCTTGTTCCTTCCCTCATTGCTTCTCTCAGTGGAAACAGCTTTTCCCCCTTTACTAGCACACCATGAAAACAAATGATTTTTATTCCAGGGATATTTGTAGTTTATTTTTTTTTCTGCGCCCCAAAGGCATTAGCACTTCTTTGTTTAGTGTTGACCGCATTATGAGAGCTCAGACTTTCACTGCTGCAAAGCAAAAAAAAGAAAAAGACTTTTGTGAGTCAGTGTGAGAGGTTTGATTTGAGCTTTTCCAGGGAGGGCTCCTTGGTTGCATGACAGCCGGCCTGTTTTTTGCTTAGGCTCGTAATTTTACCGAAAGCCCTCCTCAGCCCGAAATTCGGAGGAATGCAAAGGAAGCAAAACAACTAAAAGTGTGTCTCTCACACTGACAGGCACAAGTAAAGGTGGCTAGACGGTGTCAGGAGTAGTGAGGAAGAGAAAAGAGGGGAACGAGGAGTTTGACATCATCTCCTCGCCTAATGAAACGATATGTGTGCGACTGAGTTTCTACGTGTTGAGGTTCCCCGGGCTGACTGTGCAAACGTCCAGGCATCTCAAGTCACCTTCAAACAGCTGATGTTTGTGACACGTACTCCTCCCCTGCTGATTCCCCCTACAGTATCACTAATTCTGCACTGAGGAGGAAAGCCAACTCGACTCGTTATTTGTAAAAGTAGCACCTTCCTTCATCGCAGTGCCGTTCCCGCACCGACACTCAGCAATTTAACAGGAGCCCTTTTTTTGGCTGAAGGTAGGTGTATTCCCTGAGAGCATTTTAGCTTAACAGTATTGCGAATGCGCCCAAATATGAGCTGAGCAACAGCGTTGGTTAATATCTGCCAGTGTTTACTGGTGGCAGCTGTATCAAAACAGTGATGTGTTGGCAGCGATGAAAGGTTTTAAAAAAGCAATTTTGATAATTTTATAAAATAAGAGTTGTTTTCCTGGCACAAAAGAATGAAAATGTACCCGTTTTGAGCCAAACTTCCATTTAAAACATTATTTCGGTGAAAGCTTACGGAGTTAAAAGAGAAAACTATACTAGTAATTGTGTTGTCACTAGTGATTAATACCATTTTCCTTTGGCATGAATGCCACATTCACATGCAGAGTAGCAGCTCAGACACATTTCAACCTTTATGCTCACTTAATGTCTCTCTTTGACTCATAAAAGCCTCTCTTTATGTTCTAATTACTGTGGTCAAACTACTGCCCGTCTTTCTAGAGAAAGGGAAAAAAACATCCAGGGAAACTCAGTAATCATGTTTCATGGTGCTGCACTGCAGGAGTAAGAACCCACCCACTTCCTCCACACTCTCAACCAGACGTGCACTGGCCGCCCAACAAAGGAAAGAAAATCCAAAAAATCTGCAGTGAGGAGTTATTGACCCAGCACTGATTTGGCGATGCTTCAGGACGCCCTGTGGCCCTTATGACAGTATGGTTTATGTAACTGCCAATGGAGCTCATACAGATGAGTGGTCTGTAACACACAATCCAGCGCACGCAAACGCAGACACACACAGAACACTTGTAGTAAAGAGCACAAGCAGACACCCACTCCCACTGCCTGCACAGTGAGGATGAACACGCTGATTTCTGAAGAGCTGAAGAGGCAGGTGGAGAGTAAAGTTAGAGCACTGAGAGGGAAACAGCACAGCAGCATCCTGAAAAGCACAGAACATGGCCGTAAAGGCTGCAGATGCAGATCGCTACGCCTTTATTAACATGTCACTGTCATGGAAACAAGGCGTCTACAGCCCTGCACGTATCTCTGTATGTTACTGTGTGAAGCCTGTGGAAAAGATATGTAACCGACATGGTGAGTTTGTTATTTTTAGTGCAGCGCTAACACTTCCGTTCTTCCTGCTGATGCCTCACATCCTTGCTGCCGCTTTTGTTTCCTTAAAGGCTCGGTTGTGCAGGCTAACAGATGGAAGTGATGAAGACTTGTGCTCGCACACTGTGGAGGAAATGAGGGGCAATGAAGTGTTTGGCCCTCATTTGTGGGGACAGGGCTTAAATCTGCTTTTTATTTCTAAAGCTACAGTAGGAAAACAGTAGTTGGAGATCGCGGCAGGATCAAAATGATTGTGACTGTAGGCTTTTAAACGGTTGCTTCAAAAAAAGGGACCAGGTTTGTGACCATTCATAGTTGTTGTCTTCAACATGACTTTTGCAGCAGTAAAACAGCAGTAAGAGAGTTGAGGGTTTAGCTCACTGCCTTCAAATTCTTGTTTTAAAAATATTTTAGCTGTTTACACTGACCACTTAATTTAGGAATTATTTTTCTGGGTCGATCTCAGTTTTTCAAACGTGAATGAACAGCTCTGATCAGTACAATGATATGGGAGTAGTAATTTATCACTGTTTCACCTCAGACTTCACCTCAGAATCTGTTTGTCATAATACCTCAGCTATCTGTGATAAATTGTTGATAATTACAAATGTGTTGCCATCTACATACATAGAAATTCCCATTGAACAGAAGTCACCTCCACTACTTACATTACAGACGGAACATCAAAGATCTGAGACAGAAACTCTTCCACAATTAATGACGAAGAATGACAGTCTAACTGCAGAATGACATTGGTGCTCTGCAACTTTGCTTTTATATAGAAAACCAGGTAGCAACCAGGTGAGTCGAGTCTGCTATTGCAAAGACCCGTGTTGCAGACAACTTGTGCTCATCAGTGCAGACGGATTCTGCAACAAGCTGAAAAAAATGTCTGTGCTTATAAATTAGACGGCAATTATTAACAAACTTCCAATCTGTCTGAATGTGACTGCAGTCGCTCTGAGCTGAACTGCTATCGTTGCTTCCTGCAGGTGACCCATGTAGTCACCTTGCAAACTGGTCATCCAGAGATTTATGCTGAATCTGTGGGCAAAAAACGCCATAAATGAGGAAAAAATTCAATACAATAACCAGGATGGTTGTGATGTTGCCCAGTTTAGGGATCAACAGGTATGAAATCACCGCCCACTCATGTAAAATAATTTTGCTATTCTTGGACAGTCCCTCAGACCTGCCATGTTTTATTCTGTTTGTTGACTGTTTCTTATTCAGACATTAGAGAAGCACCTCTATACTTTCCTATCTATATCACGTTTAATTTTCAAAAGAAATGCAATAAAATAACGGAATAATAACATCATATTTAATATAATATTGGAACTCATTGGCCAACATGTAGTCTCGAAACCACTGGCTACCATCCGCTGACTTTGACATTAAAGGTCTTCGCTGCTGGCAACACTGGAGGTGCTGAAACATTGGCCCATAGAGGTTAATCACCAGATAACCACTAGTTCCTCAGATCGCGTCCAACTGCAGGATGGCAGTAGAAGCACTCCTTTAAGGCTCCATTCATGTGGACCTGTTTTATGTAAACCTAACTACATAAGCACTGACTTGGTATTTTTTGCTTAGACGCAATCCTGACATTCACTGAACAAGAAATGCTTTGAAAACTTGGAGTTTGACAACTTGATGATAAATCACACAAAAGTCAGGTTCAAAGTGTCGGCTTGCCTGCAGCATCCTATTCTGCAGGGCAGATAACCGACTTTGACTTGGAGTGAGGAAAATAAAGGCTGGCTCTCGGCAGAATGAAAGGAGGAGGATGATTTAAAGGATTCTCTCTGAAAAACCTCCTCGCTCTCTTCCCGCTCCATCCCCAGATGAATGCCCAATCAGAGATAAAACATATTTACATTTCTCTGATGTGCAATGCGCTTATGGTATGCGCGCACTGGATTTTCTGCTATTCTGTTTAGGGGCACGTGTGCATGCAGGGACTCTTGTTTGCACTGTACGCGTATATGTTTTCTCCTTGCAGTACTGTAATTGAAAGCCCGGAGGCACAAAATTGCAATGCAGAAACAGCAGATTTGCATGCGGTGCGCTGCAATCGTAGTTTGTGTTTGTCAACTTCACCTAAAGGCACACAAACACACACACATCAAAGCATTGTTTGCTGACCTTGTGTCCCTTTGAGTCTGTAAATGATTAATGAGACACACAATATGTATCTCTTTACTCTCTAGCTCCCTCATCATCATATAATTACTGTTTTCTTCTGCTTGATTGGTTTCTCATCTACTTGTTTGTTTCTCAGTGCAGGAAATTCAGTTTCTTGTTGTTCTCCTCCATCCTTTCTACAGGTGCACTGATTTTTTTTCGAGTGCAGGGTCATCTGCAACGTGAGGATAGCCCCCTTTTCCCCCTCAGTAATCTCACTCATCGAGCGCTGCTGTTATTGCAATTTACACTTGGCTCAGCTCCAGAGCAGCTCGGCCTTAATGGCTCCTCCTCTCTCCGTTGCACTCGAGTGTTATAGCTTCTCATCATCACCTCAGTGCTGAGCTGAGAACTCTTGCCATAAACACAATGACCTCAAGACGCTTCTTGAACTGTAGCCAAACTGTAACCTGTTAAACCCCGCAGAACCTGTTGTAACTTTAGTATTACACCATTATTATGGCGACGTTTACATATGCAATTATTTGGTTGTGTCAGAGGAGAGATTCAAATGTTTCTATTGGTGCTAGACAGCATCAATAAAAATTAAATCAGAAATCAAAATTAAAGCATCTTTGCAGACAAATGTGATATTCAGTCACTTGACCGAAGTGCATCTCTGAAAAGCAAATTAAAGTCTTTCCCTTCATTCGTTGTATCTGCATGACATTTGCAAATAAAACTCATTAAAAAACACCCCACGGTTGTGAGATTACTCTCTATTTCTCCTATGTGCTTTTACGTACAGTGGCCACTTTAGAAAAGACAAATAATTGTGTCAGATGAAAACGGCTTTTGTCACGTATGTGCAACATTTTTGTGAAGTCTTTGCACTCAGCATGTGTACTGGAGAAATTTGGATAAAACATTTGTTCCAATGAAATACTGGATGGATAGCTCACCGTTGCTCTTGCGGACAACTGAGTTTTTCTTGACACGTGGTTGCACTTAATTTGCCTTTAAATTAAGTTCTGTTGGCAGACGCACATTTTCAATATCGCTTGATCGCATTCATTTAATTGTGAGAAGTTAAAATGATGATCGAGATTAAAATTCGATTTATTGTGCGCCCCAATGTAGTAGCTGTTTGCTGTTACAAGGATGCACTGTCATATACAACCACTCTGTGCACGCAAGCATGTCTGTATAGGTTAGGCAGGTTTGTGTTAGCAAATAGGGCACTGACAGAGTTCAGGTTTAGGTTAAACAAAGACTGGATGGCATGTAACAACAGCCCTCTGTTGGGACTCTCCTAATAGACCGGACAGTTTAAGTATAAACTTCCAAGAACCCCCAAAAAACACAGATCAGACTATTTCTGCACTTCCTAAACGGTAAATAGTTGGTCCATGATTCCCCAGGGAGAATAAATCAGCAACTATTAGCCAGAAGGTCTTCTTCACAGTTTTTGCTTCCAACTCCTCAAGTCAAGCAACGCTTACATATGCACTGGTGTTATCTAAGAGAAGAGAGTCAGTGATTTCTACTGATGCCTTTAAAACCTCACAGTTGTTATTTCGTGCTGTAACTGTGGCTACCAGATTTATGAAAACCACCCTCAGACATACTCTGCAGCAATTTAGAGGATAAACAAGTAATTTTTTAACACACAGCGTATATTTCAGCAGTAACTGTGGAAAAAGTGAAATATTAATGCTGATGACTAAATGACGCAACAACCTCTCACTGAAACTTGAATTTACCATCTCAGCTTTAATCTCCAGTGTGCTTAGAGACAGATTGCAAACACCACCACGGTGGTTGCTGGACTAGTACATTTATTAACACTGCTTCCTTACATTGTATAGAATTTAACTGTCTGTATAATTGTTGGAAAACACAGATTAACTGCTATATAAATTCTTGCTGGAGCACGGCCATGAATGGTAAATGCTGTCATTTGAAATGTTGGCACTATCGGTTGGCTTTAAAGGACCATGAACAACAAACCCTTTGTGAAGGATATGAATGGTTATATGTAATTTGTAACCATTTAACAACCCTAAATGAGGTGAAAATGACTGACTTGCTTAGTTTATAATAAATGGAATGGACTCATATGCTACTATCTATTAATAGGCCTGCTGGACTGCTTTAGTGATACAAATAAATTAAAAAAAATATCTGCGAATGGTCGTGTTGTAATAAAGCTGTGACGTTACATCAACATTATAGCTCCAAAAGCAAACACGAAAGACTCAGGCCCATGAGCTTGAGGCTAGTTTTGTGTGCAGTGAGTACTGATGCAGTGCAACGCAGTCTGACTGTCCTCTTTTCTCCTAGTCAACTGGTGCCACAATAGCTTCTGGGAGCCACATGAGTGTATTGTGAAATATCAGCTCCAATAGCTCCAATGCAGGAAGCAGCTAATTTCATGGCTATTACTAAAGGCTGCAGCAGAGACTCAGTTACTCTCTTTGAACTGGGATTAGTAACGAGGAAGAACAAAACAGTGCTCTTATCTGGTCCTGATATTTGTTTGGCGCTGCAGGGGTGACTGGAAGAGAGCTCAGCTGTTTTATTCTAATGTGAATTTTAAAAGTCACTTCCCTTCAGCTTTCTCCTGACAGACAAATGCAAAAGTGAGAACAAATCAGGAACACATGTTGACAGGTAAGCATCACCTGCAGTGTTGTATGCACTTTTTTTTACACACTTGAAGTAATCCGTGTTTTGTTGTGGTTTGAACTGCATCAAAGACCAGCCCTAAATTAGACTTTTCTTCCCAAAAGGCACAGCTGTGTTGTGTTTTGAGTTAGCGTGGATATTTCATACCCTCGCACTGCTCATGCTTCTCCTCAGCATCAAAGCACAGCGCACACCGTTTGAAATTCATTGAAAGCATTGGATTAATAATGCAGGGAGAGAAGCTGAGGAAAGAGGACACGTAACGTGATGTTTTCTTGACTCCTCAGCTATTAAACCATAGAAACCCATCTGACATGACCGAATGGGAAACCTTTGACCGAGCAGGTGGATAGCTTTTAAAAGCTTGCAGTGAAAATAGCAGGAGCTAAATCCCCCAGGAGGCAGTCAGATACATGCTCCCTAAATGAAACCATTTTCTTTCTCTGTTTTGCTACCGTGGCTTCACCTCATTGTTTCCCACTGAATTTACAGGAGGTTAAAATAAAAATAATAAAATATGTATAGAAAAGAGATGAGTAAAATTAGAATAGAATAGAATGCTTTTATTGTCACTATACAGTTGTACAATGAGATACAGAGCATCTCCTGCTCAGTGTAAACATGCTGGGGGGTACAGTTCTGCAGCGCTATATACATATGGACAGTATTAACATAGGGGAAAAAAAAAAGAAAAAAAAATATATATATATATAAAATGTACAAATATACAAGCTGTTTAAAAAAAAAGTAATATTTAATAAATAGTGTTGTGTATATACAGTTGAGTTATTGCACATAGAATTGGCATTGCACAGTGGTGGTCCATAGAGGAAGTAGGAAGAAAAAAAAATTGGGGGGGGGTGCTGTGTTATTGGTGCATGTGTGAGTTCAGGGTGGTTATGGCTTTGGGGAAGAAACTGTTTTTGAGTCTGTGGGTTTTTGTGTTGATGCACCTGTAGCGCTTCCCTGAGGGAAGCAGGCTGAACATATTGAAACCAGGGTGGGAGCTGTCCTTGATAATGTTTGCTGCTCTGCTGAGTCAGCGGGAGGAATAAATGTCCATCAGGGAGGGGAGAGGGCAGCCGATGACCTTTGTGCTGCCTTGACTACACTCTGAAGCCTCACTCTATCCGCCTTGGTGCAGCTGCGTACCATACCGTGATGGAGTAGGTTAGCAGGCTCTCAATGGACGAGCGGTAGAAGGTCAGCAGCAGGTTGGAGTTCAGCTTGTACTTCCTGAGGACTCTCAGGAAGTGCAGCCGCTGTTGGGCCTTCTTGACGACCGCTGAGATGTTGTCTGTCCAGGAGATGTCAGCAGAGATGAGGACACCAAGGAACCGGAAGGTGTGGACCCTCTCCACACACTCCCCGTTGATGTAAAGGGGGGCCAAGTCAGCGCTGTGTCTCCTGAAGTCAACAATGAGTTCTTTGGTTTTGGGTCGAACTGCAGTCGTGTAGAGAGAATACAGGAGGGGGCTCAGCACACAGTCCTGTGGGGAGCCGGTGCTCAGTGTGTGAGTGGATGCGATTGAATGTGGATGCGGATGTGATGCGATATGATATTGAATCAGTGCGATTCAATATCAAATCAATAACTCTGCTAAGTATAGGTAAATAATGTCAAGCCCTGATGATAAGCACTGTGCAAGTGACGGCCCTGTTTCATTTTCTGAACTTTACTTTATCTTCAGTCCTCTTTTATGCTAGTCTTGCGACTAACTTGCTACCAAGCTGTATTTAGCTTAAACTCTGGAGACAGCCAAGATGCTAGCTCCAGTGATAAAAAGCCCAGTACTAAAAGAGGCAAAAGCTGAGGTCCTTTGAACGAGTACATTAAATTTGCTCCAAAGCAGGTGAGTACCATAGAAAGATGTGTTAAAATGGTCCAAATCCACCATGAAAACTGCCCAAAACTAGCTAACGCCTCGTAGCTGTAGTAGTTTCCTCTCATTGAATGTCAATATGTGAAGCAGTTTCTTTTCATAACTTGCCTGTTTAAACTGCATTGGGATAAAGAAACATTACTTTTGTGGCATGACCACTTTGTTACAGACAGTAGCTTTCTACTCACCTTCACTAATTTGACACATTTATCTGATAAATAACATGACTTGCTCTTTGGTTCATTGTACAAGCAGAACGTTTGGAGTCAATTTATAAATGTTTTATTTTGTTTTCTGTGGCTGCAGCCAGTAGTTGGTGATGGTTTATATTAAATGGCTACATTAAATATTTAAATAGAAATACAATTAATTTGCGCAAACACTGTTAGAGGGGCATTCTTGGGTGACACAAGAGATCATCAAAACCTGCTTTGGTTGCTAGCAGATAGCTTAATGGAAGATACCGACTTGGCTGCAAAGTGAGACTGTAAAAAGCATGTTGCAAGTAGGAAACAGATTTTTTTTATCTTCAGGGTAAATTTTGTATCTTATTGTAACTAACACATTTCCAAAGAACCAAGTTTTAATGTAAAAATTGATGTTCCTCACTTTACGTTGCACGTTTGCACAGTTGCACACAACACAGAAACTACTGGTGACCATGGCAACCTGCTAGTGATAAAAGCAGTCACAAGGAGGTTTACTGTGCAGCATTGTTTACAACATTTTCAAAGCTAGGGACTGTCAGCAACCTCCAGCAACCACTTGCCAACCGGTCATGGAATTCACACTTTTCCCTAGCAACCAGAGGTTACCAGTTGATCATCAACCAATCACCATACCTGCTCGCATTGGGGTTGCTAGCAATGTCACAGCGACTGCCAGCAACCTCACCCAACCAGTTGGGGAATACAGCCAAAGCTTTTAAATGATCAGAATTGGTAAAAGGGATTGTAGCAAACTGGCATATTTAAAAAGCTGGAACTATGAAGTAATGTAAAAATAAAATTTAGTCTGTAACACATTCTTAAGATATAATCACTGCATTCTGATCTCTGAGGCATTTATTGACTTGTATTAGTAATAAGAGTTGCACTGAGTGAAAGAGCCCAAACTGTCTGCATGTTGATGGTTTTTGAGATTTTTTGAAAAGTCTTCCTTTAGCTAACAACCGGCTAACCAATCACAGGACAGAATCTTCCCCTGAACTATTACCAGTTATAACGGAGCTGTATCAGTTTCCATCTCAGCAAGAAATCAAACCATAAATTCTCCACCACAGTGCACTATTATTTTAGAGCTCTAAAGCATGTTGGATGATCTGGTTTCTGGTCACTCCCACTTCAGGCTCCAGGGACACATTTGACTGCACAAAGGCTGAAAGTCTCAGTCCCCCCCCGTACCACAGGAGGCAGTCAGAGAGTTGATTCAGGTCATTTATCTTCCCAGTGCCAATGTTTGTAGACTACATCTTAACTGCAAAGGGAGGTATTGATCCTGCTCTCCTCTCTTCATCCCCTCCTCCTCGATACATAAGGGAGAAACGATCACAGCTCACACCCTGGTTATGAATATGAAAATGCATATTGTTGATGTTAAAGTGACATTGTAATTTCTGCAGTGATTTCCTGCAAGAAACTTACTCGACTGCAGACAAACATGTCTGAGCTCAAATCGACTCACAGTGATTGCACGGGGGACTTTCGAGCCTTGCACCATGTGTGTGACTTCAGATGGAAATCGCACTGAAAAAAAAAGTTATTAGCAGCAGAAATTTAAACTAAAAGTTTGCTAGTGAGCATTTCCTCCAGGGTGTCTACTTTCTGTGCATAATGATTTTTATTAAAGTGACAGTGAGTTAGGAGTGTTTGCACGCTCTCTCTCCACAGAACCCTTCGGTTGTGGCTCTGAAGATAAATGGGCCACCAAGGCAGGCCCAAACACAGGCCTGGGGATAGGGATAGCTAATACTGAATTAATTAGCATGGGCTGATATGGTGGAGCAGCAAACAAGAGGATCATTTGATGCTATCTGCTTTTAGCTCCATTAATTTTGAACACTGTAGGGAATGCTCTTCGTGTCAATAATTGAATGACAAAAATATATTTTTAAACAAGTAAATAAAAGTGCAGTGACATCATATTCATGCTTCCAGAGAAAAACTTTATTTCTCTGACAGGCTTAGTGCCCAGGGTTTAAGCGAAGTTAAGCTAACCTGCTATTTAAAAAAAATACAAAATGATATTTTATATCTTATAATATTTAATATTTAAAGATTATGAGTTCAAAAGCCAGGGAGGAGACCAGCTGAAAGCTCTGAACCCTATTCTTGTGAGACGAGTGGAGGGAGGAAGAAGATCTAAGAGCGCGAGGGGAAGTGGCAACATGGAGAAGGTCAGACAGACATGGAGGGGCGAGGCTGTGGATGGCTTGAATGGCCAAAGAAACATTTTGAAATTAATGTGGAATTTAAGTGGGAGCCATTGAAGCTGTTGCAGAACAGGAGTGATGTGGTGAGTGGACTGTAGTGACAATACAAGCAACTGACCAGCTGAAGCTTAAGAAATTATATAAATATATATTTTAAAAATAGACATCTGCTGATAGGCTGTGGAAGTGAATTATCTTGCTTGCTTGACTAATCACCAACATTAAAGTATCAACTAAATGCTTTTTTTTTTTTTTTTCAAAATAAAGACACAAAAAGATTTGTGATGTTTTTTTTAAATAATATGAACGCACACAGCTTTACAAGGATGTCACAGTTTTGTTCATTGGACAACGACTGATCAAAATGTGTGCTGGCTTTTGACACTCAGCTACTCACCAAAAAAAAAGAGGAAAAAGCAAAAGGCTTGAGATGTTGCTCCTCGCTGCAGCCCATCCTCCTCCCTTCCTTTCCTTAATCCGTCTTTACTTCTTTTATTTGGTTCCTTTATGATGATGATGATGTGCCTTCTCTTCCTTGCTGTGCTGCATATTAAAAGCTATAATATGGTTCTAAGAATAGCTTTGCCTAATCTGCTCACTGTGATGAAGTGTCACTCTTATACTCTTCTGTAATGTTTTACCCTTTTCATGCCTCTAATGCTGAGAGTACCTGTCTGGATCCCAAACACTTTAACATACAAATGAAGGCATTTTACTACCAAGAGCTATATAGTTGTTTTTTTCTTACATAAACTTGTTTTTATGACCGATATTTAAAAAAAAAGATGAACATTTATTTCCCCAGCAGACTGATATCTCATTACGAGGCAAAACTTTTCAAACTCCCCGGTGTTTGGGCTCACTTTATGTACACGCTGAGAAAATCACATGTTGTGTTGGCAGAAATGGGTATTACATACATTAACTGAGCGTGTGCGAGTGTGTGTGTGTTATTTCTCTAGAGATTAGTGCTTATTTGCAGTTTGATGGGGGAAAGCGAGTGTGTTTGGAATACAGAGTTAATATGATGTGGCAAATAAATGGCTGTTGGATAATGAGACATGGCATTTAGATAAATGTTGCTGCTTTAGTGTTTAAGGGCATAATGATAATGCTATATCAGCTAAGCGTGGCTATCTGTATTATGTAACATCTAGATTTTATTTATTTAAAGTGTATTTAGCAAACAGGTTGTTTTGGACCTGTGCAAAATACTATTGACTTGTTAATACTATAAACTGATGTGAAATCTGGTATTAGAATGAAGGTACATAATGTAATTGGACTTTATTATACAATAAAACTATACCTACAATGTACACATCCTCATTTAGTTGTCGTTTAAGCCCTTATTTAAAACTAAGGTTTAAGTACTTATCCAGCTGCATGAGGCTGTATAAGATATACTTATATTATCTCATAAATAGTGAGAAAAGAAAACATGTTGCTACTATTGTGACCTCTGTAGTGTCACAGTGACAAGTCATAGTAAAGAGCAACCCCTCGGGTACTGTGTCAGTCCCTGTCTTACTGTAAACTGTCTCTACTGTCACGGGCTCCTTGGTCCACAGGGCCTGCACTGCCCAGCCCACGTGGCCACATTTAAGACCCCCTCTGGCTGTCATGGGGAAGGCGTGCCAGCGCAGCCTCCAGTATGTCAGAAGCAATCATGAGACTGGGTCTTAATAACCAATAAGAGCACAGACCAGTGGCACGTAGTCAGGCCCTTTGGATACAAAGACAGGATGCTGTCAGAGTAAAGTCTGGTGGATTAAAATGAGAAGAAATCTGCGCTCCACTGACTCTTACATTTTGTTTTTTGTATTGCAGAGACAAACATCTGGAGCTGCTGCTGGCAACAATAAGACTTCTGGAGGACAAGGTAAAAAAGTCACAAAATGATATGTTTGTTTGTTATTTCCTTTGGAATATACTTGGACATTTATTTTAGGGGAAACAAACTGTTGGTTTAGGGGAGAGGAGATTGGAGTTTACAGTATAGGATGGTTTTAGAAGACAGATGACAGTAGATGGACAGCAACAAGGAGAGAAGGACATGCACAAAGACACAAATTCACCTCAGGCTTTCCATCAGATCTGTTCTTACAAGAGTTCAGGGAATGATGTCATCATATATAACATGAAGAACATTTGATAAATGTCAGAGATTATGTGATTTTTATCAAATTATTCCTTATTATTCAGAACAATATAATAATCTCTTCCCCTGCTTGACAGAAGATCACCTTGTTTATATTGCTTATACTTTATGGCTTTACATTATTTGACAAAGAGGTTTGTTTGCAACTTTGATATCCTGATTCAGCTGGAAAAAAACACCCTAAAAACCAGGAGACAAAAGTGAGATGACCACCAGTGTCTGTAAACACACTTCTCTGATGATTGCCTCCCTGAGCAGAGACAGACGGCCTGTATGAGTTCAGTCCTGGGGGAAATAAAGCACAGCTCTGTGCACCGAGCACGTTACAAATCATGTTTATTGTTGAGCTTTCTGTCATTAAACCCATCACAGCAGAGCAAATAAAGGCTTTCAACGAGAGAACTAATATCCTCCCAGCTTTCACCTTCTCTAAATCATGGCGCTGATTTGATGCCCTGACTCAGCAGCGCATCACGGATTGAGATGGGACCAAGTAGGCTGCGCTATTTTTATGAGATAAAACAGTGAATCTCGGATCTTATTCACTTTATTTGTGGGGAACTGCATTAAAACTCAACAGCACCGCTGTTACACTGACACCTGTATGTCACAAATCAGATATATTAGTCATGTAAAAACTTTTTTTTTAAATGAAGTAGTGACTGCTTTAATTAGGCATGCCACACTCAGAAGTCCTGAACTCACAAAAAATAAATCACTTGGAGCTATATTTTCAAACCATAGAAATTCGTGAAGACGTGACGTGTTCTGTGCAGCAACAGCTGCTCTGTAAAAGGCTACTGTCGGTTGCTCCCAGATTTTTAACGCTAGATGCATTTCCTGGTGCAACCCCCAGGGGATTTGTGTCTCCACCCGGGGATCTTTTGCTTGTTAGGCGAATGTGTAACTAGTACACAGTGGAGCAGTTTTGTATGTAATCACAAAGCACGAAGTACAACAAACACAAGGCATTAAAGAAAGTTCAAAGTAAAACAGGAAATAGACGAATGCTAAACAGTAGCCGTGACAGAGAGAGGAGAACAGGCATCATCAGAAAGATTATGAGAGAGAGAGAAAGATGATGACAGAGAGAAAACACTTGTGGAGCTAAAACTGCAACTCATAAAAATCAAAACATCACAGGAAACATAGTTAAAAACCTGATGCCAAACAAAGCAAAGCAGACAAAGCAGTCGTGGTATGTCTGAAAACTCGAACAAAAGAGAGATGACTGTTGATGGTTCCATGTATTTCTACACTTTCTTTGTCTTTCCTAGAAACCAATCTGGTTAGTTGCTAATAGATGGCCACACACCTTCTCTACTTTTAAGTCATTTACATTTGTGCACATGTAAATTGGGCCTCATTTGTTGAATGAAGATGGTAACACATTCGACTGTTAGAAGCATCACCGCTCTGTCCCTGATGTCAGCATCATAAACCCAGGGGTGCAGCTCCTTGTGTGTATAAACACCTCAATAGGAAAGAAAACAGGGCTGGAAGCGTGCGATAATGAGTTTGCGTCACCACTGACGCAAACTAGAAAATGTTTTGTTTTTTCATTCTAATCTATAGTAAGTAGGAAACAATTCTTAAGCTTTCTGTTGGTAGAAAGTCTAATAAGGATGTCCAAGCAACCTGAAGAAGTACCTGAAACCGACGTCACTGCAGTGGTTAAATCTGGAGTCATTGTTCAAGTAGGAATACGTGTAAAAAAACAAACCAAACAGACGGCCAGTTGACCATTATACAACCATGAAATGTTTGTTGGGATTACAAACTGAACTGAACTGAATGGATAAAAATGAATTGTAGACTCAAACTAAGACTCACAATCATACAGGAATCAGACTCCAAAATCACAGAAATTCAAACAACAAAATTCAGAAACACAAAACCCAAAGGTGCCAAAAAAGTGGCCAATATGTGGCTGGCAGAGTGCAGACCCAATTGAAGATCTGGAGACACGACCGAACTTTGAACAGCATTTATTGCCAGAGCTTGGGGAGCGAAATACTCTATCCAGAAACTCAGACTAACCAGGAATCAAGCACTTGCAAGTTACAAAACTGAACACGCACACATGGGGGAAAGTATGACAACGACAAAGACCAGAGGGAGACTCGGACAATAAATACACAGGAGGGAATCACGGAAGACAGGAACTCAATGCACATGAGACAAAGGACTATCAAAATAAAACAGGAAACATAACAAACTCAGAAACAGACACTAGAAACAGGAACAGAACACAAACGTGACTGAAAGATGACTCACCTGAGACAACTAACAGAGAGACCAGAGAGCGAGACATAACAGGGATCACAGAATAGAATAGATCACATGCACACTATGACCTAGACAAGAACCTATGAACTAGACGGACCAAAGTTAACCAAATACAGTGACAAAGGCTGACTACTCAAAGAGACAAGACAAGGGGCAGGTGACAAAAGAGGGGACAGATACAGTTCCAGAAATAAGAATATAATACAACGGAAATAACCTTAAACTCGAAACACAGAATACCATAGGACTAAAACCGAAAACATTTCATTAGACCAAAAATAATTCCCAAACCTCTAAAACTGAAAGGAATGGCCCCAAAACCTAAGATGCAAACACACACCGAAGTTTGTTGCATTAAACACAGGCAGTATTGTCAGAAAATATTACAGTTTATGTGCAATTAGTTGATGAGTGTGATGGTGAGGTTTTTTTTGCAAAGATAATGATGTATTGTATAGATAAAGTTACATAAAGCAACTTCAATTCACTTTTATTTCTATTGGATCAAATCACAACAGCAGTCGCCTCAAGGCACTTTATATTGTAAGGTAATACAACTTCAACAATTACCTGATGCCCAATGAGCAAGCAGTTGGTGACTGGGGGAAGGAAAACAACCTTTTTAACAGGAAGAAACCTCCAGCAGAACCAGGCTCAGGGAGGGGCAGCTATCTGCCACGACCAGTTGGGGATGAAGATTGCCTTTCTAACTATATGTATTCAGAGGTAAACAACAACCTTAGAAACACATTCTGTGGAAGTGACAGAAAATGTTAAAAAATAAAGGTACAAAGATACAATAAAGAAGGGAATAAGTCTTTTTTCTACAATAGAATCAAAGCAAATCTTTTGTTCCAATGTTTCAATTTCTTATATTATCCACCTGAAAGAGTTAGAAATACTTAAGGGAGTAATCTGCCTGGAAAGTGCGTTTGAAAAGTGCATCCTCATTTGCGATTGAGAGAAGCTTGGAACCAAGTTCACGCAGCAGCTGACCCCGTCTAAAATAAAACAAAAAGTCGCTCCAATTAAACCGAGCTGCTGTTTCAGCTACATTATTCACCAACAGCAATTAATGGGATTATCTCGAGCAGGGTAAACACTGTGATGCAGGAGACTAATTTTTCACTGCCTTTAAAATTCAGCTCTAGCATTTCACTCACTTAATGAAAAGAGAAAGTGAAGGAAACTACACGGCCCGCAGTACACATACACAAACACAGAATGCGCCTTTGTTGTCTGACCTTGAAAATTAATTTGAAGCCTGTAAAAACTGCTTTCCCAGCGTGTCTGAAGTGTGTTTCTTAATACACAGAGATGTGGGGGGAGAGAGAGAGAGTGGGCGAAGGCGGTGGGGAGGGGGAGTAACGCTGCTATTGACTCGCCCACAGCACAGTCTTTAGAGGCAACCTCTCACGGGCTCAAGGACAGCCACAAACAGATGTATTCATATGCACTGGAACTCATTTTGAACTGGGTACATTTAAGTACATGCAGCTGTGATGCACCTCAGAGATGCAGAAGGGGCTGTTTCCCTGATACCAGCGGGTGGAGGATGCAAGTGTTTACTGCAAAGATAAGGACGCCAGATTGAATGTTTATCAAGTGGATACAAATGAATCTTTTTTCTGCTTTTCTGCATAAAGAGTTAGAGAGTGCTGGCTGCTGGTGCTCACAAATTTCACTCTTATTAAAAGAAAGTGATTCAGAAAGTGACACAACAGGCTCTTATTGTCTTAAACGTACAAAAAAAGTTTGCAGAGTGATAATAATGTGCAAAACCTGACATAGATAAAACAGAAGTAACTGCAAATGATGTTGATCAGAAGAGGTCATTTGCAGGGTGTCCTATCTGCTATTTGTTAAATATATAGCTGGAATATTATTTATTTTCATGATGCAACATGATGAAATTTTGCTAATTTTACTACTTTAGTACAAAACCATCGTAAGGTTTGTTTATCTAACCGCAGAGGAACCTGGACCTTCATTTGAGGCTTTTAGAGTTTGATGTGTAAACTAATCTGTAATTATATTTCTGTTCAAGGTTCACCTCATTTACAGAATAATTCAGCCTGTTTAGCTAAAATGACTAAACTTAAACGTGTAAAATACAAAACTTTTCACTTTAAAGTTTTTCAGTTAGCTTCCCTGTAGGCATTTAATTTGAGAAATTCATGCATTATATTGACATTAACAGTGCTTGAAAGAGAGTAGAGTCAAAGCAACTGTGAAAGATTCAGACAATGAAAACCTTACAAAAGAAACATGAGATTGGTGTGCATTATGCTCAAATTGTAATAGCAGCTAGGTGAAGAGCACAGCCAGGCACATTTTTATAATGTCACATGTAGGAGAGTTGTGCTTTCAGGGCTTGAATACACGGTTAATGTTTTTGAAAGGGCGTATTTTAACCCCAGCCTTTATTCAGCTATACAATACCTGAACACAACCAGGCAGTTAAACTGAAAACATTAAACTATTAACAGTAAAAATTTATATTACTATTGTTTTTTTCACTACGCACAAACCTCATTGTCCTGGGTGAAAGGCCTCTGTTTTCATTCTTTCATCCAACTCATTTATGCTTCGTCCACAACAGGTTGACTGTAGTGACTTGGATTTTAAATAGTTATTTAAGTCTTTCAGATTTCAGAAATCTATCCTAGCGTTGACATTTTTTATGTTTTCATGGCAAACAGGGAGAAAAAAAATCACTTCCCAACTCAACTCGCATCTACGCAACTTAGTTAGTTCTGATTGGATCTCGTCTCCCTTGCATTTCATCTCATTTCTACTGGTTGACAAATGTGTCAATACATTTTTATCATATTTTTTTGTCCTTTTTATTTAGTTACAGTGTTGTTGTAATCAGAAAAAAAATTCTTGTTGAAAATTATTCTTCAAGGAAATTAACAGTTTTTTTGGGTCCGATCTCTGTAAACCCTACAGATGGTCGTTTTGACGATGTCTACATATGTAAATTTATTGAGCTGCTGCCATGTGATTGGCTGATTCAATATCTGTGTTAATGAGTAGTTGAACAGGTGACGGTGTATATTGAAGTCAGTGTACTATTCAGAACCTTTTAGTGGGCTTCTGTGACATTGGCAGACGTGGTTGGAGTCCAGATGTCATGTGTTTGTACCATATGTTTCATTTCTTCAGTGACCTTATGAGCCCAAGTACGACACAGACTGTCCCTGCCACTGAAACAGCTGTTAGTACCACAGCTTTACATGATACTTCATGAACAAACCACACTGACAGTAGCAGTTAAGGATGGGGCACAGTGATGCTGTCATATGGGAAGTGCCCCTGTTATCTGCTTACTCATGTGGGACATGACACATGAAAACAGCTCAGTTACCTCATGTAAATGTTAAGCTTGCAAAGTAATGTTAAAGAACAATGTGGAACTGCTCCACCAACGGCCCCTCCCCCTCGTTTCAAACAGGCACAGGCGTAATTTCAAACGGGCTCACCTTAGAGATCAAAGTCATCCTTGTATAATTAGCTTGTGACAAGCCCTCAAAGTGAAGATGACCCATTTTCTACACACTTTTTAATTAGCTTTACTGTACTAAATTATAACCATAACGAATTCTTCCTATTCTGTTGGATAATGTTATTGAATGCACACTGTATCTCTGTTTCAGGAGCTGAAAACACAAACAGTATTTCTTCTTCAGGCCTTTGAATGCACCATGTTTTCTGGCTTCCTCTTTCAAATCTGATGCCATGTCCAAGTAGATTACACAGATGCTTCCTTGCCAAAGAAAGAGAAAAAACATTAAAATAAAAAGTAGACATAAAGGGGAAAACTGTACCAATCGATGCTGACATGGTCCTCCACGTTTATGCGCATATCGATCGTCTCTCTCGCGGTTTTCTGCGCCTCTCTAGTGTCTCATGGCCTCAGGGGTTGACGATGTTTCCTTGACTTTCACGCTGGCTTTAAACTGTACACACACATTTCTGCCCACATAAATATATATGCACACAGTACATACAGTATGAGGATTTTTCATGGCTCCAAATGAGTCTTTGTTGGGTGACTGCAATTGAGCACAACTGATCTGGGAACAGTGTGTGTTACCTTACTTAACATGCATTTTCCTTTCTTAAGGAGTCTTTTTTTAGTTATCTTTTGAAATTTAATAGACAAAAAATGTGAAAAATATTTTGTATGTTCACACAAATGAAAATCGACTTTAAAAAATGGTTATATTATTTCTATTGCGCTTTGTTCTTTGGGAGGCTAAAACCTCTTGGGAGGTTCTGTTTGTGTGCACCATATGTCATAGTTAAACAAAATGCTTTCAAGTCCAGATCTTTCAGCAACTCTGTTATTTGTTTTATGTAAAATTTAGAGGTGCCATGGTAAAAAATGCCAAAAACGTTTAACAATTCTGACTGGCTTGTTCTGATAGCTGGAGGACATTTCTTGCTTCTTGTCTATCTCAAGGATTCCCAGTCTACTTTAAGCTTCACAGGTGTATATGTGGCAATTGCACCACTGGGTCCATTTGGATAAGGTGTCTCTTTACTGCGTCTTATCTCTTGCTATGCAAATCAGACGCCAGAGTGTGCCTCCCCTTGTGTCACCTGATCAATATTACTGATAGCATTGTATAATGATACAGTCCAGGCCACACTTTAGACTCTTAAGCTCAATTTATGATCTTATATGCTGTAAGTGTCACTGATTCAAGTTACATACTTGACAAATAAACCTCCATTCACTGTGACATCTACTGTTGATGATGCCAACATAGCAGAATCCCAACAATGCTTTATATTGTAAGCTACAGACCCACAATAGTTAACAAGAACGCTAACAAAAAGTAAATACAAATCTCATCCTTTCAGCACCAGAAGCAGCATTTTACTATTTTGTAACCCTTTTTTACAGCTGTGTAACACCTGTGAAGGGGCTGTCGGGTGTTTCATTGTCACCCCTGGTATTCACTGCATATTCCTGCCAGTTATAATTCCTGGTGTGTTGCACACTGCTTTCGGAGAATAAGACCCAAAGTGAAGAATTTAGAAGCAAAAGATCTAGATGGTTTTTCTTCACTAAGTTGGTGGAAAAATGTGTTGCATTTTTCTATTTTGTGGCATTTGAGAAATAGATGCAGTGATTTTGTAACACATGGAAATAAAATTTCTACAATTCTAATGAGATTCAAAGTCAATGTTTGACACAAAAACCTTCACTTTCAGCAACACAGCCTGAATCAAGCCCGAGTCAAGCTTTCTTGTCATTCCTCTAAGTCATCTTCAGGAATAGTTCTCTGGCTTCTTGAAGGACATTCAAAACTTTTTATTGGATGCTGGCTGCCTTTTGTTCTGTTCGCTGTCAAGACGATCCCACACTGCTCCAGTAATGTTGAGGTACTTTTCTGTGTTCATATTTCCATCAGATTTAAAGGGATCTCCAACACCACTGGTTGAAATTGATCCCCAAACCATGACAGAACAGCCACAGTGTTGTGCAGATGGCTGTAGATACTCACCTGTCTCCTGACCTCCTCCGTAAATACTGAAGATGATTTTATCCAGAACATTCGATTTTGGAACTATCACTCCATCAGACCTGACAGTGTCTTTCAGTCCAGCTCTTGTGTAATTTAGCTCATCTTTTTTTCTCCCTGTTTCACCTCCTTAAGAATGGCTTCTTTGCAGCCACCTGTTCACTGAGAAGATTTCGGATGGGGGTTTAGTGAGAAGGAGTTAAATCAACTGAAGGGAAAGATGCGTCTCTCGGGTCCTGTATTGGATTATTATTATTTTCCTATTGCTTAAGGACATTACTTGCAGATACTGGTCTTCTGCTGTAGTCTATTTTAAGCCAGTTCCTCTTTTATCCTTTTTGTCCAGTTTACTCAGACTTGGTAAGAACACACTGCACGTTGTAGGTTCAATTAAAGAAATAGGAACAAATTATGTGTCTTTGTGGCATGCTGCTAGCAACAACAGCAACAATATGCGTAAAGTATGCAGCACAGACCATTTTACTCACAGATGTAATAACTTGCTGCAGTAACGTGGGCTAAAATAGCCGTCCACATGCTGTGCGAAAACTTAACTTAATAAGTTCTACTTTACTTTCAACAATCACTTTCTCTTGTCTCAAGGTCTGTAAGCCTTCTTTCATGTCTCTCGTCCCCGGCTCACACAAATCCCTCTCATGGCTCAACTGGTTTTAAGCAGTGAAATCAATAAGATGTCCCAACTTTCAGTGGGCTTCAAAGCGGCTTTTAAAAGGCATTCTGAAAGAAAGCCAACCAAGGAGGGTCTTATCATGACTCTTATGAATCTATTCCATTTAAACTAAATCACCTTAGCTTCAGACCTCATAGCAATTAGGCCTAAATTTCAGCAGATACCACACAACAGCACCATGGACTTGTTTATTTATTCTTTTACTTGCTGAAAGTACAAAACCAGACGAGCGGGTGCGGCACCCCGGCAGCAGATATTACAGGGGTAATGGGTTTGATGATCTGTAATGTGTGTCGTGAGCAGGAGATGAATCCACAAAGTGAGGAGAATGATCTGTCACTGTCACATTCAGCCGTGGCTTCCTGTCTTATAAAACAGAAGAAAATCCATCCTAAAGACTCCAAGCATTCATCGGGATGACGACGACGTGTTGGGTCTGTGCAAAACTCCAGTTTGCAGTTGTTGATTGCAGAGAGAAATTAAATGTTGCCATGGTAATGCCATTTTTAGTGGGTTTTAGAAGTGAGAATAACAGAGATTGAAGCAGTCGTGTACAAGAAGCAAATGAAACACAATGACAGTGGACAAACTGGGGGACATATGCATGGCAGACAGGCAGAGCTCATGAATGGGTGGGATGGGTGGATGAGAGTTGAGTGATTTGAAAAAGATAAGAAAGTCTGAGGGTGAACAAACCAAAGAATTCAGCTGCTCGTGTTGACAGAGGAAACCAGAAACGTGGGAATGTGTCTGAGAAATCACAAATTCTAACAGGCTGAAACTCAATATGAGGACGAAGGAAGGAAATGTTCCCAATAAAAGCACACAAAATATTAAATGTAGATATTACAAGACATGTTTATATTTTTATCTGTACTGTATTGATTTATCCTTGTATTAATTCTCTTATTTACTGTATGTATTTATTAGTTTATTTTTAGATTAATTAACTTTTTCTTTCTTTTTTAAATGAATTTTTTTTATAATCATCCAAACAAAGTGGGCGAATGAGTGGGTCAGTCATGCAGCGTGCGTGACGGCTGATCGACAAAATACAAACAGCGAGTCAGGGCATTGCTAATGAAGGTGCTTAGGTAACATAGCTGACATGAGGCTCTGACTGACATGACTAGCGGCGAACACAGAGGTGAGCCCATTTGCTTTCAGTAATTTGGAAGACGTGTTTTTTTTCCTCCCTTGTTAATAATGTTCATAAATCTTCTTTTAAATACTTTTTCATTACTGCTCTTAATTCACTATAGCAGTTTCCCTTCAGGCCCACAGAGAGCATAAAGGATAAATGTCGCTACCATTATGTCACCCATTAGTTTCCGAAGTCCTGTTTTGACTTCCCACTATGAAAGTAAGCATAAGTCGTTAGTCGATGAGCATACCACAGAAAATCCTCCATTTTGAAACATGTTATGACCAAGACTTTAAAAAATAGGCTGAAGTTTTTATTCAACATGGCCCAAAATGAATGACTGAGACCATAAACTCAACAGTGTTTACAGAGGTCGGGGCAGAAAGCCATTTTTATGCAACCACATCTGTCACCATCTGGTGGCCTTCAAACACGTCGTCACTGGCTTCTTTTTTCAGACCTTTAAAATTGAAGCTACATCCATGCTGGATCGAAGTAGCACAGTGTTAGTAAAGTACTGTAAATCGTGCTTGCATTAGCCAATGGGCATCAACTGTTTCATTCACGTTTCCTTGCTCTGCAGTTCTCAACTCACAATGATAGGAGTGGTATAGTTTCTACATACTTGGACAAATGTTGATTAAATTGACCAAAATAGCATCTTTTGAGACATGATATTGAAAACTAGAATAGTAACTTATCCATTTCTAAACAGGTTTGACTTTATGTCTACTGTGCTTATGCACTAGTATTGAAACTGTCCCAATTACTCTCACTGGTGCAGCCTCCTTGGTCCATGTACGATATACAGTATAATTCACTGTATAGTGAGAAAAGCCAGTTTTGGTTACAGCGTTAATTTTGCCCATTTTTGTCCAAAATACACGTTTTCCTACGTTCACACCGCAGGCGAAAGCGCATCAAATCTGACTTCCGATCATGGTATGACAGTTTGAACAGCACAAATCAGATATTTTCCAATCCAACCTTGGTCACTTCTGGTACTAAATCCGATACATATCTGATGTTGTAGAAAGCGACTGCTGTTTAAATCCCTCTTTTACTTCACTGACGCAAGACAGAAGCCAATTATCAGCGCCGGAGAAGACAAACGAGAAAGCATGGTGGCCATTGTTAAAGCACGGGCTCTCTTTTTTCTCAGTGTCCTTCTTTCTCTAATTAATTTGTCAAAATTCTGTCGGTTACAATTGTGCAGAAATTGCAACAACACCCACTAGCTCTGTAGCTGCCATTTTTACTTCCGTAAACAGAACGTGTTGTGTGTGAACGTAGCCTAATACACGGCCATCCAACGACAACTGCTGTGAGGTTAAAATGAATATGTGGTTGATGCCAGTCGCTGAAAAAAAATGATTGCTAAAGCCACGGTCATGCAGGCCTACAGATCACTCAGTGAGCCCCTTGCAAATCACCTGTCACTAGTGAAATTGTTTTTCTGGGTTCAGCTTGCAGAGGTCTTAATGTGATATGTATGAATACGATTCTATGTTTGTCTGTAGCTTTAAAGGAGTAGAACCTTCTATGCCACTTGGATTCTTAATCAAATCTTTTAGCAGTTTTTGCAACATAAACTGACCGCATTCAACCAGGACAAAGAGATTTTACTGTATTATAAAAAAGGTCAGCTCTTTGATGGATGCATTTCTGACTCAAACAAGCTGGACTTGATTTTTTTATAACTTAGCTGAGCTTGACATGATCCCTTCAAGCACTTGAAGGCAGCATCAGATCAGATCCATCCTTTCACCTTCCTCTGTAGACAGACAGTACAGATCTCATCCATTCGTACTGCAAAGATTACGAACATGTTGACATGGCAGAGGGCACAGCTCAATAGGTAATGCCGCTGGGATGAAAACAGCAGGCATCAGAGCGTTGGAAAATTCAATATCAATTAATGCTGGATTCAAAGTGCGACTTGATATAGAGGTTAGTGTTTTCTCCTTGAGCAGCAAGAGAGAGGTACTCAAGTTCAACCTCAAGGGAACCCAAGGATTAGCTGCACGGTCAATACACGAGTCGCTCCTCTGCTCTTCTGTCGTGTGTTTCTCTGCTGATCAAACTGGAGACAATCAATGTTTTGCAGAAGTTTTGTAAGGCAGCAAAATGCATTAGACTTCATGTGGAGCTCTGCTGGTGACTCATTAGTTGCTCAGAAAAATAAAATGGCTAAAACCACCTAACTTGTGGTTGTGTTTGAGGATCGTTAATCATCACAGATGCAAAATGGTAAAAATTGTATACAGTTATTCTTCACATGGAAAAAACAATGCTATGATTATTATTTTCAGGAGGCCTGAGAGACTTTTACTTTCTTCTCGACTGTTATTCTTGGTGGCAAAAGTTGTTGTTGTTGTTGATATATGTTGGAGCCACAGTGAATGCTGCTTGAGAAAAATCTTCTGATAGCCTCCCTTCATATAACCTACAGGGAGGAAATCATTTTAATCACCAAAACTCTTCTCTGTAACACCACAGCTATTTTCATCTGCTCGATCGGCTATTTATTCATGTTTCTAACCGTTTGTCAGGTAATAAAAATGCACAAATGCTTGTTGACCATATTAAGGACAATAATAACAATAACAACCAGGTTTTTAAAACCTAGTTAAAATACATACTACATATTACCCTAAAATTATGCAGTTAGATATAACTAAACGTTTCTTGGAATGACATTCAAATGCTTTGTATTTTCCACTGTGTAGAAATTTAAAATGATAACCTAACACTGATTTAATTTTGGTATATATATACTCTACCAGTCAAAGGTTTGTCACACATTTTATTTAAGAGTTTTTCTTTATTTTCATGACTATTTACATTGTAGATGAATGAACACATGAATTCTGTAGTAAGCAAAAAAAGCGTGGAATAACTCACAACATGTTTATATTTTAGATTCTTCGAAGCAGCCACCCTTTTTCTTTGATTACTGTTTTGCACACTCTTGCCTTTCTCTCATTGAGCTTCCATGCATGTAGAGATCATCTGTTCACCTTTTCTGCGTCGCACAAACAAACGGTGGGTGGAACCAAAGATCTCAAATTTGGAATAATCAGACCAACGTACAGATTTCTACTGGTCTAATGTCCATTCCTTGTGTTTCTTGGCTCATCTCTTCTGAGATTTATATAATATAAGACATATTTAGAATTATTGTTTTCTTTGCTACATAATTCCATATATCTAGCTTCATATATTTGATGTCTTCAGTATGTACCTACAATGTAGCAAAAATAAAGAAAAAACATTAAATGAGAAGGTGTGCCCAAACTTTTGACTGGTAGTGTGCATATATATGATCCGCTTTCACTGGGATTACAGTCGTGGCCTTTTTGCCAGTGTTGGCTGAGCTCCAGATAGGATTAAGAACTGGTCGTCAATTTATTTCTTGCACTCTGCCCGATTCCCTCACAGAAGCCCTGCTCCACTATTATTTACCCATATCAAATGATGTTGTGACAGAACTCTGTGTGTTTCTGTGTATGCTACATATTATCTGTGCATGTGAGTGTCATCATTGCAAAAATCTTTTAAGCATCAACAGTAGCAGGAAATACAAAAAAAAAGCATCTTTAAGTATCTGTAACAGCTACACTGTCAAATGTTTTCAGTCAAACTTTTTGGCTGTGCCAAAAGATGTGGTCTGATCTGTAACTACTGAGAACTCAGGTAATAATGTAGTAGTTAGTTACAGCAGTATTACATAAGCTGATGTTGACAGATTATGAGATCAAGCCAGCTATGTCCTGCCAACATTCACACTAGACTAGTTGTCTACACATTACTACTTCAGGTTACGGAAAAGACCACAGCTTTGGAAATCAGCACCTGTGTGCATGCCTTTTCACCTTGGTAATGCTCTGTTGATCTGTACCTATGAGCCCAAATGAAGGCCGAACTGCTAACAAAAGCCTAAACTTTACTCATGTCCACACAGTGCTGATCATATATAGCAGATGTCTTGAAAGACCTTATATGACCATAAAGTCATGCAAACTAACAGAAGCAGTGATCTCTCTACAGTAAGCACTGCCTTGTTATCGGGATATGCTGATGAGGCTTCAAAAAACAACTTTTTAAATTCTAAATGTTGATCCAAAAACGGTCCCGCGGAGATGTCAATAAGTGGAAAAATACAACTTGACCTCTGTCCTTAAGGTTGCTAATCTAAAATCGCTTTTCAGAGCAGAGGCCTTAACTGACCGTGGGATAAACTCCAACTTTGTCCACACTGATGAAAGGTTCAAACACCTTTTCATTTTCCTTTCCAGATGCATCCAAAACGGATGTGCCAGAGGACTTTGACATCGACTTGGACGACCCAGAGACTGAAAAGGCAGCCGTCACCATCCAGTCCCAGTTCAGAAAGTTCCAGAAGAAGAAGAAGTGCGATGAAAAGTCCTAGTGAGCACCATGTTGCTCTGTCACTGTGTGCAGGGACGGCGGGCGGAAGTGACGGCACAGCGACGACGGTGTGACATTTGCATGTAAAACAAATTCATACCAGTTGGAACTCAAAGGGTTGCGATGGGGCTGGGGGTGGGGTGGGGGGTGGAATGCAATAGCCTGTTAATCATATAACATGTCTGTGAAGTTTCCTTACCCTATAATTATAAATGCTATTATTTAATATTCGACTACTGTATCAATAACTAAGTAATAGAGTAATAACGATATGGTTTTTGTCCTGCCATATATGTCCCGTATATCATAAAGTCTAGCTGGTGTTTGTGTTAGAATATGTTTTTGTACTTATATTTCCCCTCACCATCCCTTTCTGTACTGCTTTAGACCGTGTTTCCCTAAAAGCACCTGTATTCTTAGTGTGGGTGGACTAAAAGCTAATGTTAGAGTGAAGGCTGTTTTAAGGAAACCCTGCCTGGAGCTTTTTCATTCCGAGCATAATATTTCATCCAGAGGCATTTTTATTTCTTACCTGCATGGTACTATCAAAATGTGTATCAATGTAAATTGAATAAATAAAAACTCTGTGTGGAAACTGTGCTGAAATGTGGCTGCTGAATTGTTGCAGTATGCGTAGGGACTTTTACTCTGTCTGCGAATAGAAACTGTTCTGAATAAGCTTGGCCTAATGTATTCCCTTCTCAGCTTGATGACCTTCTCTGTGTAAAGCCAGGCTAACTGAGTGACTGATTCCCACTGAGCTGCTCTCAGCTTTAGGCATTTGCTAACCTACAACCACCCAACAGCATACACCTCATTAAATGTCATATATTTTAGGTCAAACTCCAACAGTGATATTTTGTTGTGAAGTGAAGGATTGTAAAAAATAATAATAATACAATTTTAAAATAGGCTTTTATTGAGTTTTCAGTAGCGATTTGTGTAAAAACTGCATTTGTAGGGGAACTGACATCTGATTTCTGTCTGAACTGCCCGGCTGCTGCTTCATTATTTGATTTTTTTTATAGTTCTGTGTAAATTATTCCAGTGGCCAGGATTTCAGCTGCAGAGCTGTCACAAACAAGCCTTACTCCTTTTGAAACTGATTACAGAAAAGACACAAAGCCTCGCATCATTATGCAGTACAGTATACGACACCGGCACATTATGTGGTTAGCCCTTCCCTCATTAGTCTGTATAAATAAACAAACCAACTCTGGCAAAGACACTGTAAAAGTTAAACCCTGACGTCTGGTTTCAAAAGAATGAAGACCAAAGCACATCACACAAAACACACAACTCTAACAAGCAAGTTGTCAATCACTGATGCTTTTCTAAAAGAAGATTTAATTTTGTTCCCATGCTAGCGCCATCACAATGCGAACAGTGATGCCAAAATTTTGACTGGTTAATCAACTACTTTAGTTCAATCAGAAAAATGTGATATTCCATTTTGTTTAAACTGTTAAATGGCCATATCTAGTAGATTCTAGTACGGGCAGTCAGAGGCTCAACAATTAGCAAATGTTCGTAAAATGCAACAGCTAGCACAGCAATAGTGGTACATGCGTAAATAGCTATATTTGACCCTGTCGAAGTTCAGCACTAAACAAGTAAGTTAAATAAATTGTACTAACAGAAAAGTAATGATGAATATAAATCTGCTAGTTTACCATTGTTTCCGTTTTAGCATACTGATGTTAGCACTTAGCTTAAATGCACATTAGCGCCTGCCGAACCTGTAATATGGTAGCAGAGTTATCAAAGTTTGTATAATGGCAGTGTGTCGTATAAAGTGAGTCATCATTAAACAGGTTTATCTGTGATCTGACTCTTTCTGCTGTCCGCATTGTGCTGCTGCGACAACTTACCAGTTAAATAACAAATTCACGACTGCCCTTATGCACTAAATCTTCTTATTCTTTAGAAGATGCTGAAGAGAATAAGCTTGTCGGGGGTTTAAACCTGCAAAGCTTATGAAGGTCAGTGGTAACCTTTGCACCCCAGGGAATTGATCCTCACTGCGGATCGGCTTTGTAAGCCTAGGAGGATTAAAGTGCTGAGACAACAGCTACTATTTTCTTATTATTATTAACAGAACAAACACTAAAAGAAAGGGCAACCATTGTATTTTTATATTTAGCTGTCTAGAAAACCTGTGTAGTATATTAATTACATTTTTGTGCCTTGCTTATGTCTCATATACCTGCTAACAAATCAATACAAAGCATGTTTGGTGACATCGCCAGGCTTACTTAAAAGCAGCAGTGCAGATGATCTTTGTGTTTTCACAAAAGGTCACTGTGTTCTGGAAGGACTCGCTGCAGCACCCTATTTGTTTTATTTTCCACCTGATACCTATTAAAAAGCTCCCTGCCAAGTCATCCAAAGGCCCACAGAGAACAGCAGTCCTCCCAAGGGCCAGACTCTTGTTTGTGTTTGTCTCTCCTAATAGAATTAAAATATGGCATTATCATATGGAGATTGTGTTCTCGTCTTGCATTATGATAAGTCCCTCTCTTCTCCTCTGACAGTAAGAACAAGAGGATGACGACTGTGTCATCCGTTGTGGGTTCTTCGTCCCCTGACATTTGCCTCGAAGGTGTGCTACTCTCACCTACAGTAGAAACAGCTGTGTTCTCCAAGCAGGGTTGTACAATACAATAAATGTTAGTAGTTTTGGTCAACAGTCACCCTTTTTTGTACTTTATGCACAAAAAAGATTAAAAATAGTACAGCAGGGATATGTACTCACCAGCCTCTTCATTAGCATACCTGTTCACCTGCTCATTAATGCAAATATCTGATCAGCCAATGACTTGGCAGCAAATCAGTGCATTTCAACATGGCCTGCTGGTGTTGCCAAGGTCTTCTTTTTTACTGACGTGTGTTGGGGAGGCAGTGTGACGCACAAGGACGCTAGGAGAATAGACAAGTTGGTGAAGAAGGCTGGCGTGGGGATTGGTAGAACTGTGCATTAATTGGAATTGTGATGGAAAGGTGTACAGAGAAGAAGGAATGCCATATTTGAAAACCACAGTCATCCTTTCCACAGGAGTTTGGTTGACCATAAAAGTAGATTAAGCGGTCACCTTATCAGATGATAAGTGCTTTAGGACAGAATGCTTTAGAAGATCTTTTGTTTCTACTGTCAAGAGATTTTATAATGATTTGTCAGGACAAAAGATTCATGACCTGATCCCCACACTACCTTCCAGCAGTAACAACAGTTGAACATTTATACTCTTTAAACTGTTAATTTATTGAGTTGATCTCTGTGTGTAAGCAACTGGACACATGAATATCCCGTAGGAGATGAATCAATCTTTATCTTCTTATGTTCAAGACGACCTAGGGTGGAAGGCAACTCAAATAACCACTAAATCCAACCAAGATATGGAGACGAGGATGTCTGTATTTTTTGTAAACTCTCTTGTAATGGTGTAAGGGATTGCCCACCATTGTTTACATGCTGTAGCCTACCTGACTATTGTTGCTGCCGTGTCTCTTTATAACCATGGTTGCCAATCCAGCAGGACAACACACCATGTCACAAAGCTCAAATCCTCTCAAATTAGATTAATTACCAAGACACTAAGTTCAGCGTGAACACTATGGTAATGCATGCACTGAAATAAGGATGAAATTTTCCACGTGTACTGAGAATAGAACAGTGAAACTCACTGTGTGCCTCCTGTTCCTCCTATAGAGACAAATATCACTCCTACAGAAACCAGAATAAATCTTGGAGCATTTTTCGTAGCCCTCAGAGTCTGTAAAAGCAGCCTGTAAATGTAGAGGCATCTAAATAAACTGGTTTCTGTGCTCATGTCCCAACAGCCACAGACATCAATTTCACACTACAATGTTACTGATAATAATTTATCAGCCATGATCTTATGAAAACTGACATTTTCATGATTGGTTTATGCACTGCTGTGCACTTTGCATGCCAATGTATTACCTTGGAAATGGTAAATGGCCTGTATTTATATAGCACTTTACTAGTCCCTAAGGACCTCAAAGGGCTTTACACATCCAGTCATCCACACATTCACACACTGGTGATGGCAGCTACATTGTAGCCACAGCCCCCCTGGGGCGCACTGACAGAGGTGAGGCTGCCGGACGCTGGCGCCACCGGGCCCTCTGACCACCACCAGTAGGCAACGGGTGAAGTGTCTTACCCAAGGACACAACGACCTAGACTGTCCAAGCCGGGGCTCAAACCAGCAAGCTTCTGATTACAAGGCGACCTCCCAACTCTTGAGCCACAATCAAGCGATCTGCTTTTTTTCTCGTAAATATGTGTTTTAACAACATTATAGAAACATAAAATCTCACACATTGTTGTAGTGAGATGTGGTTAGTTGTTCAGAGATAAGGATATTTCTGCACGGTAGTCTTATGCTCCCCGGATATGTGGAGATGAATGATTCCACTCAGTTTGATTCATTAAAATTGTATTAGTCATTAGTATCCTGTCACACCAACAGTAACATGAATCTGATCTAATCGAGTGAGCGTGTGTGCCTGTGAGGATGATGTGAGGAATTTCGCTGTCAAATACAACGAGCCCTCTGTCTGTACCAAAGACTGATGCTTCCTCTGGAATTAGCACAATTATCATTTTCACTTCTAACACTCCACCAGCCAGTTTTCCAGCACAAAGGACCAGTAAATACCTAATAAGGTATTTTCCATCCAAAGTTGATTTCTTTTGCACGTCAACGTTCTTCCGCTGGCAAATCTCGGAGCGAGACGACAGGAAATTGAGCGCTGATGGATTAAAGCTAAACTTGCTTCTCACACTTCAGAACAAAACAAAAATTTTTCCGTCTCTCTAAAATCTGATTAAAACTTGATGTCAGAAACAGAGACAGGTGCCTGAGGAGTTTTAGTTAATGGTTTCATATAACACACACCTCTCTGCTGTTCTGTCTTTCTTGGTCTACCTATTGATGGTTGTAGATATGAAGCTCTTCATAAAGCTACAGAAGTTCTAGGCAGCAGCTTTCAGTTTGGGTTTTGGTTTTAGGCGTAAAACAACACAAAAGTTATACGCAGTTTATTTTAAAGTACACCTGACAGTGTGAGGAACTTCAAGTTCATACAGTTTATCATTAACCTCCTAAGACCTGAACTCTTTCATGGCATGCATTTTTAATTTCTCTTTGCTATTTGAGCTGATTGTGACCTGTAAAAAAAAAAAGTAAAAACAAAGATTTACGTGATTTGTTTTGTTTTTTTGTTTTTTTTACATGATTTTTGTTTCTGACAGAAATGAGATCCACAAATTAGGACATTCGCTTTAAATTTCGATAGAACAGTATATATATAATGTCCTCGTAAGTGGATATCAGACCCTTGTAGAGCAAAATTTGGTATTTTGGTCTAGGCAACCCAAAATGTGATGTCCACATATGTGGACGCCAGGTCCTAGGAGGTTAAAGTTCAGTATTGCGGTGATCGGACCACCCAGTGGTCTTTTTTAAAGATGTTTTCTTTTGGGCATTTGCTCCTTTATTAGACAATTAAATAATAACCTCACTGTCCGCACTGTCTCACTTACCATTATTTTATTAAAACACAATATTTCAGTCCAACAGACCTTCATCCGGTACAAAAGAACATCGTGCACGCAATCGCTCCCATCCAACGGGCAGTATTCAGTCATCCAATTAGGCAAAACTGGCTGTCAAAACAGATCAAACGTGTGTGCTGCTAATTAGATATGTCATGGTCCAAGTTTATTATTATCATTTTCCAATTTATTATCATGATTATTATTATTGTTTGAGTTCTACGTGTTACATTCGGTCTGAGTCTGCGTCTGTATCTCTGTCTGTCTATGGTGTCCCCCCGTCTGTTTGTGAAGCTGTCTGTTTAGTTCAATGTCTTGTCTGGTTCCATGTGTCTGAGTTTCCTGTTTTATTGTGTAGGTCTGTATCGTATGTGAGTGTGCTCAGTTTACGTCTCGTCACCTGTGATTTCTCCCAGGTGTGTTCCCCTCCTGTCTCTCATCCCTTGATTACTGCCATCTGTGTATTTAAGCCCTGTGTTTCTCTGTGTCAGTGTCGCGTCGTACCCTCAGAATGATGCCTGTGTGTTCAGTTCTCGGTGTCATTGTTCTGTTCACGTTTTCGTTTGTCGCCAGCAATAAAGCTAAGGTTCTCAGTTTCAATTCAGTCTCAATTCAATTCCAGAGTCTCAGAGTCTCGCATTTGGATCCTCCTCTCCATCCGCCTGCACACAGAGCCCTGACAAGATAAGACTAATAAAAACATCTGCCTCTAAAAACCAAAATAAACTACTTGTATTAATTTAATTTACTATAAACATCTATTTAGCAGTCTATCACAAGTGTAAAGTTTGTGCATATCGATACTATATACATTCCTTCCTATATTCGATCTCGATACACTCTTACAACAAAATGCAAAAACAGTATATCGAGCTAAATGCTCCCTAAGACATTGAACCATGAAGGGACTAGAACACTATATTTACAGAAAAACAAACATGACTGATGGATGCATCTGTTGCCACTTTATACACTTTGGTAAAAACATTCAATAGAAAAGCTCCAGCTGTCACAGATTCGAATGTGGGCGACTGCAGTAAATGTCGTAACAATATGAGCACCACAGAGTACCTTTGCTATAACTAGGAAGCATTTTGTGAGTTTTTGTTTTTGTCTGCCACTCCTCATTCAACGATTCTCTTTTTCCTTCCAAACCTGATTCAAATATACAGGGAGTGCAGAATTATTAGGCAAGTTGTATTTTTGAGGAATAATTTTATTATTGAACAACAACCATGTTCTCAATGAACCCAAAAAACTCATTAATATCAAAGCTGAATGTTTTTGGAAGTAGTTTTTAGTTTGTTTTTAGTTTTAGCTATTTTAGGGGGATATCTGTGTGTGCAGGTGACTATTACTGTGCATAATTATTAGGCAACTTAACAAAAAACAAATATATACCCATTTCAATTATTTATTTTTACCAGTGAAACCAATATAACATCTCCACATTCACAAATATACATTTCTGACATTCAAAAACAAAACAAAAACAAATCAGCGACCAATATAGCCACCTTTCTTTGCAAGGACACTCAAAAGCCTGCCATCCATGGATTCTGTCAGTGTTTTGATCTGTTCACCATCAACATTGCGTGCAGCAGCAACCACAGCCTCCCAGACACTGTTCAGAGAGGTGTACTGTTTTCCCTCCTTGTAAATCTCACATTTGATGATGGACCACAGGTTCTCAATGGGGTTCAGATCAGGTGAACAAGGAGGCCATGTCATTAGTTTTTCTTCTTTTATACCCTTTCTTGCCAGCCACGCTGTGGAGTACTTGGACGCGTGTGATGGAGCATTGTCCTGCATGAAAATCATGTTTTTCTTGAAGGATGCAGACTTCTTCCTGTACCACTGCTTGAAGAAGGTGTCTTCCAGAAACTGGCAGTAGGACTGGGAGTTGAGCTTGACTCCATCCTCAACCCGAAAAGGCCCCACAAGCTCATCTTTGATGATACCAGCCCAAACCAGTACTCCACCTCACCTGGGTCAGCGACCCAGTGTTTGAGTTTATGTATCTTTTGTACTTCTGTTGTGCCTTAGCTTAGTGCACCTAGTTAATTTCTAGATTGCTGTTTAGTCTTGTTCCTTAGTTGTTTATGTCATCTCCCCTGTACTAAGTCTCCCTGGTTCATGTGTCACGTCTGCGTGGTTATGTTTAGTTCATGTCATGTCTAATCTCCATGTTTCCTGTTTTACTTTGAAAGTCTGTATTCAATGTCAGTGTATTCAGTTTCACCTCTCCTGTCCTGTCGTTATGGTTCATGTGTGTCAGCTGTGCTCCCATGTGTGACCACTTCCCCTGATCATCCCTCATGTGTATTTAGTCTCTGTGTTTCATGTAGTCTGGTCGCGTCGTCTGTGTTCCCACCCCCTGTGTTCCGTATCTCCAGCCATAGCCTTTCCATAGTTTATGTCCAGTTTAGGTTTCTGTTGAGTTATACTCTTATGCTGCCCTCACTCTGGTTTGTTCCTTTTCATCAGCCATAATAAAAGGCTCGCTTTTGTTTAATCCACTCCTGTATCTTCGCTTGTGTTCGCACCTGGGTCCACCACACACATTTCCGCACGGTCTGCCTCCGCAGATCATGACAAAACCAGTACTCCACCTCCACCTTGCTGGCGTCTGAGTCGGACTGGAGCTCTCTGCCCTTTACCAATCCAGCCACGGGCCCATCCATCTGGCCCATCAAGACTCACTCTCATTTCATCAGTCCATAAAACCTTAGAAAAACCAGTCTTGAGATATTTCTTGGCCCAGTCTTGACGTTTCAGCTTGTGTGTCTTGTTCAGTGGTGGTCGTCTTTCAGCCTTTCTTACCTTGGCCATGTCTCTGAGTATTGCACACCTTGTGCTTTTGGGCACTCCAGTGATGTTGCAGCTCTGAAATATGGCCAAACTGGTGGCAAGTGGCATCTTGGCAGCTGCACGCTTGACTTTTCTCAGTTCATGGGCAGTTATTTTGCGCCTTGGTTTTTCCACACGCTTCTTGCGACCCTGTTGACTATTTTGAATGAAACGCTTGATTGTTCGATGATCACGCTTCAGAAGCTTTGCAATTTTGAGACTGCTGCATCCCTCTGCAAGATATCTCACTATTTTTGACTTTTCTGAGCCTGTCAAGTCCTTCTTTTGACCCATTTTGCCAAAGGAAAGGACGTTGCCTAATAATTATGCACACCTGATATAGGGTGTTGATGTCATTAGACCACACCCCTTCTCATTACAGAGATGCACATCACCTAATATGCTTAATTGGTAGTAGGCTTTCGAGCCTATACAGCTTGGAGTAAGACAACATGCATGAAGAGGATGATGTGGACAAAATACTCATTTGCCTAATAATTCTGCACTCCCTGTAGTTGAGAGCCTCAGCTGATCCACACATTTTTGATTTTGTTGTCAAATTTATTTATTTTTCTTTCATTTTTGGCAATTTTTAATATTTCAGACATCCGTATGTACAGGTGCACATGCCAGACCATGGCCACAACTGCAGCAGGCGCAGCCGTGATACTCGCTGTCTGCAGTAGCTTTGCTCTGACTCTATACACATCAATTGACTGTTTTAATTTTTCCAAGGTAGCTTGGTCCAGGACGTGGCCCTCTATGCAAATAGAAGTGTGAAAGGTCTTTAAAGCCACCCCGGCTGAAAATGAACAATTAAAATAAAGTGCACACAGAGTCAATGAGCGTACCGTTGAGCAGGCTGAAAGAAAGACCAACAGTGCAGCACAACTTGCAGGACTGCAGACTGAAAACAGACAAGCTGAGCAAGCTTGTACCCTCTTTCAAAGAGAAGTGCCAAAAATTGACTACGCTGCTGGAAGCAGTTCTTTTCTTGAATAACAACCACCAGAAGGAAGAGGCCTTTTCACATACATACAGGAGGTGAAACCCCTGGAAGAGCAACCGAGGCAGACAAATAATGAAATAATCGACTTCTGTACATCTTTACTTTACTCCAAATCACTGAGATGCTCTTTTCATGCCCAGTCATATTACTGACCTGTTATCAGTTAGCCTAATTAACTGCAAAATGTTCTCCCATCTGTTTTTGTTTATTACAAATTCAAATTCTGCCCAAGAACCAACCTTTCTTTGTGATTTGTTGCTGGCATCAGATTCAAAATGAACTAATATGTTTTATGAAATAATAAAATTGGGTTTTGGGGTTGTGTGTTGAATGTGGCCAAGCCATTCCAGACGTGTGTCTGATATCCATCTGTTGGTGTGATTCCTGCCTCACCATAATCAGTGTTGTTCACGTTGCTGTGATGCCACAGCTTTAGGACTTTGTCAATCACGATGTGGTTTCTGGAACAAACACTAAGCTTTTATTAAATAATTGGAACATTTACATTGCATTTGCATTATATGCAGGATTGGCAATATTAAGGTTGTCTTTCCATATTTAGCATCATGCTAGTTTGCTAGTGGTAAAGGTACAGCAGAGGTAAATAAAGTAAGCTGTCACATTTGGTATTTTAAAGGGAAATTTAAAAGAGGAAAAAAAACCGCTGTGAACCAATTTCTGAAAAGCAAAAAGTGACACCTCACACTCGCTGTAGTGAACTATAATTTCCCATCTTCATATTTGAAAACTGTCCTAGAAACTTTATCCCCCGGCAGTGTTGCTGCTCCACTGACCCTGTGATTGTGAATGAACCCCAGAAACCAGCTGCTAGTTATACCCACTTTTCTTTCTCATTAATGAGACTTCACCTTTGCAGCTACGAATTCCACCTCAAAGGAATTTTTCAACGATGGCAAATTCACTATATACTGTACTCTAAGTACAAAATAAGTGCGTAAGTGGGAAACAAATAGCTTGTGCACTTTTCTATCTTTAACAATTTTTAATTGAAGGGAAAGAACATCACAAATACGATTGGACCTTTGTGTGCACAGGCGGAGGTTTTAAAAACAAGCCTTTTCAGATTAGTAAAGTGACTTTAAAATTTTTTGTGCATATCAGAATCAGAACACTTTATTAATCACTAAGGAAATTATGTAAATGCTCACTGTGTAGTCGGCCTTTCATACACACAGCTTACTTGCACTGAAATCGCTCCGTGTGTGAATTAGAGCCTGCCTGGTCTCACAGCAGTTTGTGAATCAGTCATAAAGATGCAGTAGTTAGTTTCCTTTCAGTGATCTTGAATTTGTAAGCAAGTAATTGTTTTAATAGGACGTACGTGTGAGAGCAGGTATTTTTTCCAGAGAGAGCTAGGTGGTGTGTGTTTGTGCATATGGACACACATCATTGCATGTGAGAGTGGGTAAATACATGTTAAACAACATGGAAAACTGTGCAATTCAATTCAGTTCAATTAAGGGTTGTGATCTTTCACTCGCTGACAGGAGGTTGTTGCAAAACACATTTGCGATTATGCAAAGTTACACTAAAGCGATTATACACATTTGTAAATCTTATTTTATGTTTGTAGATCATATCGTGGTTATGTGAAGTAATTTCTCTCTACATAATAACACGATCAGCAAACCATTTGGTAGTAGTTTTGGCACTGCGGGCAGGTGTGAAGTCCTGCCAAAGAAGGAAACCAGCATCTCCATAAGGCTCGTCAGCAGATGGAAGCATGAAGCGCTCTAAAATCTCCCAGTGTGTGGCTGCGTTGACTTTGGACTTGATTAAACACACATTACCAAGAACCACTGACAACAACAGATGATACAACAGCCCGAATAACCACAGACTGCACAAACTTCACACTGGACTTCAAGCACCTCATATTCCTCCAGACTCTACAGCCTTGATTTCAATATGAAATTGAAATTTCACTGTCATCTGTAGAGAGGACTTTGGAAAACAGAAAAACAGGTCAGTTCCTCTCAAGGCTGCCATCATCACTGTTGCTTGTGCAACTTTTTCTTCCACATGTTTCCCTTGCAGGCAACTTTCCATTAATAAAATTTGATACAGCATTTTGCAAAAAGCCAGCTTTTCAGGAATCACCTTCCCTCTCTCTCCTCACTGATGACCGTTATCTGGACAAGTGTTGGATGGTCTTCACCATGACTGAGGTTGGGGGTATTGAACTATACTGTGAGAAATACAGTGTTTATAATGTTTTACTAGATACCAGATTTCTGATTTTCATGGACTATAAGCCATAATAATCCAATTTAAATCAAAATGTTTAAAGTTCTTCATTTTACAAATAATTTTAATTTTAATTATTTTAATGGCCCCAGAATACCACTTGTGATCTTTCAGGATAGCTCCTGGAGAAGACTGCAGTTTACATCAATAGTCAGATGTCACATCTCATAGATGCTAAGGGAAAAAAAAGCTTTGAGTTTCTGTGCTGCATATGTTGTAGAATTGATGTAAAATTGGCTCCTACAGAGTGTTATTGGCTTCTGCATATGCCTCAGAAGCTCATAAAATTACAACAGTTTACATCTGTCTGCACTTGAAAGGAAAAGACTGCATTAATAACTATAAAACATAAATCAGTTGTTAAACTCTTACATATGGAAATAAAACCATAGAAATCAATAGAGATGCTTTTATCTAATACAGTGTCTGGCGGAGTTAGCTTTACAGTTAGAGCTAAAAAGTGCTGTTCATGAAAGGCTCTGCTGATTAAGGCCCCTGTCCACACGTGCGTGTGTGTTTCGGGAAACAGCTTTTTCTCTGCATCCTGGCCTTTCAGCCACACATCAGTGAGAACAAAGATTTTTGTAAAACTCGTCTAAGGTTGAAGATTTTTAGAAAGTCCATCTCTGCTTTTAAACTGAGGAAAACAAAGATGTTTGCCTGGCCCTGCTGCATGTGCGCACCTGTTCCTCCTTGTATCGACAGCAGACTTTGCTATTGTATTTCATCTTTTGATTGGCTAACATTTCTGTACAGTTAGGATTATATCACCACCTTTTGCTCTGGCTTGATAGAATTTTTGGCATTTTCATCTGAATGAAAATAGTTTTCAAAATAAAAGCCGAAATCTCAGTTTTCTAAAAATACCCATGTATGTATTGTATAAGTGTGACAGATCTATGAGGTTTTATTGATTTGTGTGTTTTTCCATATTCACTCATCTTCCACTGAAGTTTTATGGGCGCTTCAAGTAGCCTTTGACTTGAGGGGACAGTAAAGTAAATTTGTGTTAAACATCACTCCAGATGTGAGTCTGTGTAAAGTCACGAGACATAGTAAGCACACATTATTGACAACATGCCTCTCTCGCAGACCACCATGATTAAATTATGAAGTATGATGCAATTCTCTGAAAGATTTGCAGTTGTTTGGGTTGCTGGTGTTGCTGAGGAGCATCTGGATTTTGCTTTCAGACACCAGCTACACTGATACATTGATACCTTGATCTGAAGCTCATTTCATGATATATATAATGATATAGCTGCTTCAATGAGAAACAAACCTGCAACACTGATTGTGTTAGTGCTTCACTCGAGTTTATAAAGCTCTAACTCCTTATTGCATGACTCTTTGCCAGTATCTAATTAACTGTGAGCAATTACAACAGCTTTTTACAACATCGACTTGGCTTAATCAGACCATCCATCACTTAGTAGTCCATAACACAGGATCTCTTCCTTTAGACAGATCAATATTGTTCAAACATTTGCAATCTGTAATGTTTTACATGACAGTATTAAGTTTTTCATTATAATAACAGATATTTGACAGGGATCATAGCTATCAAACCAACTAACAAACAGCTTGCGTCCTTGACTACAGTGACTTCCTGAGCACTCACTTCTTTTCTTTGAACTATTCTTTTTCCAGAGTCGAATAATTGTACACTGTACCACTTAAATCACTTAAAAATGGTTCTTATGGTTCTACATGACATGAGCAAGGTCTACAAACTTCGAATTACAGCTCATGACTAACTACTAGTTGCAAGGCTTAAGTCTGCCATGAACAGGAAACTGATGAGCAAAAAAGTAGCACCAAAATCGGCACCTTTAAGTGAGTGAAATTTGCAGCTGCCCACATGGTCAAGAAAAATGCATACTGGAGAAACATTTTATGCCCAGAGTTATGTTTGGAGGAGTGAAGGTGAGGCTTTCAAACCTAAGACCAGTGTACCAGCTGTCGAGCATGGTGGCAGTAGCATCATGCACTGGGGCTGTTTAATTGCCAGAGGTATGGATAGAATAATGAAAACGTTACCTCCAAATTCTTCAACTTCCCCTCAAATCAACAGCTAGACAGTTGAAACTTAGATACAACTGGTTGTTCAACCAGGTCAATGATCTCAAACACACATCAGAACTGGTTTTGGAATGGATAAAGCATGCTAGCGTTAAGCTTTCCCAAAGCCCTGACCTCAACTCTATTGAAAATTTGCATTATTATTAACCATGTCTTTAGCAGGAAACTAACCAGTCTAAATTAAATCTACCATATATATAATATTTAACCCAAACTTGTTGATTGCTACCAATAGTGTCTGGTCGTGGTGCAACTTGCTAAGGGACATTTAGCAATGTCTCATTATTGCTGGTGTATGTATATTTTATTCTTTTTTTTTAATCAGTGTGGATTAGAGAATAAATTTAAATTTATGCACTCAATTATTTTTTTTTTTGACCTTAAAGGTGTATGCTCTACAATCATTCTACCTCAGAAGAAGAAGAGTTCAAAAAAATGATTAAAAGCCCAAAATTACCATGAACTTCATGTCCACGATGAGAGTGTGTAAACATCTGAAGTGTATTTGTTGGCCTACAATTCCACAGCTAACTCGTTAAGTACTGAAAGTCCACTGGTTTGCTTGAGATGACAAAGGGAACCCATGTGAAATAATCTTCTTGTCAGAAAAATACTGTGCTCTTCAAGTCCTTCACTGAAGACAAGGACAGACGCTGCAGGATCAATACAGAGGCAGAGCAGCGAGATGGAGGTCAAGACTGAGAAGAAAAATAATGGGCCTCGGAGAGATAAACACAGTGGGAACAATCTGAGAACTCCGGGGGAATTTCCTTCCGTTTCATGCTCTCTAAATTGCACCCCTGTCTCCTACCAACTCTTAAGGCACCTCATTATGAAAACCACCTGGGAGCTCTCTTGACTCTTCCTAACCTCGTATGTTCACTGACAGTGCACATCATGCTATGGTATCCTCCTAGGAGAGTTAGAAGAAATCTTCTAAAAATCTGCACCACAGCACACAAGGGCTCCTTCTGAAAATTAGCAGTCATACAGTACAGCCTCATTCCCGTGGGAGAGGTCTACTCGGTACGGCAAATTCTGCTGCTCAAAATAAACAATATTTTTCCCCACAAAGTATACCCACATATTGAATCTGAAATTTGTGCACACAAAATTATTCCGCAAGCAAGCTAGCAGAAAAGTCAGAGACAAGTAAGAGATAAATGGATAGAACAGCTAACTAAACTAAAAGTGTATGCATAGTGTTGCTTAAAGGTTACTTGAATTCATATAGGAAAAGAAAGAACGGTTACAAACCACTGCACTACACTTTTAGCTTTAAAACCTCCTCATCCCGTTCCACTATCTCAGAGTTTCCCTCTGTGGCTGCTGAGCATGGTTGGAGGCGCGATAATGGCCCACAGCCAGGAGGCAAGTCACACACTAACACCCCAGTCCTGCTTCTTCCTAATGTATGAGGGCAAGTGAACAGGCATGAAGTATTCTTGGTGTGCAGGTGGGCAATCTATCTTTATTATAATACCACACACCAGCGAAGGGAGTCCACAGGTTTAAAAAAGAAACTGCAATTATTGTCATTCGCCCACGGTGCTAAATTTGATTTCCAGTGTGACCGTTTCCTTGCAAACATTTATAGCAACTGCATGAAGTTTTCCTGGTAGCCAATTTCAGAGCCTGCAGCAGATCATTTTTGTGTTGCACTGAATGGACAAATGTACGCACCATAAAGGGAAGAATAAAACAGCAACAGAACAACTTAAAGCAACTTCAGCTGCATCGATTTACCACCAAGGATTAGCATAGTGTGTGTGTGTGTGTGTGGTTATTCATTGGGGTGCAAGCAATCTTTTCCCAGCTTCTGCTGTCTCATCCACATTTGGGGCACCGTGGGGATCACTGTGACAGTGTAAACCTGATCTAGCCCCCAGTGTCAGCGCTGGCATGAATAATTCACAGTGTTCGGGGTGGCGTGCTCCTGCAAATGGCAGACACACGCTGGAATGGATGCTGGGTTGCCCTTGATGTTTCTCTCCAGGTTGTCACAAATAGTTTTGGTGCTGAACCATCCTTTTCCACCTCCTCCAAGTCCACACGCTCACTGCTTGTTATCAGCAAAAGGACTCGATTCAGTGACTGCACAGTGCCATCTGTTGATCAAAACCAATGCCGAGCATCCACACAAGCCTGTTTTAATTAATGCTTGTGCCATGCCAAGGTTGTTCTTCGCTGTTACATGCTCCCCGCTGACGTGTGGACACACTCAAGAGACCGATTCATTGCATTCAAACAACTTCTACACACCAGTAATCCTCTGTAAAACGTGACGTGTTTGTTTTTTAATGATGTGTGTATTTTTGTGCTTCAGCTCAGTTTTTGTGGAGGCTTATGTTGGTGAGAAATGTTTCGACAAAATAAGAAAAATAAGAGAATAATAATAAAAAATGATCTTTAAAGATTTAAGATTTCTTTAAAGTGGTTTTGTGTTACTTTTAGTTTAGTGTACTAAGCCTACCTTTCTACAGGCAGATATCTCTAAATTGCATATTGCCATGATATGATGTATGTATGGATTTCACAGTAACTGGTAATTCACACAAAATTGGGAATAGTTCAGGTTAACAATGGACATCAAGTGCTGTCAGATGATCAGTGTTATGGTTCCACTGTGACGGCGGACAGTCAGCCGATCAATGCAAAAGGTAAACGTTAATTCAGTTTTTTTTTCTGCTGTATGAGTATACAAATGAAGCAACTTATGGATTTGTTTTCCAGATATCATTAAACCTTTCATCTCTTACTTACTTGTTAATGGTTTTTCCAACTTTTTCCTTTACAGTTTAATTATATTTTGTACTGCCAGCAGCTTTTTAGATGAAGGTCTTTTCCTCAAATGGTGATGGCTATATAAATATCTTACAAACTCCCAAACTACAACTATCCCCAAACGAAATAAATTAACTCTGGGAGGAGTTGCGGGTTTGATATTGCACAGCTTCCAGCCAGAAGCCTAGACCATGTCTGACAGATCATACACCTCGAATGCAACCTCTGTGGGTCTTGGACTGTGGTTTTGAGATGTTTAGTTTCTCTAGTTTTGTATTTTTCATCAATCTTATTCTGTAATGTTGTTTTCTGTTCTCTTTATATTGCGGTTTGCTTTCCTTACCTCAGTTATCTGTGCCTTTAGTTCTTTGACAGTTTTAGTTGTTAGTTTGTGTATTTCCTCCCTCTCTCAGTCCTGTCACCGTCTTCGTCTGTTTATCTTTTGTCTCTGTGTAAAGTCTGCATTTCTGCTCTGTTACTTCCTGTTTAGTTGTGATAGTCTCTTCTTTTGTGTGCGTTGTGTTCAGTTTCCAGCTCTCCCAAGTTGAACAGGTTTTTTTTTCTTTTTGACAATCTTGTCACGGCTGCAAACACCCCTGCACCCGGTGGACCTTTCCCTACCACACGTTTCACTTCTAGTCAACTTTCCATTAATATTTTCAGCAGTCAACTTCTGTGGCTTCGATGCATTGTTCCCCAATGACAGCTGTGTGTACTGAACTATAGTGATACAAGGTATTTGCACTGTCTGAATAGTAATTTACTCACACTGGAAATTAAACATTTTAATAATTTAAGATACAGGATTTCAGATTTTCATTAACTGTAAGGTGTTATTACCAAAGTTAAAACAAAAAACAAAAGGTAAAGGAAAGCTTACTTTTATTAATCTATTTTGGATGCACTAGTGTTTGGATTTTGCACACTAATGCATTTCCAGGAACAATCTTCAAAGTAAAAAACTTTGAAGATTGTCAAAATGATGTTAAATATGCAGAAAATCAGGCTGCAGCCATCAGGAGGTCATTGATCAAACCTCTTTTAGATATTACCAGATATGGCTGCCGTTTTTTGGTAAATTAGGAAAGTAGGTGGAAAGTATAAGAACAACCAGGTTAAAGAAAAAGGAGGGATATTGATCTTTGGAAATATAAATCAAACTCAGATGTGTGCAAACATGACTAAGGACTTTATTAACCAAATCATTTTCCCCATAATATCCACAAATAAAAGTGATCTCTTTATATATATTCACATTGTATAATTTCATAGTGTGACAAAAATTCTCTTTCTCTGTCTCTTCTTTTTTTTTTTGGGATGTCCAGCCATTCCTATTAATTGTCATTGGATCAGTCGCCATGCAGTCGTCAGAAAGGTTGAAAAACATTACGATTGGTCAGCATTGGCGGTCACGTCTGGGGTCTCTCCTCTTCTCCTCTGTTGGCTCCTTGTAGTGCTAAAAACCCCCTCAGTTTCCCAACCACAGATTTCATCACACTGCGACAACAAAACAAAAATAAATTAAGAAAGCAACGTTCTCCTGCAGAGTCCTCCTCCCTGTCCCTTCTTCTTTTTTAAATATTTTCTGTTTTATATAATAATAGTAATATTAATAATGACTATAATTGTCCTTGATATAAATTCAATAGTATTTTTTTCTCTTTCTCAAATTTTAAATAAATCATTTTGGCAATCCTCATATTTTGTCACTTTAGAATAAAAGAATATTCAAGTAGAAAATAAAAACTGTGAGAGAAAATTTCATCAGAAGAGGAGCGAGGCGTGAGAGAATGAAAGGTGTGAAAGCAACAGAGAAGAGCGAGAGAGGAAACAAAGAAAAGAGTGAAAGAAAGAAAGACAGACTCAAAGAAAAGCATCCACTTCAGACGCATGTCAGAAACAGCTCTATATACAACAATTTCTGTTGTGGAAAACTGTCCGTCCTGTGCCTTTCGTCTGCCTCTTGTCCTTCCTCCTCCAGTGTGTCTGCAGTAGTCCTGTTGTCTGAAGCAGTCCTCTGTGTCCCAGTGTTATACCAGAGTGTAAGACTTGGCATAGGGGTTGTTGCTCTGTTTCAGGTGTCCTCTGGAGTCCAGCAGTGACTCCTGGGAGGTGCTAAGCTTGGCAGCCTGTGCTTGGGCTAGATCTCCTGAGGAAGGGACCTCTCCCCGGACCTCACCACGGGCCTCTCCCCTCTCCCGGACATCCCTGTGTGGGAGGGTGGAAGCAGTTCCTGGCTGCCACTGCTGAACCTCCCTGGGTGAGGGCACTTCCATAGGGGTGGGTTCCATGGGAGGTGGCCTCTTCAGGGTACGGCTCCTCTGGGGCTCCAGGCAGGTCTGACCCATGGCTCCTCCGCCTCCTCTTGTTTCCCCTGTAGCACCGGCACCACTTCCACTTGCTCCAGCACCACCTCCACTGCTGCTGCTGCCACTACTGCTGCTGACGCCCCCACCTCGGGCTGGAAGAGGCACGCCGCGATTCAACAGGAAGTCCATACGGAGGTAAGGCGGCAAGTGGACCAGCTCTCCTCCTGGGAGGTGACACACAGGAGACAAGCAAAAAGACTAAAAATGCTGTCAGCTTCTAAGGTGTTTGTGAAACTAACTAATGTCCCACTCACAGAGGCCTAAAGACCAGTTGGAGACTGCATGGCAACCACTGGTTAATGAGAAACCACAGCAGGAGGATGCTTGCTAATACTATAAAGTGGTCACAAAGAAGTATGCAGCGCTACACCCAAACCTCCTTGAGGTTGCTTGGTTGCTTGCAGATTGCTGCAGTTGCCCACAGTTTGTACTGAAGACACTGACATGTCTGGAAAACACCTTCGTCACTTACTCACAAAGCAGTAATGAAGAAGTGAGGACTGCAATGGAGTTGCACCTTTTGAATCATGTTGGTCTCAGTGCTGAGGCTGTGAAGGTGAATTGTTCTCCTAGTCTGGCTGGTGCTAGGTGGTTAGTTAGAGAGTGTTTGCAGACAAATCTGTGTTTTCCATGCAAATAATCTGGTAGAGACCAAGGTGCAGCACCCAGGGTTCCTGTGACCAATTTCACCCAGAAAACTTCAGCAACTACTCACCATCTGTTTTGGGGAATGCATATTCTTCTCTAGAGACCGGAGGTTGCCAGTGGGGTTACCAACCTTGGGTAGCTTTCTTTTTCTCTGTCCATGATGGAAATATCTGTCTTTTCTATCTCTAGCTGCTAAATGCTCAATTACATAGATTCTAACGGTTTTGGGGGGCGAGACAGTTTATAATGGGTGTCAGGATGTTTTTTTTTAAATCATTTAGCTTCTGTGTCTGGAGGAAATGCTAAGACCAGTGGGACTAATGAGTAGTTATGTTATGCACCATAAACCAAAGCAATGAGGTGAAAGCCATTAAAATGCTCTGCAGAGCTACTGGCAATAGAGTCGGGTGATAATTCTCCTTGGCTTCTTCGTCACTTACAAGATTACACGCGGTCATTTGCTGATTTGCTATCGATTTGGGAAGCGTTATTTATTGTCAGCTATCAGGGGCATTTAAATCAATCTAAGGCACTGCTTCAGTGAAGAGGAAATAAAGAAATCTTTGAGATATCATTTAACATAAGCTGATTTTAAGAGATGCCTCTGCTTGCCCTGAAACAGTGAAGCTACTTTCTGGGCTCCCTGCTTGTTCTTCCTTCCCCTCAGTTTAAATTAATTGCACAGAGCCGGAAAAGAAATCTATATTTAATTCACATTCACGCCGGTACATTTTCTCACCTTGGGCCCCTCTCGGGATTATGATTCACGACTATTATTTTAATGTAATACCAATCTTCGCTATTTGTGAATCTATTTAATTTAAGAGTTGGTATTGGGAAAAGAGTGCAGGAGATAATGTAATAGGAAAGTGAATATTACAGTGTTAACTTTGCTATCACTGTCAGGGACGGATGCAGTGATGCAGTGGCTCTCTCCTCTTAAAGCGATGAAACTGAGTGATGGCCTTTGTCTCTGCCACCAGCATATATGTATGACATTCATTCATTTGTCAATTTGCACTTTTCTCTCAGTGTTTCACTGCAGGAATGAGAAGAACCTTCAAAGGCCTGTGGACACATAAAGCAGGTCAGATTTAATATCTTGACCAAGTGATAAACTTTGACTAAATGCTGTCCTGTCAATTGTTAAATAATCCTGTGAGGTGTTGGATTAGGAGAGGCGCTTTGGGTTCAGCGAGTTTACTGCTATTGTATCCATTCTACTGAGTGGATTACATGTTTAACACAGCAAACAAGCCAATCTCAAAAGAGTGTCAGGTTACCAGATTGGGTGCTCTGCGGCGAGATTGAACACTTGATGAGCTGAGCAGCACCTGCACTGTTTCATTAGTCATGGAGCGTTTATGTTTCACGGGAGCAGGGATCAACATTTCAACACGTGTACAATTTAACGCTAAAATAACATTTTCAACGCATGCACTCTCTCTCCCACGCACACTGACACACTCACATGTACTCGGCCCACACATGCACAGAAGTATACGCTATATGTAGACCCACACTTCCTGCCTGCACAGCATTAGCCGAGGTCATGTTTGCACTTTCAGCCCAACGTGACCTTGGAGAATGGATTTCTGGGTTCACGGGGAGAATGAATAATTTACTGTGTTTCATAACAAGCCCTATTAGTGCCACCAAAGATGATGAATGAGGAGGAGTGTTGATTGAATTAAATATAGATTTAAGTGATTCCGTGGGGGCTCATTAGAAATGTGGTTTGAAAATTCATCAGCCAGTAAATTTCCGATCGTTCAGTAATGGGGCGTTATGTGTATCCACGATACAACCGCAGCTCTCTGCCAAACACATTAATCTGTGCAAGTGTCTGTTGCCTTATCGCTGTAGTCTTCTGCAAAGGATATTATGTGTGTCGTTAAGGAAGAGCTACACGCAAAATATTTACAAGCTGATTGTGCGACGATTGCTGCTCATGGCCCCGTAAACCCAGAGGATTTGTTGCAAAGGCCCAGTGGAAAGCAGCACCTTTGACCCCTGCATGGACAGGTTAGGTGAGCTCATGTCACTCAGGTGTAATAGAGACAAATATAGGGTTGAAGTCAGGTCATTTACCCACAGTCAAGCAAAACAACCTCCACACTGGGTCTGTATTTTTTAAAATTTACAAGTGTGGAGATGTTTTAAATGAGCTGTCTGGCATTTTGGGAAAGTCACTCTCTTCTAAGAGCTTGTTGGAAATATCGATACTGCTGACACATCTGTATGGCTACACCTGCAGAAGCAAGCATGACATGGCATTAAAAATGTCTTTTAAGAAGTTTAATACGGCAGCGGTCCTGGGCAAGTGCACACCATAAGTGATGAACTACGCCTATCATCCAGTTTCCATGCTCACCTGTGCTTTGGATAGCACTATTTCCCTGTAATTGGACTTCTGTTGGTCTTTGAAAACATTTAAACTCTCATTCAATAGGCTTTTTCAGTCCCAGGTAACTGGCCAGGAAGGTCTTCTGGGGACTTTCTCCTTTTGGAGATGATCCTGAGGGGGACACGTCATCACAAATAAAAGAAGGCCCATTCCCTTCTTTTTTCAAGCTCTCAGGACTACCATGACCTGGGTGACAGAGATCCTGCATCCACATATTCAACAGTAATATGCATACAATGTTTCTAAATAATTTTGGCCAGATTGGTTAATGTTTTGCATCTCTCTCTCTCTGTACTCTACAAGACAACTTACTAATAAATAGAGCTTTGATAAATCTTTGTTAACTGTAAACTTCCAGAAAACCATGTAGTCATTTTATAGTCCATTAACTGCAAAGGCAGCAAAATACACAATGCTTATACAGCTAAGAAAAGCCGTACCTACCAGACCTGGTGTCAATTACTAATGTAAATGACACCAGGGTCTCAACACTCCGCGCTCCCACACCAGCCTGAAAAGAGTCTGGTATCACACTGACAGGTCTCCAGTGTGGCGGTAAAGAGCCGTTTTGTGCCGAGTGACAATAGGCAATAGAGATTAGGTTGACTGATAGCCTTTAGCCGACCTCTCTCTCCGCTAAACTGGTGATACGAGTCCGCCGTCCTGTGCATAAATGTTACAAACATAATGAAGCCTAAGAGGCCTCAACCCAGTCAGGTCAAAATGAAGATTCTGGGATGCTTATTGTTGAGAAACAAAATAACAACAACACAGACCTAAATTTCCAAACACCTTCGACTCTGCTAATTATCTGTGGCCCCAGAGATCAGAGGGGTTGACAAAAACAAATTTCCCACGTGTGGGACTAAAGGTTGTCTTATCTTCAAAAAAAAAAAAAAAAAAAAAGAGCTGTGAATACGTGTGTGTGTTTTTGAATGTCTGCGCTTCTGTGTGTGGCCAGCAGCTTTGCAGCGGGACTGCCAGATCTTGTAACTTAGCTGCAAATCTCCCAGGAGGAGCAAAGGGTCACGTAAGGTAAGACTACAAACCGAGAGGAGAGAGCACAGCACAGCAGGTCTACCTCAAATTGCAGAAGTAATGAAAAACTTTGGAGTCACAGTTTAAAAAAAACAACAAAACATACGTATCAATTACTAGTAAAACGTTTTTTTGTTTTCTAACAATGACGAGCTTCCCCGGGGTTCGGCAGGGAAAACTGCATATTGGAATTCTTCTTGTTGCTTTGTTAAGGGCCTAAAAGTTGCCAAAACAAGGAGCTACTCTCCCAGGAGGCCTGTAAAGAGCTCTGTACTGGTTTAATGAGACAATACCTTAGCACCAGCTGGGTGAAGACTAAGGGGATGCATCCTTAGGATGGGAAGCTGATGGCAGCTGAATTAAAGCAGAGGGTGGCCATAAAGTGAACTGACCGGCTTCTGCAGAATAATATGTGGTCATTTACAAAACAGCTTAAAAACCAAAGAGACCAAAGTCACTGGTTTTGTTGAAAGACTAGAGAGGTTAGAGAAAATCTTTAATGTAATGTGATTTAGCTGCTCTGCCCATTACACAAAACTATACCTGCCTGTCGGCTTGTAGCTCATGTTGTTGTAGCTCGTGTTGTTGTAGCTCGTGTTGTTGTAGCTCGTGTTGTTGTAGCTCGTGTTGGCTGCAACAGGAGAACAAAAATCTTTCCAGGACATGTTTGCTCACATTGTTGGTGAAGAAGTAGCTCAAATTTTCCTGTGCGAACCACACAGGTGAGAGAGGTGCACATGAAAGCAAATGGATCTCTGCAACATCTGTTAAGCTATGTTCAGATGAGCAACCCAGTCAGTCTCAAGCATGTGGCATAAATGATTGCAGCTGCCCACATTTTTTGTCTTAGATTTCTGGTTAAATTCTCTCAACTAGTTTTCCTAATGAAGAAGACGAATATAGAAGCTTTTCTGTACATCTAAATGCAGTTTACTGTCAGAAAGGGTGGTTCAGCTACAAACTGTGTGTACGCTGGGCGTGACAAACACCACATCCTCACCAGGTCTGTGCGCTTTGGGCACGGCCATGTTCATGACCCTGCTGACATCCTGAGGTTTGGGCGGAGAAGCGGTAAAGCGGCAGATGCCCGACTCGGACGGTGTGCTAGAGGTCAGGCTGTCGGTGTAGTCGTTGGTCCCTGCTGTCATCTGTTCAGATGAGGTGTCAGAGATGAAGCACTCGGTGATGGTGAACTTGGCATGGCGGAGCTGTTCCTCCATCTTGGCATGCTCATAGGCTCTGGCCAGCTCCTCGTAGGTGGAGGAGGCACTCTCTGTTGATACCATGCTGCTCCGTGCGCGATCTGAGGGTCACAAGTCACACATCGTATAGCACGTGCTTAGTTATTGTAAAGAATGGTGTATTATGAAAAGCTACGGTTTATCACATATGTGGATTATTGCCGTATTTCCTGTGCTTTTCAGGTTTATTTATTATTTAATGTGTTTTAAATATAAAAAATGCGTGGGTTCAAGTTGGACTTGTACCCAGCAATCTTCAGCCAAGAGTACGCCCCAAAACTGCAGTTTGGAATAAAAAACTGCAGCCCAAATGATTTGGATTGCAGAGAAAAGCCAACGTGATATTCATGCTGACTCTTCACACTTGAACATCTCCCAACAGCAACACGATTTCCGTCACCTCCTCCAACTTTAAACCCTGAATTCTACCAAGGGCTACATATGAGTCCATGTTGTTTCTGGACAGCACTGCTCTACCTGTATCCTGTGAGGGGCTGACACTGTAGCTGTCGCTCTCTTTGTCCACAGATCCAGTGGCACGCGGAGTGGGGAGTCGCCAGTCAGTGGTCAGGGTGTGTGAGGAGCTGGTGGGGTGTGGCCGGTTCAGAGTCCACTGGCTGGCGTATCGGCTCCGTGCTGCGGCAGGACCAGCTTTGGCAGTGCGTCTGGCAGTGGGATCTAAGTAAGGACAGAGGGGGTCGCACTATTAATGAACACAGGTAATAATTTTCAAACCACCAAAGTCCTCTGACACAACAAAAGGCATATTTTTTAGTTTAACTATTAGTTATCTAATAAATAATTATTAAATGACATGGATAGATCTATTTAGTCCTAGCAACCATTGCAGAGTCCACCACACATGACAGGCACGAGACAAATGGATGCAAACAAAAAAACACATTTTTTCTGTAACTGTGCAGGGATTTAAAAAGTGAATATGTGAGTTTCCTGCTGGGCTTTCATGTAAAGCTACAATTATTCTCTCTAAGAGAACTGAACATTACACTCAATCCAATTGTCTCATTGCAGACAGACACACAAACCGTCACCTGTCACCCTGACCCAGACAGACTACTGGTCTATTCACTGCTGGGCAGATTCAGTCTTTAAAAAAGGTCTGGATTGGATCTGTGCAGAGAAGAATAGTGCTGGTAATTGTAGTAGGTCAGGCTGTAATTTTATCTGTGCGGATGGGGGGATAAATGATGGAGGTGTTTGGCCAGCAGCAGGGAGGAGGAAAAAAAAGCAGAGTCAGCATCTGGGTTCATGCCCCACCGGACAAATTAAACGACCCAATCGTGTGGCTGTTTGATTAAAAATGACTGCAAATGCGTGTGTTTGACTGTGATGAATATTGGACTCGTGCCCATGTTTTCAATTTTATGTGAGCACAGATATGCTGTTGTTCTGTTTATGTCTTGTTTATGTGTTGGCAGATATCAAGTAAAGCTAAAAAGCACATGTTAATGAAAATTAAGAACTTTTCTGATGAATTACAGTCATATTTTTTACAGTCAAGAACCCTGCTGCTGTACTTTTGGAGAGGGAAGTTATCTCACCCTGTCAGTTCAGCACCTTGAGTCTTCTACTATAAAGTAGAATATAATCATTCCATTTAGTTTTGATTTACATTCCAAACAGCCTGTTGTAAAATGAATAATTTAAAGTTTAAGCCATTTAATTAGGACAAAATGAACCGCGTGACTCGGTGTTACAAATACCACAATATATTGTTAGGTGAATCCATCTGCAGCTAACTGTCTGCACAAAATCACTTTGGTACATCACTAAGTGTGTGCATTGAGGTCTGCGTCTGTACTCGGGTCCAGCTGGCCAGTTGGAGCACGGCAGTCAGATGGGAATATGTCAAGAAAAGGCAGGGAGATAACAGCTCTTCATCACTTCTGCTTCAGTGGGACTCAAACACCAGAAGCCCAGCTGTTGTGCTTTGTCATCTCACTGCTGAAAGGTGGTACAATACTCCACGTGAGCTGCCTACTGTTAAACTCAGACCGGCTGGAAAACCCATTTGCTTTGCATGTACTGTACTTCAGCGCGATTTGCCCTGAAAAGCTTTTACTGTTTGTGTTTTATGGTGTAAGATGAAGCTGCAGAACAACCAAATAAAACAATATTACTGCTTTATCCACAAGACAGTATTCAACGGTGTTCTAGAAGCACAGCACAGCACTTGCAGTAGTATTAGTATTATTAGTAGTAGAGGAAATAAATGTTGAGCACTGACGGTGGTGGGACTCACTGGTTCCAGGCCTAGCATCGGACACATCCACCAGCGGTCCAGTGGCCTGTGACAGAGACTGGTAGTGGACTGTGTGGGTCACTGTGGAGGACTTCTGTTTATTGGTCTCCCCAAAGTCATTGTCTGTCAGCAGCACGGTAGACCTGTCATCTGCAAAACGGAGGAAAAGACTTTAAGTTCGTCCATATTTTACACTTAGACGCACAAGTCTGACTTTGAGGGCCTTACCGATTGTCTCCATGGTGTCTCTCTCCTCGATGAGGAGCTGTGCTCTGGGGATGTCGATGTGCATTCTTAGCGTTTGCTGCTGCTTGTTCACTGTGTCAGGGGTCCGGGTGTTCTTACTGAGGAGATTAATAGGAAAAAAATCCTTACTTTTCAGCTGTGATTTTGCACTATATTGCAGAAATGCTAATTCAATTTAATTTAAGCTGATAAGTAGCTGTAAGAAAGCAGGAGGGACAGTGTGCATGCACTATATTTGATTCTTACTGATGGGCACTGTAACTCCGGGCTACACAGTGATTTATGTTCCCCGCTCAAAGGAAAGCTGTGTGCATAAATTAAAATTAGGAACACATACCTCATCAGCATTTCTGCCAGGCTTTTGGCATCTGTGAAGTCAGCAAAGAGGCAGTTAATATACTATAATAGCACTGTCCTAGTTGATAATCCACAGCAGCGCTAAGAGTCTACAATCACTGACAACAACTCTTACAGAAAGGCGCCAGGTGCAAAATACTCACAGAGGCAATTTCTTCATTTTAAAGGCAAACTAAGCCTAAAGTTTTACATTTAAGATTAATTACACAACACATTTTTGTCCGAGTGCTTATCTGTGTAATGGAGATCAGGTTTGCACAAAAACATGTTGGGTTTATGGACCAGATTTACACTTCACACTGTAAACAGAATGCAAATTCATACAAATTATAAAAGCAACACAACTTAATCTACAACCCACCTCTGAGTCTTTTGAGCCTCTGCTCCCGCCTTCTCCTCTTTAGCACCATGAGCATAATAAAAACCAGCACAGCCACCACAAGAATAGAGGTGATGGTCACCACCATCTTCAGACCTCCACTGCCTGACATGTTGTCTGAGATGGGATCTCCTGTTTTCAGCAGAGGAGGGATGGTGCCTTGAAAGGAGGGTGAAAAAACAACATTTGTTAACATTTTCAAATACTTTGCTTTTGAATCTTCAAAAACATTTAATATTCTACAACAACAAAGTGCTGTTAATGGTTTCCTGCAAGACAAACACTGAAGATAAGCTTTTATGCAACACAGTTAAAGAATACAGGGATGATAAGATGCTAATTCTCTCTTAGGATGCTGCTTTTCCACATGCGTGTTCTTTATAGGGATGTCACAAAGGATTCAGCCGAACCCCAAGAGAAGACTCGAGTACACATGACCAGTCGGTGGATTTAAACCTGGTTAACATGGTTGCAAACCTTTGCACACTTTTTAACTTGCAAAAATATATGTATTTGTGACATTTTGGTGCTGTTTTAAACGGCATGCACATTGGCAACATTGGATCAGCTTGTCCATTTCCTGTCTATGTTTGTGAAGTAGCTGTTTTCATCTGGTCTTAATTTATTAGTTAAACTATTTTCTTCCTGGTCTCAAAACCTTTTCAGTTCAATTCAATTTATTTTTATTTATATAGCACCAAATCACAACAACAGTCCCTTCCCGGTGCTTTATATTGTAAGGTAGAGACCTTACAACAATACAGAAAACCCCAACAATCAAATGACTGCTTTGATTAAGCACTTAGCAACAGTGGGAAGGAAAAACTCCCTTTCAACAGGAAAAAATCTCTGGCGAAACCAGCCTCAGGGAGGGGCAGCCATCTGCCATAGCTGGTGGGGGGATGATGGGGAACCAAGTTTGTAGCAGACTGAATATGTGGTGTTAAGTCAGCAGGACTGCTTCTCAGCAGCTGCATTAAGCTGTAGACCCACCCTCACACTCACAATAGCATCCACACACACTTGTGTCCCACACACACTCACTCACATACATGCATGCACGCACACATAACACCCTTACAGGCAGCTTACACATCTCAGCAAAGCTCTTCAAAGGAAATAAGTTAACCGTCTGGAGAGCACAGTGCTTACAAGTTCCTATCCTTCTTCACAGATCCTTTGTGCATGACTGACACAATCTGTAGCCCAAGGCAAATAGAGCGACGCCACAGCCCATGGAGAATCAGAAGACCATCCCCATTCTCTTACTGAGCCTTGTTCAAAGGCTGATAAAACAGTGGGACAGACAATCTAAATAAAAAATACATTCTCGACTGTAGGCAGAAGTGCAGAATGGCACTTTATGGTGTAACGCCGACGCTGCGAGCAGCAAACAGCACCAGAGTATTTAACAGAAGCTTTACTGAACAGACCTCTCAAGTCTGAGAAGCAACGAAAGGATCACACTTTTGCTGTAGTGTTTCCTCGGCTCAGAACAGCCTTCGATTCAAGTCTTCCTTTAACAGTTTGACCCTTCTTAACAGCTAATATATTTTGATTCTTATTATGAGCTATTTTTGTGTATTTTTCATGTAGGATACCTTGTTATTCATTTGAAATTTTTCTGCTCTTTGGAAATATTCTTCAAACTCTGGAACACTCTACAGTTTTCTGTATAAATAAACAATTACTATTATTATTACTGTTAATTGCAATCATTGTAAATACACTATATGGACAAAGGTACGGGACCACACCTCTAAATCTTTTAATTTGAATGTTTTTATTGCCACAGCTGTATAAAATCAACCACCAAGCCATACGGCAGGGGTGGGCAACTCCAGGCCTCGAGGGCTGGTGTCCTGCAGGTTTTAGATATCACCCTGGGTCAAAACACCTGAATCACATGATTACTTCATTACCAAGCCTCTGGAAAACTTTAGGACATGTTGACGAGGTCATTTAGCCATCAACTGTGTTGGATCAAGGACACACCAGCCCTCGAGGCCTGGAGTTGCCCACCCTGCCATATGGCCTGCCTTTACAAACATTTGTGAAAGAATAGGTCGTTCTAAAGAGCTCACTGGAATCGAGTGAGGTACTGTAACAGGATGCCACCATTGCAACAAGTTAGTTTCTGGAATTTCTTCATTCCTAGATATTACATGATCAATTAAAAATGGTTTTATTGCAACGTGGAAGTGTTCAGCAACCAGATCAACTCAACCCTGTAGTGTTGATGGTGTTTAAGACTCCCCAGCGCTCTGCTGACAAGTTCCAAATCTGGCATCAACATCTAAGTATGTTTGACCATATACTGTAGTCTTGGGCTCAGACTGGTTTCTTGCAATAGAATGACCGGGTTAAACATTTCCCAACAGACCTTCGTTTTAGTAAGAGCCCAATTTTGCTAATAACATTTCTTCCATCTACTTTTCACATTTTTAGTATTTCTTTAAACATTTTTATGATTTCTTGAGTCATCCATGATTCATCCAAAGATCCGTAACATGCAAACTGTTAAAATCCAAACTCACTTCCGTCAGCATTCAAAGTAGCAAAGGTGATCCTCTTCTCTGCTGAGCCGGCACTGTTGGTGACCTTCATCTGCAGTTCGTACCACGTCGCCTCCTGCAATTCGTACAGGATGTAGCTCTTGGTCAGCGATGTGCGCTGGGCTGTGGTCCAGGTGCCTAAGTCCACTGCTCGGTACTCCAGTATAAAGGAGGTGATTGGACAGCCTCCGTTATTCCAGCCAGCCAGGTTGAGCCTGGCCCTCGTGGAGTTGATGCTGGTGAAGAGTTCATGTTCTTTGGCAAATTGAGGTTCTGAAGAGAATACAGAAAGAAAGTTAGAACTTTTGCAAGTAAATACCAACTGACCTTGAAAAACAAAGTCAGTATCAGTGATTGAAATCAAAGTACCTTAAGTATTATTTTAGATATAGTTCACCACTATTTAGCAGATATCTATGTCTGCCCGCTTGGTGCACCCACACATGACTGTGTGGGTGCACCAAGCTCGCCACTGAAGCTAGCTAGCATTAGCTGCTAAATGTCACCATCTTGTCCAAATATGGATTCCCTCATCTAAGCTCATGAATCCTCTCTCTGTGGGAAAACTGTAACAACTATTTTTGCTTTGACTGCAGAGCACATAACAAATTTATTAAACACAAATAAAACAATAAACACAAATATCAAAAACTTGTTTTAAAACTAAAAATGATAAGTAAATAACTTTCATTTGGTCATATGATCTTCTGCATTTTTGTAAAATAGAAAAAAAATCACAGAAAACAACAATAATTATATTTTAGCATTAAAAAAGTTTTCATTAAAGAGCTTGCACCTAACTGATTGCAGTAACATTAAAAAATATGTTATTATGTTATTACCAGTACTGCTAATTTGGGGTAGGTATGGCATAAAGTTTGTTGTATAGGGTTAGGGTATATTATTTATTTTAAAAGCACCCTTTCCTGGTCAACTATACCCAATGTTGTAGCACTGCTGTTCGCATATTAATACTTGTTAGTATTATAATAATAATAAAAAAGTACTCCACACCTTTCCCATGAGTCTTAGCTTCAATGATCTCACTGATGCGCCCTGGTCCCACTGCATTCTGGGCCGTCAGAGTGAATTTGTACCACGTGCCACACTTCAGGTTCTCCAGGCGGTATGAACGCTCGCTGGGGCTGATGGGAAAACTGCCCCACTGCTCACTGTTATCTTCTGAGTACTGCAGAATGTAACCTGCGAGGAGGAGAAAGAGGTATGAATGAAGACATGACACAGTATATCTGGAGTGAGCTGAGTCCGAATAAATTTGATATTTTTCCAGTAATACATAGTAAGCTTGTGTTCCTACCTTTTTAATATATTTATGGCTCCACAGTTAATTATTGGATGTAAGAAAGTATTTTGTTTACAGAGACAAACATTTGTAGCCTTTAATTCACCAGAATGTTTTCTGGTCCTGCATTTATCATCAAAGGAAAACTCTCAATAATGCTTAGACAGAGGCTTATTCTGGAAATTCCTGGAACAATTTCGAAAAATGTTATGACATGGAAGAACTTAAACATCTAAAAAGGATCTCAACTGTGAATCAAGGCAAACAGGTCCAACTATTTCAGATAAATTTGGCACGTATCGGCTAGGAAGCTGAAAAATTAAATCACAGTTTGTTTATAGGTTTTGTGGTCAAAGGATGAGGAAAAATAGACCAACCGCTCACAGGATCACAGGATCCCGAGAAAAGGCTGCATGCTAGCCTGCAAACAGACATCAGTAAACTTGCAGTAGATGTGTGTATTTTGGTGATGGCTGTTGCTTTGTGCAGGAAAGCAAAACAAATATCACAGAGAAGGTATCATAGACAGCTTCTTTAACGGCTCCAGCTCTGAGCACAGGAGCCCCTCGATTATGTGCAATGATAAATAACTACAACTAGTCTCAGTGTGATTACACTTTCTTTAAGATGGAGCGCTTTAATCTTCACTTAAAAGGACCTAATCTTCCCTGCTGCTTTTTAATCTGGCTTTTAGGACTCCAGTATTGTGCTGCACCAGCAGATAATGACACACGAGCAGCAGAAATGGGGGTCAGGCCACAGTTTGTGTGTGGTGGTGGTGGTGGGGGTAATTGTTGTTATATAAAGGTGTATGTTGTTGACCCTCCACTTCCTTGTACTGTCTGTTGTATGTGCACATGTTATGTTGATGTTGGACACCCTCACCTCTGATTGAACTCCCTCCGTTGTCTCCTGGTATCCATGACAATGTGATCGATGTGGTGGTGGTCTTGGTCACTGTGAGGCGTGGCTGATCAGGTGGTACTGTGGATATGAGGACAAACAAAGGTCAATGCTCGGTTAGTCGCTTGGATTAAAGTGTCTCATGGTTCACTTGACCCAAGTAAAAAGTCAGTTTACTCTATATGGTGTTCACTGTAATTAGGAATTGGGTTGGGCACCTTGCTGCCTTTAGAACTGCAGTAATTCTTCGTGACACAGATTCACAGATTTTGGTTTACATTGATATGACAGCGTTAAACAGTTGCTGCAGATTTACTGGCTGCACTTCCATGAGTCCATGAATCTCCTGTTTCACCAGATCCCAAAGGTGCTCTGTTTGACTGAGAGCTGGTGACTGTGGAGGCCGTTTGAGTACAGTGATCTCACTGTAATGTTCAAGAAACCAGTTTGAGATGATCTGAATTACAGCCTCAGTTTCCTGATCTTAGCTGGCAGCAGTGGCACGACTGTATACGTTGTTCAGAGTCACTTAAATCTCCTTTCTTCCCCGTTCTGATACTTGGTTTGGTCTTGACCATGTCTATACGCCTAAACCCTGAGCACTGAGTTTGTGCCGTGTGATTGGCTGATTAGACATTTGTGTTAATAAGCAGCTGAACAGGTGTACCTCACCCAAATGCCAGTGAGTGTGTATATAAAAGGTAGAAAATAAATACTTCTTACCTTGCACCTGCAAATTGAGTGTGATCTCATCTGACCCCCAGTTGTTGCTGGCCACACAGCTGTAGTTCCCGGAATCCTCTGCTTTCACTGTGCGGATGAGGAAGCTGCCATTGCCGTAGACAATACGACGACCATCCACCAGGACGGGTGTAGGTGTCCCATTGGTGCTGGAAAAAGGCATGAAAATAATCTATCTGTATCCTGCTGACCAGTACTACATGCTTGTTTGTGCGTCTGTGTGAGACCTACTTTCCCTTGAGCCACTTGATGGTGGGAGGAGGGTCTCCAACTGCCCTGCATGGTAAAACAATGTCCTTCATCCAAGGAGTGGTCACTGTCCCATTAAACGTCAGGATCCTAGCTGGAGCTAAAAGCAGCACAAAAATAAGTTACTGTTCCTGTCTTCTTATAAGTTTATGCTCTGTGTGATTAAAGCACCACTATTAAAGGAACCATTCAATTCCACTTAAAGAAATAATTCGTGGGAAAATTCCTACATGACACAAAAAAGGCCAGTTTAGTTAGGATTTTGTACCTTTGGCCAGAGGCTGCACTGTGATTTTCTCACTGTTGTTGCCGTGACCTGCAGCAGTCACAGCCACCACCCAGATACTGTACTGTCTGGTCAGAACCAAGTTTGGGATCCTGTAGATGTATGCATCTGGAGAAGCTTCAAACTCACTCATCACCTGTGAAGCGAAGGGACGGAAAGGATTAATGTATCACTGGGCAGCATCAGCATGAGAAAGTGCAGAGAGGCTTGTGAGGAAGACTGAAGAAGACCATGAAAATCTTGTGGTATACAAATGCTATTACCATCGGATGCAGGTTGGAGCAGAAGACGATGTATTTCCTGATGATGCCATTGAGTTTGAGCGGAGGCAGCCAGGACACGTAGACTTCTGAGCCACTGGAGGCCGCGGCCTTCACTCCTGCTGGAGGCCCAGGAACTGCAGAGGAACAACACAGTGCCATTTACACTGAAGCATTTTCCAGGAGCAACTAAACTATAGTCAACGGGGAGTTATCTGGTATTTCTTATACCATCCTCTTTGGTGCGGACGTAGATCTGTTCACTGCGGACACCATCTCCAGCATTTGTGAAGGCTAACACCTGGATGCTGTAGTTGGTGTACTTCTCCAAACCATCGAGCTCCAGAGAAGGCTGACTGGTGGTCATATTTCTGATTTCTCCCAGTTCTGACACAAAAAAAGAAACATGTTAATAAGTCTGAATGTATAAACTGCGGCAGAGTAGAGCAAGAGCAGTTAATTCAGCTCTGAAAAGTTACAAAACTATCCCTCTTCACATGTGATAAAACTTAGATAAAGTATTTTAACCCGACAAAACTTTATTATATTATTACTCGGATTTTTACTCTACTCTCATCTTCTCTTCCCTCTCTTCTTATGTCCTGTCACTCAGAGCTGAAGCAATGAGGCTCGCTGGAATTATTGCACTGTGAATTATTGATGGCGCCCAGCCAGACTGCAGGTTCGCTCACTGCTATACTGCTATATATTCACAGGAAATACAACCACAAATCTTCCCTCTGTGAACTGCAGGCTTCGCGTTTCTACTGCTGATTAGCATTCATGAGCAATCAGGATGTAGTGTAGCGCACCGCTGATTGTCCAAAAGTCACATGCTGGTCACAAAATATGAAAAATATAAAACATGCAAGTACGTTTATAATCCCAAGGAGATAAAACTGCATGAGACGTAAAAAAAAACATTATTATTAATGCAACAAAGTGGCTGGAAATTATATTTAAACCTTTAAAAATGGGTAAAAATGAGCTCATCGTTCTGCTGCTAACCACAAACAGGATGAGTCAGAGACAAAACACCATGAGTGTTGAATAAGTGATAACTGTCCTATACACACACACACACACACACACACACACACACACACACACACACACACACACTGAAACAGCTTCAAAACACCATTTTACATCATATTGTTGCACCTTGACAAAACCACAGCGCCACCTAGTGCCTGGGTAAGCAAGCAACAGCAATGAAATAAAGACAGGGACCAAAGGATTGGCCTAAGTGGCAACTAAAAGGTGTGTGTGTGTGTGTGTGTGTGTGTGTGTGTGTGTGTGTGTGTGTGTGTGTGTGTGTGTGTGTGT
>NW_024582449.1:2095610-2108623 GCF_018398535.1 Haplochromis burtoni
TGTGTGTGTGTGTGTGTGTGTGTGTGTGTGTGTGTGTATGCTAGTACCTCCGTCAGGCAGGTTGGCCCAGTAGATGACTCTGTAGCCCTGCAGGTTCCCGTTCAGAGCCTCCCTGGGCAGAGGTATCCAGGAGAGTGAAATGACCTCTGGAGACTTGGCCACTGCCAGAACATTTTCAGGAGGCCGAGACGGCACTATCAGAGACAAGGGAGACAAAAAAAAGTATTGAAGTGGAAGCATAATGGAGTCTTTTTAAGGCAAAGTACCCTCATCTAGGATATTAAACAAGTATCCAAAAATAAATCACACAAATACCTCCTGCCACCAAATATTAAGTCAAAACCTCCATTTATAAATCATTTTATTTTACAACTATGATTATTTTAAAATGAGGGAAGTTTATGATATATATTTGCATCCTGCAGTGATTCTGATATGTTAAATGTATTATTATGTTGACTAAGTCATATTCTAACATTAAATACTGAATGTATTCTTTAATTTTGGAAAAGAGATGTGTTTTGAGAGACAAAATAAAAGGTTTTAAATAAGAACAAACACTTTATTTTTCTTTTTAAGTTTGTATATCCTTCTATGTTAGAGCCCCAGACAGAAGAGAAGCTTACTGTTTGATGTAATGCAGTTCAAAATATGCCCAGTAGATGGAAACCTTTTCACGAGAATAGCTTTAAGGTTTTGAGCCCCTGCTCATTTAAGGCTTGATGTGAGAGGAATCTGAGAATATGCTGATCCAGTTCAAAATATCTAAAACTGCTTCTAGTCTTCAGTTACAAATACAGAATAACTAAAATGCATTATTATGCTACAAACTACTCTAACTGCTAAAGCGCAACATTTTCAGTATGGCTGCATGGAAATGCACCAGGTAAGAGGCGCCCACATCCCCTGCTTACCATCCTCCAGTGTCTTAGTGACCACTTGCTGTGAAGACGGCCCGGTGCCTGCTCTGTTTGCAGCCTGCACCACCACACTGTACTGGGTGAATTTCTTCAGGTTGTCCAGCACGATGCTCTCTGTGGTATCGCCCGTGCTGTCCACACTGATAATGGTAAACTGGTGGCTCCCACCGGGGCTGTACTCCCTGTAGCCCACCTGGTAGCCACGGATCACACCGTTCTGCAGGTGTTTCTGTGGAGGCTGTGAGGAGAATCAGGAAGCTCAGACTTACTCAGATTCTTCCTATTGGGTAATTCTGAAATACTTTATGGCTAATTGTGTTTTATATTTGAAATAATTACATTAATACTTTGTCTTCTGTCAGTCCATACATACCACAGATTTTAATCAATGCAGCTGAATACACTTAATTACTGTGTTCATTTCATTGTTAAATTCAAGATATAATTTTTACTTTATTGCAGTTTGTTTAAATTCCTGAAAAACACACAAAAAATAAATAAATAAATAAATAGAATGGCAAATGCAAATCAGTATTTGGTCTGTATTTGGAAAAATTCGGCTGTAAATTAAAAGACTGTCTAGTGTTTATTCTCGATGACTAATGAGATGCATGAGAATAGTCCCTGTGTATGAATGGCTCAGCTCATAAAGCGGCACTTAAAAACTTTCAAACAGCACCTTCCAGGAAACTTTGATGCTCTGTGGGGAGGTGGGCTCTAGAGTGACATCTTGTGGAGGGCCATCAGGAGCTGCAAATGAAGCACATCATTTAACGTTATTAAACACCGCCGGGTATAATGCGGGGAAAGATGATTCACTGTGAAATTTCATTTGTTTTCAATTGCGTTCAGCTACACTAGATGGTGCTGTTGAGCTAAGATTGCATGTTCCTCGATGCGCTTGCTGATTCATGACCCCAGCAGGTTTCACCTTAACTTAATAATAATTAAAAAAAGGAAAAAAAAAACTTGTAACATCATCAACTTTAACCTTAAATAATGTGAGGAATGATATATGAATTTTAGCACTTTATTTTAGCAATGAATCTGATAAAATGTGCCATTTTAATGTGCTGGATTGCCTGAGGGAGGATCATTATAGGCAATAGAGGGTAAGTGAACACTGATAGAGATGACTAAAAGCAACGGTGGACTGAGCTGTTTCTCAAGATATAAAAAACGATGATGACCTGCATTTAAAGCAACTGCAAAATAATTACGTGCATGACGACTCAACAGGTTTGCGAGGCCGGAGGAAACAGGCTCTACGTTAAACAGAATATCACTCCCCCAAACTGAAGCTCACTGACCTGCTTCATCAGTAGTGATGGTGAGCTCATTGCTGGGGTTGCTGTTGCCGATAACGTTCTTGGCAACCATGCGGATGTTGTAAGTGGAGGAAGGGTGGAGGTCGATAATAGTGGCCTGGTTGAGCTGTGGCGAGACATCTTTGGTTACCTGGGCTGATAGCCATGACGCTAGAAGAAACAAAACACAAGAGGGTGAACACACACTGTCAAACAATCGATAAAGGTTTTGCTCTTTTATTAATTCTGGATTGTTGTTGTTTTTTTAATTTTGACTCGTGATAGTTACATCGCTCCCCTCTCCTCGCGTCTACCTGATTTGTTCTTGCACTCAATATCATATCCTGTGATCGGGCTATTTCCATCGAAGCCCATAGTCCAGCGGAGCGCTATGGTTCGATCTTTGACATCCCTAATCTCCACCTCGGGAGGGTCAGGAGGTTCTGTGGAACAGTAAGTTTGAGAGAGAAAGAGATACGAAATATCTCAAACACCAATAAATCACTCAAAACTTTTTCCTTAAACCAATCCACTGACACACAAAAAAAAAAGCTGAGGTGAGATGAAGCTCACCTTGCACTGTCAGCTGTATGATGCCTCGGTCCTCGCCGAAGGAGTTGATGGCATGACAGGAGAAAAACCCAGAGTCCTCGCGAAGAGTAGGCATAATCTACAGAGAAACACACCAAACTCGAGGCTTTCAAGTGTGCAGAGCTTTGCTATCAGGTAGGAATCTAAAACACTGTTTCATCCTGAGTGAGTTTAAAAGACAGCAGGGCACTGAACTCATCTCCAGCACTTTCATCTTTTAATTTGTGATAAACTAGAGAGAGGCTGGGCCTCCACTCGATTATCTCTTGGCGTACATTGCTTCAATTTACTGCATTACATTTGTACTTGTTCATAATGTGTATTAACCATTAAATTTAATTGGAAAATACCTCCTTAATAATTAATAATTCATACTCAAAGATTAATACAATGAGAATGTCTTTTAGCCTGAGTTTTCCTCTGCCCTGCCTCCCCTACTCCTCCCTTTCTGCTTTCCATCTGTCCGTACAGATAAAATGACTGAAGGTTGGCATGCTCCCCGAAGATTTGAAATGCGTTTCGATTTACAGTGAAACCGAGCACTTACCACGAGCGTTGAGATGACTTCGTCGGCCACCTCTTTGACAGTGACCACATATCTGCTGGTCTCGGGGTTGATAATGCGCTCTTCTTTCTCCCAGCGCACCATGATGGGTTTCTCTCCGTGAGCTATGCAGCTCATCCTCTTCTCCTCACCCTGCGTGGCAAGAGTGGTGTTCGGGTAGGAGGTGATCATGGCTGGTACTGAACGGAGAGTTGGGTGGGTAATGAGTAAAAGTGAAAAGAAAACAATATGGTTTACTGTATTTATTTGTTCTTGAACTCCACTACAGTAGCTTTGCATGATTCTCTGAAACAAGCTGTTTTAGCGCCTCTCCTTTTAAGGCCAACCTCCCTTTGAGCAAACTTTCAGAGCAAGAGTTAAACTTCAAGTAGACAGGATTACCCTGCTCACAGCCACACCCACATAATTGAGATGACCATATTAGGGATATCCCCTCTCTTTGTCATCATATCGAGCGAAGAGTAGAAAAAACTCCACTACATACACAAAGCTGACACACACAAATGTATCTACCTATATACAGAAAAAGGAAGGAAATTTGTTTTGGGGTGTGAAGGGTGACTATTTCTTTGTTGCAAATAAATCCTATATTGTTGGAAAGCCTCTTTATTTCCCTTTAAATATCGCCTATGTAAGGAAAATGCATTTGTGGGTTGAGCAGCAGAGTTGAGTAGGAGGGTTGGGCCCATGAAAAATTTGCCAAATATTCTCTGTCAATGCCAAACAGCTTATTTTGCTATTGACTCTTGTTTGGGGTCATTTATTTATTTAGATACGCAGCCACAACAACCTGGAACATCTTCTCAATTCCCAAATATTGGAGGTAGTCTCTGATAAACCCGGCTCTGTGGGGGTTGAGCACTGTCATCTCAGAGGATAGAGTTTGGTCTCAGACGGTGGAGATTTGGGATTGCCTGGAGTCTAACCCCAACAACTGTGAACACTTCTGAGTTCCATCTCACAGCAGTGGTTCCTCAGATTTCAATCATCCGATCCAATGAACAAGACCAAACCAGAGTCAATAGTTCTTCATGGGCGCAACCCAACTGCTCAACTCTGCTGCTCAACCCACAAATATGGCACCATTTGAGGGGAAATAAAGTAGAAGATTTATTAATTTCCTGACTGTTAGTGCTAGGTTTCTCTATATGTGGATGTGACATAATGCTTAATGTGTATGTGCCACTTTGGAATCACTACCTTCACGTTTTAGCATAGAGTTTTACATCAAATTAAAATATATCAATATGTATTTCCCAGAACATGGCACACTCTACTGTGTTTCTTGTCTAATGCTGAGAAAACTCTATTTCTGCTTTTTTGTGACAATTATGACAACCACTTAAACACTCCAGGGACCGCCACGAACTCCTGTTTGAGTCTGCCTGTCTCTCCCAGTACTTAGAAGACTGAAAAGGAGCCTTTCAGGTAAGCCGGCGCCTGCTTTGATAAAGACAGTGAAGGGTAACGTGCTCCTTTCTGAAGATGAGGTAGAGGAATGGAGGAAGGAGAAAAAAGCAGTGACTCCTGACTGAACTCCCTTCGGTCTGAGAGTGGAGTCGGTCTGGCTCTACACCGTAACCGCACACCAGGCTCATTAGCAGCACATCTAGCCCATGTGCGAGTTTGTCGTTCAGCAGAATGAGTATCTGTTGTGAACGTCTCTCACCCACAATCTCTACTCACACTATTCTCGTACTCACACTCTCTTTTATTCCATCTTTTTCTCCCTTCTTACACGAAGCTGTCTCCTGATCGTAACACTCGCAGAGACTTTCAGGTGCTATTCACACCATAATGATCTCTAAGGTGTGAAGCTCCTGAATTGGATTACACCATATTAGCTCCTGCAGTCTGAGCAGACTGAATGAATATGTTAATCTCCATCGAAGAGAGCATTATCTCAATTATTATTATACACTTTGCAATTCAAGTAAAACAATTCAGAGGATCCGACTGCTGTCAGTAGTGTTAGACAGCACATCGAAATCAGCAGCAGAATATGGTTATGGGAATCACTCCTATTAGAAAAGCTGTAATTACAGACGATACTGAATCTTAAAATGTATCTAAGCAGACAAGTATGAGCCACAGATTTCAACAAATGACAATAAATAATACATCAAATAATGTTTGCCACATGTAAATAATGTTTTATGAAGGTTTTTTTAAGTTTTATATTAAAATTGTATTCACAAGAGCATTTGAATAAATTGTAAAAGCATATTAAGGACATTCATTTAAATCTTGATTTCCACTTGGGATTATGCATGTCCTTACCTGCCAATTGTCACCCTAGCTTTCTCTAGTCTACAGTGCTGTGCAAAAGTCTTGAGCCATCCCTCATTTCCTTATATTTTACTAGGGACATGGAAAATAGGACATGGGTTCAGCAACTGAAATGTGCAACCATACATAAGAAAGAGTTTGTACCAGAGATTCTAACCAGATTCCAACTCAATATTTGTTATTTCCGCCTTTATTCTTCAACACAACCTGAGCTCTCTTAACTAACCTTTCTTGTCATTTCTTCAAGTAGTCTTCAGGAATAGTTCTCCAGGCTTCTTGAAGGACATTCAAAGTTCTTCTTCGGATGTTGTCTGCCTTTTCCCCCCATCCTCACTCAATATGGTCCCACACTGCTTCAATAATGTTGAGGTCCGGGCTCTGGGGAGGCCAGTCCATGACTGACAGTGTTGCAGTGTGTGTTTTTCCTATCCAATATCCTTTTACTGCATTGGCCATGTGTCATTGCCATGCCATCAATTCTGATCAAATCTCCAACACCACTGGCTAAAACGCAGCCCCAAACCCTGACAGAGCCTCCACCGTGTTTTACAGACAGCTGTACGTCTCTCCTGACCTTCTCCCTACATACTGATGATGATTAGAGCCAAAAAATGGATTCGTCTCTTCATAAGACTAGTTGCCACTGATTTTCACTTGAGTTTTTTGTTTAACTGGGCATACCTTAACCTTTCCTTCCCATATTCCTGAGACCATTTCTGATGAAGCTTAAGTGAACCGTAGATGGATCGACTGAGGAGTAAGATGACTCTCTCAGGTACTGCTGTTTTTTAGGCCTGCAACCATGCTGCCAAGTTTTCACAGTTCATAGCTCTTGGGGAATTAGCGGTGCAAAGATTTTATGGCTATCAAACTGTTATCTTTGGTATTTTTCATCAATTGAACAAAAAAAAATGTTTTTTTGTGACAGACCACTAGTAACAAAGTGCCTAAAGATACAATTAAAAATAGATTTTTTTGCTGGTGTGTGTAGAAACAACAGCCTTGTTTTTTTTTATGCTTGAATGATTTATATGTCAGTCTTAAGTGGCTAAGAAAGCAAACAAAACAAAAACATTCCTCTGAAACTGGTCAGGTACAAGGACTGGACTGGACAGAGCGGGAAAAACAGCAAATGTCCAAAGTAAAGCTTTGAAAGACCTTCAGACAGCCTTGAGAGCTATTGCTCAAGACAAGAAAGTCTGGCTCCCTGAAAGCAAAATATAAAGAAATGAGGGCCGACTCAAGACTTTTGCACGATATCGTATCTGCTTTTTAATAATGGGCAGGTTTGGGGTTGTAATAGGCTGAAAGAGGTTACAAACTGATGCAAAACTGAGAGATGCTTTAGACTCATTGTCATTTTAAGATTAATTAGTGGAGCAGCTTTCGTCGGTTAATCAGCTACAAAGGATTCTGTCAAAAAGACAAATCTCCAAGTCTTGTTTTTATTAGGAAAACACATTTGTACTATATATGCGCTATGCATTTTGAGGTGTTTGCACGCAGTGGTGAGGACTGTGTGACTGAATAGGACAGTAACGGCAGCTACATGTGGCAGATGCTTTTGTAGCAGCGCTCCGAGGCCTTCGCTTCCAAGAAGGGAAGTGATACGTGTGTTTGACTCAGTGCGCGAGTGTCTGTACACTCCTGAACAACGTGCACGTATGTATGAATATGTGTGCGCACGAGAGCGGATGTGTCTGGGGGAGCTAAGTGGGCGAGCGCAGAGAGCAGAAAAGACTTGTGCCCATGACACATCTCAGCCACAGTACACGATGGAGGAGAGAGAGCGAGCATGTACCCCTGCAGCGCTAACTATGATCCCTCGCTCTCTCCCTCGCTCTCTCGCTCCATCTCCCTCCTCAGGCTCCCACCAGGACAGTGATGATTTAATGATGAGAGAGACCACTTTGATTATTCATACACAGCAGACAAGTCCGCTGGCCGTGCTGTTGTCTCACACAGGCGTACATGAACCTCAGATATGCACAGGCGCACACACATACTCGCACTCAGAAATGCACAAATACAGCAACGTTGGCCTTGCACACGTGCACAGTGCATCTACACGCAATAGGCATGCATGTACACAATCCAAAGCAAAACACAGAGAGCACTGTAGAAACAGACCTGTTACCCAGCGTCATCCACAAACACACACGCGCACACAAACACACAGCATTCCTGTGGTTGAACCAGCATTTGTAGCTAACTTTGTAATCATTTATTTTGGCTGCACACAGTACGCTTTGATTATACTTGGAGTGCCAGGAAGGTTAGACAATCACAAGCCATTTAAAGTACTTGAAAACATAATTAATCATTTATTATCCCACACTTGTGTGAATGGCTATTTGCATGATGGCGTTTGAATTACTCTGATGTGTTGAAACGTCACGCAGGCTGAAAAATGCTGCAGATTATTTTTTGCTCAGTTGTTATTCATCATTTCGGTGGCATGCGTGAAGGTGTCGCTATACCGGATACCACACGTATCAAGGCCTCACCAGCGTTGGATTTTTAAGGTGAGTTCAGGCTTACACACACGCCATAAGCTCTGTGAGGATGTTTGATGAGTTAAATGATAACAACAGCACACTAATGTGTCAAAATAACAATGTTATAATAGTATTGGATGAATAAAAACCTTGGCCTGATGATGGCAAAGGGTGTTATCAAGTTTACAATACAATTTTTCCTTTTAAAATGAAAGGAGCAGAATAATAACACTGCCATCCTGCTCAGGATCTCTGCTTCTAGTGTGGCTAAAACAACCTGTAAATTCCCTCTAGAGGGAAAACTAAATTGTGTGCCTTATCTTCTAATTAGCTCAAACATGTCTTTGAAACATCTGTATATCTGTGATCATTTGCCATCTGCCAAAAACATCAGACTTATATCTCTCAGTCTTTCGTTTTTGATGCTCTACATTCAAATCAAGAGACTCGACAAGCACGTCCGCACACAAGCACGGATCCCGCGTACAGTAACCTCCCCCCACATACAAACAAACAAACACTTACACACAGACTCTTTCAACATGTTTCTCTGTCTTTTTTCCCTCCCTCACAGCACATTTTCATCTTTGAAGCAGCCAGCAAAAATCAAAAGGGGGTTGATACTCGTGCGCGTTTGTGTGTGCCTGCGCGGATGTGCACGCTCGGGTCTGTGCGCTATTGTGCGTGTCAGACTTGGGACTGCCGACGTTTAAACCTCATCCCTTATTCACTTGGAGCCCCTCCCTCTCCCTCGCTCCCAGCGCCATCATTCCCGTACCCACTGCCCCCGCGCAGGAAACTGCTGATTTATTTTGCATAGCAACTATGAATTTTAAGTGAGTCCTATAAACAGAGTCTCCTCAGCCTCATCTCTAAATGTTATTGCTCCTTAACAGGGGCTATTTTCTCCATCTAAATCGGAGGCCTCGGCGAGTTAACATCAACAGGGATCATGTTTGCTCATGAAAAGAACTCTAGAAAGGGCGCACAATGACTGTGAAATCACGTGTGCACGACTGTATTCATCATTTTCGGTTGTACCTACGAGCGCATGCTTGACTGCTGAAGTGTTCCTGTGCCCCTGACTGCACATATGAATACCTCTCTGTGCACATTGAGGTATTCAAGCTGTTTTTGACCTTGTATACAAAAACGTGTGAATGAAACATGCGAAGTACAATGCAGTACCTAAAATGTTCTACATCTTCTCGGCTGTGCTTCAGTGGCCTGAGCAGAGGTAAGGCCTTCTCCTCATCTGATCTCTATGCATCTACCGTGCAGCACTTGCACGGCCCCGGGCTAAACCTATTCTTTTTGATGGCCTGTAATTGCTCAGTTGATGTATATTTTTTAATATCCAGCAATATTACAGGGGGCCTGGTAATAAAACACGGACGGGTAGAGGAGAAAGCGTGAGTGCGAAGAGGGGGAGAGAGGAGAGGAGGAGAAAGCTGAGGTGGTCGAGAAGGGAGTGAAAGAGAGGGAACAAAGACAACAGAAAGGAAGAGGAGGACTTAACAGAGGAATGCAAAGATTTATACCCTTTCAAAGCTTTTTGCCACATGGTCAAATTCCCTTAAATTAGAAGAGGTGTAAAAACAGTGAACACTATTTACTTAATAAACATTAACCATGTGTCCAAAACTAAAATGCCACGGTCTCGTGTCTTTGCCCCTGTGTTTTGAGTTTTGACATTTTGGTTCTGTTTATCCTCATATTTTTTGTAATGTGTGCTTTGTCCTGGTCATTTTCAGTTTTGTATTCTAAGTTATTCCTCCTGTTTTTTTATTCTCAGTTTCAGTTCTGCCTCCTTTTGTAATTTGTAATTATAGTCAGTTGCAACACGCATTTGTGTACATAAGATTTTCTGGAGGAGGACAGACATTTGTTTAGAACTTATAAAGATGTCGAAGAAGCAAACTCAACTTAAACAACTTTAAGCAATTACACTTTGGTGTTCCTCCACCTCCAAAGAAATGTCAGAAGGAGTCCGAACCGCAAAAGAAACGCATATTCTTGGAAAAATAGTTGCAGGAGGTGAGCTGGCTTCGCAAACAGCGTTGCAACTTCTTATCTGGTGTGCGTCTTTTATTTTGACAGCGAATGCGGGACTGCGGACCACTTATGTGCACCTCTGCTATTTATGCTAGTGAGTCCCAAAGTGTGTGCTGGGGTCCCCTGCTGGGCTGCAAAGGAACTACAGGTGGGCCGCAGTAATAGAAGAAATTCAGTTTAAAATTAATCATCATGTAGGGTAACATATCATACTATCGATATAAATGAATGAAATAAATGATATAAATTTAGTTTGTGATGATATTCATTACTCTGACCTTAATTTACTGGTCATGTCCCAGTGGCAGGGGGGTCACACATTGGTCTTAACACTTTGCACATGATTAGATGGCATTAGCAATTCGTAGCCCGCAGCCTGTGTTCTTAGGAGACACCTTGCTTTCTCTTGTATTTTGGGGATTAGGGTGAATATTAAAAGGTAAGCTCAATGGGATTTTCTGTTTTTTTATTTAGTTAATTTTTTTTTAAATTTAACTTAGTTTGTTTATTCAAAAAGTTGGTAGTATCCATCATATTAAAAATTTATGTTAATGCTATATGCTATTTAGAGAGCCAGTCATGCTAATTTTTAGTAGCTGGAAATCACAAAAACACCTGCTTAATATTTAATCCTGTGCTTTCATTTTTATTTTGACTAATTTGGTTTTTAAAAAGGATTACTAAAAAGAATAAACACTACTTTTTCAACTTTTTCAGTGTCACTGCAGCCCTGTGTATATACAGCACCAAAAGAACAAACAAGTTTGAGGAGCAGGTTAAAAATAACCAGTAAATTTTAAATGTTTCTTTTTTGCTTGTACTTACACTCATAGACTTAACACAAAATTCAATTACACAGACCAACTGATAACACTTGGACATATAACATAATACGGACATAATTAGACTCATAAAATAGCGTATAAATTTAAATAACCAATTACAACGAAAGGCAAAAATATGTAAAATAGATCTTTTGCTATATAACTCGTATATTCATTAGATTAACACTATTTGGTGTGTTATTCAGTCTCTCACTGCTGAATGTGTAAGACGAAACAATGGGCTGAGAGTGCAAATAAAGCAGAGAAACATGCAGACTGCACTTCCCTTGAGCCCACGTCAGCTACTAATTGAGGTATTGATGGATTTAAATGAAGCAGAAATGCACTCAAGAGTTCTAACCTCTCATAAAAGGCACACATACACCCCCACACACACAACTGTATCCTCTCCATACAAGCACAATGCAAACGATGTGTTTTACATGAATACACAAACTCTAAAATATTCCTGCAGTGTGTACAAAAACATATACAATGTATGCCAAGAAAAAAAATTATACACCACTCAGGCGACTTTAGTTCAGCTTTACAGAAAGCATCTCGAGTACAACAAGTACAAGCTGGGGTTTAAAATGTGAAATCTGATCTCTTGATGAGTGTTCGGCATGGGGCTGAGCCAATGGTAGCAGGGGAAGCTAAGTATGATCAGAGGCCCAAAAGAACATATCACATTTTCCTCTAATGTGAAGTATTCTAACTGTGAAGATGACACGTCAGTGCTAACTGAATCACAAATGACTAAGAAGGTTTGGAATAACTCTATAAAAGAAAAAGAAAGAAGTGTGTTCACATTTGATCTACTTTGATGATCCCATACAGATGTGGCATCAATATAGTAACTGTGGTACAGAAATTTCCAGCCAAGTCAAGTCATCTTTAATCATATAGCACATTTAAAAGACATCAAGTGTCGGCCAAAGTGCTAAACTGAGGGATAATATAATAAAAAGAATTAAAATAGATAAGATGAAAACATTATAGAAAACATTGTAAGACATCCATATATGTTTGTAAAAAATATGTGTACATGCAAATATGCACATACATATACAAAAATGCACACATTCACACACAAGCACACATACGTGAACATTAAATACATGTATACCCATGCAAACATCATTCAATGAGGTAAAACACCTGAATAGCTAAAACAGAATAAAAGAGGTGTCAGAGAGATTGGAAAGCCTTGGAAAATAGGTAGGTCTTCAGATTCGATTTGAAGACTTCCAAGGACTGTTCCAGAGCCTCGGGGCGGCAATGGAGAAAGCCCCGTCACCTCTAAGATCATTTAGAAAAAAATGTCTGGAGTGAAAAGTGTATCACTCACTTATATACAGAATATACAGAATATACCATCTTGTATATAACATGAACTGATCCTGGATTAAACAAAATATGACCGTGATCCTAAACGTTTTATACTTAATTTTCTTTTTTCAAATCTCGACTATGATAGAAAATGTTGGACTATGACGATTGGTAGCACTGATCTTTCTTTATGTTTGTCTGCACATTTCCTGAAGAGAAGTGTAAGCTTGGAAGATCTGCTGAACACCCACAGAACAAATGAAAAGTTCTCAATGTTCTCAAATATTACTAAAGTTCATGAACGTGAGAATCAATGGCATCTAATACAAAGGGAGGGGGGGGGGTCCATTAACTAGCAATCGTTATTGACTGAAATAAAGTTGCTTGCTCTGTACAAAATCATGCGGAGCCCGCAGGCAGCTATAGAGAATATAAAAATGATATTTCAAGGCCATTTTACTACATTGAGTGTAAGAAACACTATTACATGCCTGCAGCCTCCATTGTAGGCTGCCTTAACCATAAATCTCCAATTCAGTTTTATCGAATCGCCTTCTTTCTCTCCATACTACAACTGTCTCTTTGTAATTTTATAGCAAAGTTTTAAAAAATTACTTTACAAGCACGTAAGA
>NW_024582449.1:2108643-2160018 GCF_018398535.1 Haplochromis burtoni
GGGGGGGGGGGCGGCAGGATTTTCCCATGTTTTACACTGTACAATCCAAGCTCGGGCATTTTATATAGATATCGTATTACATTATATGAATTATACAAGTGCAGGTTAATTAACTCAGTCACTTTACCTGCAAGTTGCACAAAACAGCAAAGCAGTAAAAAATGGATGTTTAGTCATTTCTCATGTAAAACCCCGCAAGCGTTATCGTCAGAGCCGGTGTATATGTTTTTTTGTTTTTTGTAGCACAGATGTTTCTGAATGACCTGAGAAATATTAAAGGGATATTTTAGGAATAGCGTACAGCCAGCATTGCTAGTTCAGCACTACGGACAGCGACATGGACTGCAGACACAGCAAGGCAGGCCATTGATTGCAGTGGCTGATTGTATCTTAGCCTAATAGCAGAAAGAACTGTGATAGATGCAGGTGACTTTATAGTTCGGTAATGCAGATTATCGACAGCACGGCCTCAAGAGGACCGGAGTGTTTGTGTTTGCTGGAGAGCGTGACAGAGCGAGGGGAGAAGAAGGTATTCTAGTAATCTCAGCCAAGTTATTTATAAACGAGTCATCTTTGTCGCTTTTACAGCTGCTCGAATGTTTGATATTTTCTAATAAGTTGCATATGTTGTCGCATGAGGAGTGAGGAAGACTCATTTTGGTTACTTTGGGTGGAAAGAAGCATCTTTAGAGCACAAATCCCTGAACATCTTTCCAACTAAAGATGTGCAGGTGCAGTGCACTTGGTGCTTTAGGGAGAAAAATGATTTTATCAGCACCACAGGCCTATCGTGTGTGTATGTGGCTTCAAAAATTCACCCAACTATGTTGGGAATATATAACTCGCGCTTTAAAGGAATAGAACATGTTTCTGTTCATTTAAAGCAGAAGAACATGTTTTCATATAAATAATAAAAGCTGTAAATCATGTTACGGTTACAGTTCATGTTAATGAAACTACTAGTTGTGAGAAGCAAGCGTACATTATTCAGTAGTGAAGTTATTAGAATTCCCTTTGATAGAGCCCAGTGCAACGTGAAACTGAAGCCTGCAGCAACAGCAGAGTGCATTCAATAGGTCAAGCCTCTCTCACGCACACACATATACACAACTCTCTCACACTGCTGTGGCAGCTAGTGCAGCTGAATATTAGGATCAATGAAAGTGAAACTATGCAAGCAGTTTCTGTTCACTCCTCACACGATTCCATTTCCTACTAGAATACAAAATGCACACCAATAACACAGCATAAACAGTCCACTGCTGTTTCCTGTTGAGTAGAGGTATGGGTTATTGATTGTTCATGTCCTCCACAAATAACACACATACACTCACCGGACACTTTGTTACATACACCTCTTCAGCAACACAAATATTTAACCAGCGAGTCTCATGGGGTAAACTCAGTGCATTGAGTCATGTAGACGTGGTCAAGACGACCTGCTGAAGTTCAAACTGAGCATCAGAATCTGATGACTTTTGCTTTCTGCTGCAACATTTGGACTGTAGGGTCAAACTTTGGAGTAAACAACATGAAAGCATGGGCTTATCCTGCTTTATATGAGTGGTTTAGGCTTCTGATATAATAGTGTGGGGTATATTTCCTTGGCACACTTTGGTCCCATTACCACCAACTGAGCATTGTTGAAACAGAGCAGCCTACTGCTGCTGAGCATGTCTGTCTCTTTATGACCACAGTGTACCCATCTTCTGATGCCTTCTTCTGGTATTATAACGAGCCATGTCACAAAGCTCAAATCATCTCGAACTGGTTTCTTGTGCATGACGATGAGTTCACTGTGTTGGGATGTGGTGGAACATCATGGATGTGCTGGGTATCGTCACTCATTTCTAGAATCGATTCGATTCCGAGTCACAAGGTCCCAAATCGATTCGAGCCACGATTCGATTCAATTTGAATCGGGAAATTTTGCCTCAGACAGTCAGAAATATTATAATTCAGATCATGCATCAGTACATTTCTATATTTTTATATCTATAAAAAGAAATCTGACACTTGCAAGACATAATCAAGGGTATGAGCGTCACAGCAGATGCATTTGTGTCAAAGTAGCTGAGGATAAAACACAGAAAAACATGAAGATGATTTTCCTGGCCTGGGGTTTTATAAAAATATTCTGCAGTAGATCAAAAACGAAACAAAACCGTTAATGAACATATGAACATTACCTGATGCTGCTGACGTGAAGCAGAGCAAAGTTACAGAGGTTTTATTACAGACACAGCTGAGCATTTTGCAATTTTGCATAATTTTAAAAAGTTTAGATTTGTTCAGTATTGAACAGCAGAAATTAGGCTTTCTTTTCGGAAGTAAGTAAAAGGGGAAAAAAAACAGCGTCCGACAGCGCTGTCGGAGAGAGAGAGAGAGAGAGAGAGAGAGAGAGAGACAGCTGTGCATGTAGTGTGATTTTATCGAGGTGGCAGCAAAACAATAAGAGGGAATTCATGACGATGTTTATGTGAATCGAGTTTGCTGCTTCTTTTGCTGCTGGTTCAGTCAATAATGTTTGGAGAGAGATAAAACCTGCAGCTTCAGAATCAGGGCAAAAATGGCGCAAACACAAAGCGCGGACCCGCCGAAACATCAGAATCAGCGAGCTGTCGGCTTTCAGCTCGTGTCCGTGTCCGTGCCGTCGGGTGAGAAAGGCGACATCTCACTGATTCTGATCCGCGCTTTGTGTTTACGTCTTTGTCCGTGTTCCTGCTCTCATTTACTGTTTTAGCTGTTTGGTGGTTGTTGAAATTTTGTGAGGTTTAACCTGAGATTCTGGTGTTTCGAGCAAAATAAATTTATATTAAAAAATCGATTCAGGATTTTAATGAATCGATATCACGTTATCCAAGCTAGAATCGATTTTAATCGATAAATCGATAATCAAAACCCTCCCCCTAATAAGGAAGCCCAAAGGGTGGACTGCACAGTGACTGATACTAAAGCAATGTGGCAGTGTGTGGAAAATGCACTTTACACGTTCTAGCATGTAAATAAGCTGCATGTGTGCACACCAGCATGTTTGATTCGGCCAATAAACTCTATGCTCCCTTCTGCACACCTCACATACACCTAGGAGCTCTGATTTAGGGTGGGGATTGATGAGAATGATCATTGAGGAGTCACCCAGAAAAGCACACCAATATCTTCTCTGCTGCTGCACATTATCTCAGTGAACTCCTGCGAGAAGACCTCACAAAGGGACTAAAAGTTGACTAAAGCGAAAAAGGTCAGAGATGAGAGAAAAAGAGAAGATCTGCATTGCTGTTGCATTCAACAACAGCACAGATTAAATTATTGAGCTATATTATCTTATTCTAACGTCTTTAGCATTCTCTGTGACCCTGAGGAGCACATATGGGTGGATTTTAACAGATACAAAGATATATATATATATATAAAGAAAATGCAGGCCCAATTTATTTTATGTATTTTTTTAGTTAATGGTTAAAGCATACTGTGTGCCGTAAGAACTTGTTCACTCATCATTTTCTTCAGTTGAAATACATGAAAATCAATGTTTGGAGTTTGATATGCTACTGAGAGTTGAGCCTGCAGTAGCTGCAGCTGCAGTGTTTGCTCTCTGCGTGGTAGAAAATAGAAGAAAAAAGGTTGGCACAGCCATAGGTCAACTTGCTGCATAGCAACTGGGTGCCACAGTCAGCAAACTGACCTATGAAAACACAGAGTTTGTTCCTCTCTGAGCTTGCTGTTTCAGTGCTGACAGCTTCTCAGCCTTGTACACTGCGAGGCTTAATTACAGTGACACATGAATATCCACGATGTGCCCGCTGATATTAATGATAGAACATACAGATTCACCCAGAAGGCGGGTTCTGCACAAATTATTTTTCACAGAGAGGTCAGAGGTCACAGTATGATAGAGAACATTTTGAACACCTGACCTTTATCCTGTCAGACTAACTTAAATATTAAATTGAGCTGGAGTCACAGTCTTGTTTATGTACACCCAAGAAGAAAACAGAGTATGAGACGGAGAAAGAAAGAGTGCTGCCTGTCAGCAGGGAACCTCATGCTCGAGTTTGATAACAGTAGCAGAGGGAAAATAATCCCCACTTGCATCTAAGTACCACTCCTAGCACGTTAGGGGAGCTACATGCTAATGCTTGTGGAAGCAGGACACCAGCAGTCATGGACATTAAACTAAGACACGTTCACGTGGAGGTGTGAGGTATAACTGATGTATATAGAAAAATGTTCTCGTCATGATCTGTTCGTTCATAAGCTGCACAGCTTAAATCCTGAAAATAATGGAAGCCAATTCAGCCTACTGCTCCTTCAGCCCAGACAGCGAAGCAGAAATTGATTACAGCTGCATCAGATGTGGATTCTTACTTTTGACTGTGAGGTACATGGACTTGCTGACATCTGCTCCCACGTCGTTGCTGACTTTACACAGGTAGAAGCCGCTGTCGTCCTCCAGCACGTGTTTGATAAGCAGCGAACCGTTGCTCAGCAGCTGGATACGAGAGCCGGTGTTCAGAGGGATGGGCTGAAACTGGGGGACGCCGGCGCCTAGTGCGAGCAGGTAGAGACGGGCCAAAAAAAGACAAAATCAGGAGCTGTTTTAAATCAGAAAAGAGGCATTCAGATTTATTTATATGGCTCATTCAGTGCACCACGACACAGAGAAAAATACACATATATGAAGATAAATAGCATTACAGTACTTAACAGTAAGAGGACCTAGAATGTGTGTGTCCATGTGCATTCACTTGACCATGCATCTGTGTTTACAGATTTGACGACAAAGCCTGTCAGATTCAGCAAGGATTGTAAACATGTTTCTTAACACCAGGCCTAAATCCTTAAATCGCCAAACAGCTGCTGAGCAGAGCGAAACAGGCTGAGCTCCTGGTGTGATGCAATCAGAACAGACATAATGCTCATGTTTAACAAGAAGGCAGATTGGTGCAGAGGAACAACGGGGAGAGCAGGGAGGCCTTATATTGGAACTAGCCTTCGATGCAGAGTCAGGCAGATTTCTCCGCTGAAGTTAGAAGAGGATTTTCTCCTTTTTTCTTTTTGTTCTTGTGTTTCCAACTCTGGATTTAGTCTTTGCTCTTGTGTTTGATGAATTCACCAAAAGAATAACACAGAAATGTCCTTAGAAACACATTTCTGGCCAGTCTGAAAGACAAGGACACACTAATCCTGAAGCAGTGGGTTCGATGCTTTGCGCTGTTCTTTATCTGTAAAAGTCAAATATGACTGACATTTGAAATTCATTCTTAAAATTTTTCAAAATAACTAACAAAATCTGTCCGGTACCTGTCTGAAGTCTGGTAACAGATGGGTAGGAAACTGTCTCTGTCTTTTAAATAGAAAATTATATAATCAGTCTCTTTTTACTGTTATACATTACAGTATCTCTTCCTGAACTGGCAGCCCTTAAGTCTCTAAGAAATGTCACCAACACTGAATTATAAGGCTCATATCTTTAACTAGTCTTGCTCATGTAGCATTAAACGCATGCAAAGTGAGCCAGACGTTGCATAAGCTCGTGTTAAAGTTAGCGTGTACAGATTAGACCATTTAGGGAGCTGTGGGTATTTGCTGTTTAATTAAAATGCAGTCAAGTGGCTGTGGCTAGAGAAGGGTCAAGTGGTGACTTTGTTCCTGCTCCCCTGGCTCTTAGAGAGGCAGAGGGAGGTAGGGGTGTTCTTCCTTGAATTATGGATTCTGCATATCCAAATAGTGCTAGTCGTTATGTTAATAGCAGTTGACCTTTACTTACTGTTCCATATCTCTCGGAGACACTCATCTGGCTCTTAGCTATTACTGTTGCAGTAAAAGCAGGCCAGGCAGCTATTCTCTGGACAAACTGCAGTCTGGCTAACAACAAATTAGGCATTAGCGAGCTAAACTGCCTGCACTGGATACGTTGATTTTCATTGTCCCTTTGCTCTGACAGCTATCCTGTAGAGAAACAGGAAGTGTGTGAAATGCTGAGGTAGAAAGGTCCCAGAAACCAAAAAATAGGACTGACTGGTAGTCTGGCTTAAGCAAACCTGACCAATAAGCTAGCTTCAAACACTACAAGTGAGTAGACACATGCTGAGCTCAGGCCGATCCCTCCGTACATACTGATCAGGCCTGGTCAGACACTGCTAATCAGGCACAGACATGCACACGAGCACACATAAATCCCATCAAAGGGTGAAAAACAGATCTGATTCTTTCATTCCTTTGATCATGGCACCGAGCACGCAGACACACACATGCGCACGCTCTGCTCCTCGTTGGCTGTTGTGTTTCTCTTGGTGAAGCTTTCATCCCAGGTTATATGGATGATGGAGCAAACATCTGGGCCCCTTTCTTCATCTGCCCTGCTCAAGTGACTAAAATCACCTGCTGCCTTGCTGCCTGTCTGTCTGCTTCAGTCTGTTCTCGTCTTTTTCTCTCTGATGATTTTCTAACGATGCAGGTGGGAACTGTGAAAACTAACAGCCCTAAATTGAAGTGATGTGTGCGTTTGTATGTCCTGCGCATTCATAGACATGTATGCCAGCCGCAGGTAAAGAAAGCAGCAAGCAGAGTGATTTCTCCCTGTTTTGACTGATGTTTGCACCTCTTCTCACATGTTCAACCATCTTCCCTTTACATTCACTTCATTTAATGTACCTTTGGAGTGTTCCCAAACGATGGTAGGTGGTGGATAACCTTCAGCGGAGCAGTTAAGAGTCACAGTTTTGCCATAGATCCCATCTTGATCCTCAGGCTGAACCACAAACTGAGGAGGCACTGTACACAGCAACAAACACAACAAACAGCAACACTTCATGGTGTTTCCCAGCTGATTTCACTGATAGATGGAAGGTGGATGCTGTCTTACCCCTCACGATCAGCTGGCTCTGGTGCTCCACAACAGCAGCTTCATTGCGGGCGATGCAGGTGTAGTTGCCGTTGTGGTCGGGTGTTAGGTTGGAGATCCTCAGCGAGCTGGTAAAGTCTATGTTGTCCACAGTTACGCCCAAGCTGGCGGGGATCGGCCGCCCGTCCTTCTGCCACGTGATGTCCAGCGGTCGGTCACCAGACATGACCACGCAGGGGATGAAGACGCGTTGGCCGATGGTGAAACGCTGAAACTCGAAGGGCTGGATGTAGGGAGGGACTGCAGGTGGAGGGATAAAAATCTAAATGATTAAAAGTCTTCAAAAATCATCTGAACTCCCTGGATTCTGTTAAAGCTGCTGTATCCCTTATTGAGACTAACCCTATAAGCATCACTCTCTCTCTCTGTTAAGAAAACAAGAGGTCACTGAAAGAACATAAAAGACTGGAATAGCAAAACATGCTGCAATAATTCGTTGTCATTCCCAGGCTGGAACATTTTGTCCTTAGAGTGCATAGAAAGAGAGAAAGAAAATAAATAATAATAACTTTCAAGGTGACTTGTTGTGATGCTTTAGAAAAAGAAACCTTAACGAACCTGAGTCTTTTCCCTTTATCTATAAATGATCATATATCAAGCCACTAACCTACACCTACGTGCATTAACATCTAGCTGCAACAACACTATCAAATTATAGCACAAAAATCATGATTACAGGAAATATTTATACTTGCATTTATATTACAATATAAAGAATTAACAACTTTAAACTAAACAGAGGCTACATCCCTTGCACCACCTCAGTCTTCAATGCACCTGTCTTGAATAACTGAAATTCAGAAACAAAGTCAATCTATCTGCACGATATAATCACAGTTACAATATGATCTATTCAAATTGACTGCGCTGTATTCTCTGGGAAATCTCCAGCCATCACACAAGTCATCTGCGCGAGCGTCCATTCAGTTCAAATAACACTGAAATAAGCAGCACTTTAGCCGCTTATTTAATTCACAACAAAGTGGAGATAATGGACTCCAGGGATCCCCAAAGACACTTCGGCATTTTAAGCATGAGCAGAGTAAATTAACAAATGCACTCCCTCACTATAGCACCGCTGGGAAGGGTTGCTTTATATCATCACTCTCTCTTTCTCACTCTCTTTCTTCCTCCGTTTCCCTCGCTCCGTGGGAAAGTGTATTATAGTGAAAACAACATTACATACTGTGCAGAGGGAAGGAAATGAGACATAATGGGGAAGCCCATTTTTTAGTATAATCTATTACAGTTGTAAGATCTCAGTGGAGATCAGTCAGTCAGCCCTGTAATATCAGCTGCCATCTTCACTTCTTCTTCATAAGCCAGACTAATGTACCCAGGAATATCAGGTAGATTAATTAATTTAGTCCGGAGAGATCTATTTATATTGTGGCGTCTGGATGGGAGGAGAAGAGTGAGCCGAAACCTTTTTTCACCACTGTATCCCACAAAGTTGAAACTGTGACAGTTTCCCACAAAACCTATGGAGGAATATGCCTATGCCTTTTGGCTAAATGTGACGTGTGAAGATCAATACCACACATGCAATACTATACAGGGTAATGGCACATTTTTTTAGCTCAGATTGTTAATATTAAATAGATGTAATACTACATATTAATTGTTGAGCTGCAGAGGGAAGTGTCGGTAGGTAGAGTTTATTACTTAGGCTAGTTTTTCCAATATTTATGCCGGACTTGCTTGCAAATGTTTGTTAATTTGTGAATTGATGAATTGTAATAAGAAAGCGCTTTGAGTGAAAAAGCGCTACATAGGTAGCGGTCCATTTTACCATGAAGTGGCAGAGAAATATCTATATTTATAGGACGTTATCATCATCCTGGTACCCTTGACAGAAGGTCAGTAGTTGTTTTTTTCCCATATGCTTTTGGATTATTGCAGAAAATAAGTGTAAATGCATGAGTACTTAGTGACCTTTTAATGTTTTAGAAATGCAAATTTCTAAAGCATGTGTTAACAATAGACCATTCGATCAAAAACCAAGAACACAGACTTAAAGAGAAGGGAGCTCGAAGGGCAAAGTGATGCTTTATTTCTGTAGCATTAACTTTATTTGTCTCCAAGCACTTTTTTTTCCTCAATGTGACTGTGACATTAGCTAATTCCAGTAATGATCTGTGTGGCGTGTTTTGGAGCATTTAGATATGATTTGCAGTTGGCACATACATGGTTTTCAAATCCACATAGAAACCAGATTAACATATCACAACATAGCACCAGCACACTTAAGGTGCTGAACAATCTTGCTAGTATTTGCTGATAACTTGATAAACATGGCTATCTTTTGTTCCAAGAAAAAACAAGATCATTTGAAGTTAAACACTAAATGCTATAAAATGTCAGTTTGCTAATTAATGACCACCCTTTATATACAGTCTATGCACTAATAATCACAGAACTGGTTTACCAAATGGATTTAATAACAGTATGTCTCCAATAACAAATTATAAAGCACATGCAACGTATTTTTAGCGGCATCAACGTTCTCATTTCTTATGCAGGACATCCTGATAGTAGTCGCAGCGATTCACTTAACTTTGTTCATGTTACAGCCTTAATATAAAACGGGTTAAATTCATTATTCACCTCAAAATTCAACACACAATACCCTAAAAAGACAGAATTAAAAAGAGTTTGCTTAAATATACCTACGTTTCTATATCTACTCCATACTGGTACTCAGGTTGTTGCACTCTATTTATCTGTATAACTTATTACTTGTTATTCTATTTTCTTTTTATTCTGTTTCTTTCGCTCTGGGACTGTGTACACGTAATTTCGTTCCACCTCATGTAAACATGTGATACGAATGACTATAAAAGAATCCTTGCATCCTTGAAATTCTTGCAATTTTGTTAAAAATAAAACAAAAATGAATAATGAAAAAATGTGAAACAGGTGAAGTGCTGTAAATACTTTCCGGATGTACTGCACCTTTCTAATGACTTTATGTCAAAGAGTAATCAGAGTAAGAATAACACATCAAGGTTGCCAACGGCAACTTGGTGAGCTGCAGTTTCATTGGACTTACCTCTCACTCGGACGTGGACGCTCTGGGAGTCCATCTTGTTGGGCTGAACCATCACCTTGCAGTTATACTCGCCGGCGTCCACCTGCTGCACGTTACTAAGCTTCAGCGTGCCGTTGTTCTCGAACGCTCGCTGCCTGTGGTTGAAAGGTAGCAGCGCAGAGTTCTTGTACCACTTTATGGAATAGTAAGGGTAGCCAATGACGCGACAGTGAACGAAGGCATCCCGTCCAGCGATTGCGGTGATGTTTTTCATTGGACGAATGCTGGCTCGGCCTAAAAAGGCACAGAGATTAAAAATGTAAGATTTTAAGGACAGCGGTATTCACAGAAAATCACAACAACAGTGTGAATGAGTGTGGTTTGCTTTATTATGGTGTTTTTACAAATAGACTCGTGACTCGTTAAACGTATTCAGGATTTCAACATGAAAGTGTTTCCCCTCACAGCTCCACAAGTCCTACCAGGCACCAAGTACTCACAGGAGAAGTGAAAGGAAGCTGCTGTTTAAAGCTTTTGTTTAACTACAAGAAATAAGACAGAACTCTAAGTAGAAGGCGGTGAAATGACAAGCAGATTAAAGTGTGCTAACTATATGAAGGAAAAGAGAGCATTAAAATAACACTGTACTACGCGTGCTTATAACTCGGCTGTAATACATTCTGTTTCCCATCAAATGTTATACATGCCGAGCCTCATTCTGTGTCTCATAAAATGGAAACAGAGTAATTGCTTTAGCATCTGATCGAGAAGAGTCGAATTGGCTGCTTGAGTAAATACACACAGACACACATGACTCGCACACACAAGCACACCGGGGGATAAATGTATTCAAACAGAAGAAATGCATTTTTCTTCTGGCTATTTACAAACCATATCCAGATAGGCTTACGAGCAGCAAACCAGCATAATTCATTTGACCTAAAATGCAAGCGTGTTGGAAAAGCACAGTAACAATTTGGAGAGAAAATTACAAAGCAACAATTTTAGAAAAGTATACGTGGTTTAGGATTAAGAGACAGTAACAGGAAAACAAAACTGAGGCAAAATCAGTCGCTGGAGAGCAACTTAAAAGGAGATGTAAGTGTGAATAAAGATTTCAAATTAAAAATAAAATAATAGCAAAGAAAAAAACAAACACCAAATTTTAAGAACAAGCTTTTCGCAGATAAATTCCAGATCCAAACAACAAGCAGCTCTCATATACGACACAGAGACAGACACATAGAGAGACAGACAGGTATGTGTATTTGTTCTTGGAGGAGCTGATTTGACAAGCACCTCTTACGTTTATTCGAGCCTGGTGGTACACGACCCCGGCCGAGTTGCTGCACGTGCACCGATACACCCCGCCGTCTTGCACCTGGGTGTGCGTGACATTGAGCTGGCTGACCACGTGGCCCTCGTGGGTCTCGTAGTGGCCCAGGTGGTGGTGGCTGTCTTTGATGACGGGGTCGTCGTCCAGCGACCAGGTGCACCTCGGAGGCGGGGTGCCCTTGACGTTGCAGACCAGGAAGACGGGCTCGTTCGGGTTCACCACCTTCTCGCTGAAGGAGGACAAGATTTTCGGAGTACCATCTGTGACAGAAGACAAAAGTGGAACGTGGTGGTGAATAAAAGAGAGGCTAAGTCACACAGAAGTACTAAGTTTAAAAGTGAGAGCGGTTTAGTGAATAATGTCATCATAAATTATGTATTTTGGGGGTAGTTTGTTGTTTTAACCCTGTAACACCAAGTGTATCATATTTGATACACCTCGACATCATCGGTGTGAAAAACCTAATGTCTACAATCAGACACACGCAATACTACTGTGAGTAATAAAATAACAAAAACGCCAGATGTAGCAAAAATGACTGAACAAATGGAGATTCGTGTATGTAAATTGCTATTTCGTTTTTTAAAAACTCATGAATCGGGCTTTACAGGATTGACAAACAAAGCTGAAACGTGCACATGTGGAAAAAGGGAAAAGGAAATGCGTTATAATGTCGATCCCTGACAGGATTCAAACCAGTCACAGATGAAATCGTGCATGTTAGGTCACTGTAACACACCTGTCTTCAATAGATTTTTGTAGTTTAAAGGGCAACTGTTTAAAAGCTGAATATACCTGCTGATATCTCATCTTATAATCTCAGGAGTTTTGGACACAATAACAGCTTCACTTATGTGTTTCATAGTTCATCAAACAACGGCAATAAGGCATATGTAAAAAGGCTGACTCCAAGTGTGGGAGAGTGGGGAAGAAATGCTAGACTTTAAACAATTCCCAGGCAGAAACAGGATGATTACTGATCTTTTCTCACATACCACTCAAATTAAACATTTGTGCTGACTAATTAGCCGAGCCAGTGAGTTTGTGTTGGGCACAAATCACAGTGAGCCAGTTTGATTCCTTTCTCACTACTCACTAAAATGGCCGTGAGAAATACATATATATAGCTTTGAAAAATTATTTGAATGAACATCAAAATGTCGAGTGATTTTCAACTAGTGCTTTGAGACACAAAGGGAAGCTCCTAAATATCACTGAACTCTGTTGCACCAGCTGTGTAATGAATCCAATACGTATATTTGTTAAGCTTTGCAAACTAACTAAGCTAATGTGCCTATTGGGGTTTTGCAGACATGTGATTGCTAACCACATGGTGTTAACCTGTCCACCTATAACAATAATGATGGTGACAATGTAGGGCCGAGCAAATAAAGCCCCAGTGACACAGTTGTGTGCGCCCCACTGGCTAGCAAAGCCAAAATGGTTTGGTAGCTAGCACCCCTCTCAGGTGGCACACTTTGTGATCAATTTCACCAAGTGACTGCCAGCAACCTCCAGGTGCCACTCACTAACCAGTCGGTAATTACACATTTTTCCACTTTTGGGCAAGTGATGTAAAATCTTTGTTCATCTGATACAGCTTCTACTGAAATCCTGCGTAAAACACAGGTACATTTTTTTTCTGTCGTTTACTCATTATTCAAAAAAAACATTTATATCCTGTATTGTCTACATACTACTCTTTGTAATATCCAGACGCAGTATACATTTGTTGTTGAAGACAATTCTTTTTTTTCTTTAGAAGAAAACGTTTTTGTTAATAAAACAGTGATAGAAAGCAGCAAAGGAAAGGGAAAAAATCATGTCTTTCTGAGAAGACTGCCATTTTTCATTAAGAACATAGATCCATGAGCTTTTCTACCAGACACAGAGAGTTGTCGGCTTTTCAAATGTCTGTGTCTGCCTGCTGCTGCTGCTGCTGCTCTCTGATAATCTAGGTGTATTTCACATGATTATAGATTATCAATATCTTCTTTTTACAGCTCCCTGGCCACAGGAGACAGTTGCCTAAGCAACGCTTCCAAGGTAAGCTAATGGATTAAAGAGTGTGTGCTTGTATTTTTGTATGTGTTTGTGAAGTGTGGGGCAATCATTCTAGTGGTGGCAGAGAATCACAGCAGCATGCCATTAACACATAAACCCTATTGATCTTCAAGGCCTGAATCTGTTTGTGCTAACTCACTGAATATGTATAGGACAGCTGCTACTGTGTAGCGTTTTGGTCAGTATTTGTGTGTTTGGATACCTTTGCACCAGTGATGCCATTTTACCTTCAAGGATAACCTGAACAAAGTCCTGTGCAGACATCTTGCCCTTCCTGGCGAAGCACTGGTAAGCCCCGCCGTCACTTTTCGACATTCCTTCCATCATGAGGTTCTCCCGGTTTAGCCCAATGAAGCGAACATTGTTGCCAGGGTAGATGATCTCTCCGTTGCGATACCATGACAGCTCGTATTCATCTGAGCCGCTCACGGTACAGGACAGAGACACCTTGCTACCCACGCTACCCTTCACCTTTCGAGGGCTGACCACTACTTTCAAGGGTTCTGTGGACACAGAAATCAAAGAGATGTTTAAGAAAAAAAAATTGGGTAGTAAATATAATAATGAGGTACAGTATGATTATCATTATATTTGTCCAAGTTCAATGTTTATTCTTAATCATGAAGAATGCTAGCGCTAACATTTGATTCTCATCAATGCAGTACATCACTGTATCAAACAAAACAAGCAAGTTGCCCCCAGTGGTGCTGCTGGTGCAGGAGTCAGTTACTGGCAAATCATTTCAATCTCACACACACGTATTTACTGTTGTAGCTTCATAATCCTTAATTACCTCCAACAAGGAAGTTATGTTTTTGGTAGCGTTTGCCTGTGCGTGTGTCATTCGTTCTGTCTGTAAACACCAAGGTGTAAAAGTTTCAAATGAATTCTGATAAAACTTTGTAGAGTGCAGAGTGGGGTCGTGTTAACAATCCTTTAAAATTCAGCTTACATCCACCGATGTCTTCAAGGTCAACTCAATGATTTATTATTGAAAACTGACAAAAAGCCTCATACCTTAGAAACTACAAATATTACAAATGTGGTGTGTGTTGTCAGCATAGAGAAAGTTCTATAAAGAAAGAACGGTTTAAAATCATGTCGCATTTGACCTCTGACCTCCTTCAAGGTCAGCAGATTCCTCTGAAGGCTATGTAGCGCTATTTAAATCTATGTTTCTTACTGACATTGCTTGTATTGACAACATATAAGCATACAGGGAATCACATATGTGGATTCTAGTCTACAAAGTACATTTAAAAAGAGCAAAGAAAAGAAAATTAATATATATAAAATATAATGGTATATTCTTACAAGTAAATACTGTCCAGAGAGTGAGCCGCCTCGGTGGAGGTATGTGCTCTCTGAGTACTTCTTGTTTAGTTTATATGTTCATTTTACTCATATGAACCAAACTAACCATCCACTCTCTAACACGTGCCAAGGCTGTTTTTTTTCCACTCATTTCACTTCATTACTCTAATACAGCAGTTTCAGCTACCCACAACATAGAAGAACCCCTGAATTTTATAAAGCACTTACGTTTGACATACAGGCGACCCATGACCTCCGCGGTGCCATAGCTGTTCCACACCTCACAGACATATGTTCCCGAGTCACTGGGCTGTGTGCTCTCTATCAGCAACCCCGAGGTTGTCTGGTGAATGCGACTGTCGAGCTCCAAGGGGCTGTTGTCCTTCAGCCAGCGGTATTTGGGCATTGGGTAGCCTGAAGCCTTGCAGGGCAGCTCCACCCGATGATTAATCATCACCTCTCGGTGGTCAAAGCCATCCAAGATGACTGGCTCAGCATTGGTGGGGTCTGGAAGGAGCAGAGAAATTTAGTGTTAATTAGTGGTGAGCGTTGCCAGCCGCTCGACAGTCTAATCCAATATTGATTCTTCGGGTCAACATTCAGTTCTACATACTGTATATTTTGTTACGTGGTGGAAAAGAGAGAAAGAGACTTGCTTCTGTAATTTACCGCAGTTTCACTGTCTCCTACAACCGAATTCAGACATACTAAATAAATGAAAAATATAAATGTGCATTTCATGCTAAATGACTTCTTTTTATCAAACTCTACTGCAATTTTATAAGAAGCTCTTTGCTGATACCTCCTGGTTTGTTTACTTTTATCTAACATCTGACACAATGACGATGAAAAAGACAGAATAGGTCACTGCATAACTCAGTTTTGTCTGCAACACACCATATGTGACATTTTAAAATGCCCAACCCAACTCTAAATTTTTAATGTACAGGGAGTGCAGAATTATTAGGCAAATGAGTATTTTGTCCACATCATCCTCTTCATGCATGTTGTCTTACTCCAAGCTGTATAGGCTCGAAAGCCTACTACCAATTAAGCATATTAGGTGATGTGCATCTCTGTAATGAGAAGGGGTGTGGTCTAATGACATCAACACCCTATATCAGGTGTGCATAATTATTAGGCAACGTCCTTTCCTTTGGCAAAATGGGTCAAAAGAAGGACTTGACAGGCTCAGAAAAGTCAAAAATAGTGAGATATCTTGCAGAGGGATGCAGCAGTCTCAAAATTGCAAAGCTTCTGAAGCGTGATCATCGAACAATCAAGCGTTTCATTCAAAATAGTCAACAGGGTCGCAAGAAGCGTGTGGAAAAACCAAGGCGCAAAATAACTGCCCATGAACTGAGAAAAGTCAAGCGTGCAGCTGCCAAGATGCCACTTGCCACCAGTTTGGCCATATTTCAGAGCTGCAACATCACTGGAGTGCCCAAAAGCACAAGGTGTGCAATACTCAGAGACATGGCCAAGGTAAGAAAGGCTGAAAGACGACCACCACTGAACAAGACACACAAGCTGAAACGTCAAGACTGGGCCAAGAAATATCTCAAGACTGGTTTTTCTAAGGTTTTATGGACTGATGAAATGAGAGTGAGTCTTGATGGGCCAGTTGGGTGGCTGGATTGGTAAAGGGCAGAGAGCTCCAGTCCGACTCAGACGCCAGCAAGGTGGAGGTGGAGTACTGGTTTGGGCTGGTATCATCAAAGATGAGCTTGTGGGGCCTTTTCGGGTTGAGGATGGAGTCAAGCTCAACTCCCAGTCCTACTGCCAGTTTCTGGAAGACACCTTCTTCAAGCAGTGGTACAGGAAGAAGTCTGCATCCTTCAAGAAAAACATGATTTTCATGCAGGACAATGCTCCATCACACGCGTCCAAGTACTCCACAGCGTGGCTGGCAAGAAAGGGTATAAAAGAAGAAAAACTAATGACATGGCCTCCTTGTTCACCTGATCTGAACCCCATTGAGAACCTGTGGTCCATCATCAAATGTGAGATTTACAAGGAGGGAAAACAGTACACCTCTCTGAACAGTGTCTGGGAGGCTGTGGTTGCTGCTGCACGCAATGTTGATGGTGAACAGATCAAAACACTGACAGAATCCATGGATGGCAGGCTTTTGAGTGTCCTTGCAAAGAAAGGTGGCTATATTGGTCGCTGATTTGTTTTTGTTTTGTTTTTGAATGTCAGAAATGTATATTTGTGAATGTGGAGATGTTATATTGGTTTCACTGGTAAAAATAAATAATTGAAATGGGTATATATTTGTTTTTTGTTAAGTTGCCTAATAATTATGCACAGTAATAGTCACCTGCACACACAGATATCCCCCTAAAATAGCTAAAACTAAAAACAAACTAAAAACTACTTCCAAAAACATTCAGCTTTGATATTAATGAGTTTTTTGGGTTCATTGAGAACATGGTTGTTGTTCAATAATAAAATTATTCCTCAAAAATACAACTTGCCTAATAATTCTGCACTCCCTGTAGGGATGATCCCAGTATCAAATATGAAAAGCGCATATATATTTGTAACTTCTGACTAAGTGTTATCTTTAAATGCAGTACTGACCCGACACAATGAGACGTGCACTGTTGCTCTGGCGAGTTTCACCGGTGTAGCGGTGACGCGTGGTGCAGCGATAGTTATTCAGGCCATCCTCAGGCAGGACGTCCAAAATATACAAGGCTCCCGTGGATGTGATGAGATATCTTTGTCCTGGAGAAGATAAGAAAGAAAGCAGTTGTGTGGTTGTCTTATAGCATCACAACAGCTTTTACAATATAAAGAAAATGCATTCACTCCAGCACCACTGAGAGATTTTCTCTCTTCCTCCATAGGGTGCTAATGAATTTCTAATGTCACAGATGTCACATATAAATACACACCACAAGAAATATCATCTTAAATGATGCTGTAACTGCTATAAATATTGAATTAATCATGTACAAAATATACAAATTAAAAACTCAGTCCACATATCGTGTTTATTATACAAGTCCTTAACCTTTAACAGCTTTTATTGTCTTGTCTTTGTGCTATTGCAGTAGCCTCACTGGCGCCATAGTCTGTTACAGAAAACCAATCCCTCTTATGCTGTCACAGGCAGTTCTGTAAGTACGGTAATATTATGTTAATTCTGCAGATCAAACGAGGTTGAGTGGGGTTGTCACCATCCATAAGGAAAGAAACCTTCCTCACAGCCATCACGTGGATGCCCACAGTCCCATGGGAGCAGATTGACGTCAAAACTGATTGAAAAAGCAATTTACAGGATATTGTCTTCTCTGTGCAGTGGTGGGTATGCTACGACAGAGATAGCACAGGAAGCCTTTCGGGCTAGAGAGAGTCCTACAACAGCAATAGGTGATGACGACCGGGTCGAGAAGAAAAATATCGTACTCTGCCATCACGGGGTTGCAAAGCTGCAGCGGTACCCGTTCGATTTTTTTAAATCCTTTTTGGCACTCTAGTCTACTTTTCTTTCCTCCACATAAATATAAGATATAAAGTGAACCCAAATAGAACTATAAGCTATACTAAGAGTCCAAAAAAAAGTATTTGGCATTTTTGTTTGTTAGCCAGATCAAGCTTTAATTTGAACATATACTTGATATTACTGCACAAAAAATGAATTTATGAAATTCCCCATGGTGCACAAATTGCAGCACCATTTAAAAGTACAATCTCAATTCTCAAAAAGTAGGAACGCTGTGTATATAAGAAGAAAAAAACAAAAAAACAAAACAAAATGCAATTCTTTGAAAATCTTACAAACCCACATTTTATTCACAGTAGAACATATAAAATATATCAAATCTTTAAATGGAGTCAGTGCACAATTTTAGGGAAAATGATGTGCTCATTTTAAATTTGATGGCAGCCACATGTGTAGAAAGTTGGGACAGAGCCGTGTCTACGACTGTGCGGCATCAACAGTTCATAAACTTCTGGCAAATGAGGAGTCCACCTCCTGGACCAATGGGAGATGGGAATGTTGTTTGATAGAGGATTCTAGCTGCTGAACAGTCCTGGGTCTTCTTTGTTGTATTTTTAATTTCATGATGCTCCAGACAGTTTCAAATGGTGACCGCCTGGACTGCAGACAGTGCAGTTCAGCTGTGATTTAGCATTGTCTTACCGAAATATGCAAGGCCTTCTCTGAAGAAGACGTCATCTGGATAGGAGCATTTGTTGCTCTAAAACCTGTATGTAAATTGATGCTGCCTTTTCCAGATGTTCAAGCTGCCAATTTAAAAAGAACTAAGTCACACTAACACCATTAGAGATGCAGGCTTCTGGACTGAATGCTGATAACAAGCAGGATTGTCCCACTCCTCTGTCTGGGTGACATGACATCTATGTTTCCCAAAAATCAAAATCCCATAATTTAGATTTTTCTGACCAGTAACAGTGCTCCCCATTGGCTCAGTCCATTTTAAATGAACTGTGGCCCAAAGAGGAGGCCAGCGTTTCTGTTCACTTACAGCTCATTTTCAGACAGACTTCTAACCTGCATTTCTGAATGGCACCGTGAACTTTCTGGAAGACTCATGACTGTTTTAATGCAATGCGGCATTGAAGACTTGACTTTTGGGTTTTCTCCAGATTCTTTAAAACTTTTAATCAAATTATATACTGCAGATGATAGAAGATATTCAAAGAGCAAAGGTTTCTGGTCAGCTGCTGTTTGTTTGCCTCTTAGTTGTACCACAAAAAAGCTCACACCAACCTCAAAGCCAACTGTTTCATTGAGAGCTGTCAGTTACTGCTGACTGTAATGACGCTGTGTGTATGACTAGTAAAAAGATTTTTAAAAATTAATTAAAACAGTGGGATTAAATACCAAAGGCACTTGGTTAGCTAACATCAACATTTCATTCAAAAACACAAAAGGAACTTTGCACACATAAAAACAGATAATGGGCTCAGCAGAAGTCTTCTGACAGCTAAATCATTTGCATGGTAAAGAGAAGTCCCTCCACCACCGCACAGCAGGTAAAGCATTCTCTCCAGGACGCAGATGTAAGCACATGTTTCCTAGTTAAAGATCAAATAACAACTTCATGACAAGAAACTCAGAGGATTCTGCACTAGATGTAAACCCCTGCTAAACCAATAAAACAACAGAAAAAAGCTAAAAGTTGACACATGGTGGTAAATGAATTGAAAAAAAAAATCATGCTAAGAGGACATTGTGGACAAGATAACCAACAGTGCATACTCAAAAACATGGTTGTGCACTGGAATTTATTTGTCACTGAATGTGCCGAAGCGTTTATGGCCTGGAGTGTGTACTCTGTGTCATCACCTGACTGTGCAAATATTTGGCTATCTGCTTGTGAAGCAAGATTTCGACAATAACAAGGTTATAATATGTTAATGTGCAGCTATTTTTAAGAGTGACATGTTTCATGAGGGATTTTTTCCTCAAGGAAGTTTCTTGTTTCCCCTGTATGTTTAGTTTGGTTGAAAATAAGCACAACGTAAGCAACATCCCTCACAAGAAAAACATAGATTGACAGATAAACTGTATCAAAAAAAAATGAAAGTCAGTGGCTTGGATATGAATGTACAAGTCATAGTACATTCTTCCATCATTATCAAAAGGAAGAGAAACCTCCAATTACACCAAGTGGTTTAAGTCTGGATTACTCTGATTCAAGCTGAGTAGTGTCAACTGAAACTAAACTAAAAACTAAAATTAGACATTAAAAAATATGTTGTTAACTAAAATAAAAACAAGACCTTTAAAAATGGTATGCAGGAGGGGGAGATACAGGAGAGGTGGAGGAAGATCTCAGCCTGGGCGTCTATTGTCTCATGTAGTCTGGAAGATGAGTGAATGGTGGGGTGGGTGCAGTTTTCTCTGTGGTGGGGTTGGGTGGACTGTCCCGGGCTCCGTGGGGCCGGGGGGCGCTGCTGCGCTGGGCCCCGGTCTGGATGGGCCTGGGCCCCCTTTCCCTGGCGGGTCGCGGAGTATGGGAGTGCCTACTGGGGTCAGCGGGGGAGCTGGCCCCAGGGAGGGGTCACCTGCCCCTCCCTTCCTTCCCTCCCCATCTCCAGCTGCCTCCCTCTTCCCGCTCCACCACAACCACCCACACATGCAGGGCCTTGGAGTAGGGGTATGTCACCAGGGTGCAGAGGAGGCTACCCCCCCCTCTGTCCCCTTCTGGCTGCCTCTGCCTCAATTTTATCCCACAACTTAGACATTCACATTACTCACACTCTCATTACACATACATATAGGATCTTGGGGGTGGGCACGATACACGGAGTCCAAATTACCATCAGGGTGTACACCTCACCCCTGGCGTCGTTGCCCACCTCTCAATTTTAAATACACGTAGACATTGAGGGCTAGCAGGAGGGACTATGCGCTTACCTGCTGCTCTCTGGCAGGTAGCTCCATGCCCTCCTGGGTTTTAATTGCACCTTAGAACACACATGCATCAACACTACAATGAGCGGGTGGAGGGAGGTTTGGAGTCTTCTCTCACCCCCATTCTCTGCGGCCTGCTGGAGCGGGGGGGCTAGGAGGAGTTGGCCGTCCGACTGCGGTCTGGAGTGTGGGGCCTCCCTGCTGCTGCGGAGTCGGGGCGGTCTGCCTCTCCCCACCGCAGGGAAAAGGGTAACACCACCTGGGTCTGGGTGCAGTTCCCCCCTCCAGGGGCAAGGGTACCTAGACCCGGTTTGTAGAGTACGCTTGGGGAGTGTGATCGTGTGTACAGCGTCTCTTTATGTCTGTCTCCACGTTGGTTGAGTGTGGAGTAAGTGCATATGAGAGCATGAGGGTGGGAATGGATGTTTGTATCTGTGTGTGCCTGTATGTCTGTGTCTATATGTCAGGTTGGGTATCAGACGCCACCTCTCTGGGGACATCTCAGGCCCTCCAAGGTTTGGAGGGCTATCTCCACCCACCACCACTTCCCCTGCCGGTGGCGGACTCCCTCTGGTGTCGGTGCGTTGGTGGTTCCTTGTGTCTGGGGGTGGGCGTCCGGGTACACACCGGCTCACTCCTTGGCGGCCGCTTATCGGGGCCTGGAGCCTGGGGCTTGCTCGGGCCACTTCGGAGGTGGGGTGCCCCCGGCCTCTCGGCCTGGGGCTCGGTCACTCAGGCACAGCTGGCTGCCGGCGGAGCTCATGGGCGCGTCACTGCAACTCCCCCTGGCTTCTGCTCCGCGGCTGCTGAGTGAGCCCTCATCTGGGACTCTCCTCAGCTCTTACTGGGACAGTGGCGCGGCTGCCCCTCTGTTGGTCTTCCTTGGTCTCTTGTGTTCTGGGGGCCTCTGGATGTCTGGAGTTTTGATCTCCTCCATACCTGCTTCATACCCTGGAGGACGGGGCTGTGGCTCCCCACACTCCCTAGCAGATCGTTACATGGAGAAACCTTTGGAATGCAAGCATGCTGATCCACACAGGTATGCACACAGGTGTACACACGGGTATTCACAGACGCGGACTACAGCTTTCTTGGCTGCTGCCTCAAAGCACATTGTGCGCTGTCTATCTTGCGTGCTGCACAATATCGTTTATTATTTAGTATCTACTGATATCTACTGCTAGCTAGTTTATTGTGATGGTGCCGTTTTTTTTATTATGTTGCTCTTTGTTGTTTGCTTTCTCTTCTGTTTTTTTTCTCCATACAGGTGACCCAGGTGTTTTGTTTTTTTTGTTTGTTTTTTTCTTTCTTCCCCCCCTTCTCACCGTCTCTTCTCCCCTTTGGTTTTCTTTCTCTCCCTCTCTTTCTTTCATTCTCTCTCCCTGTCCTATCCCCCAGTCATGTCTGTCCCGTTTGTAGCAACTGAAAATAAAATAAATTCATAATTATAATAAAGGTCAATCAAATGGACCAATATGGCAAGGCCATGATGATCCACTTGGTAAAATAAATCCGCTTGGCATCTTTCTTGGCCTTAAGACAACAATTCTGATGGCTAAAGATCCAAACGGGACAAAAAAAAAAAAAAAAAAAAAAAATGGTATGCCCATACAATGATGATTGAAAAGACAAACTAACACTGAAACTAATAAAACCCTAGGGAAAACTAAACATTTAAACAACTTAACAAATGAATGAGATAAAAGTAAAAACAAATTAAAAATATAACAACTTACAGTAAGATCTGTACACCCTCCTATTTTCTTAAGGCATACTGTAGTTTTTTTCATTTTTAATATATGTTTTGCATTATTTCCTGAATGCATTTGACTGTTTTTATTAGCGAAACATTTCTCTGCATATTTAATTTGCATTACATATGATATCTAAAGGAGACCAGCAGTGGTTAACTCATATAAACTGAAAGGTAGGAGCTGTGGGTCTATTGTTAAACAGAGACTTAACATCCTATTAACTATATCTATTAACGTGCTTTAAAAAAAAAATCAATAAAAAGAACAAACAAACCAAAAAACTAAGGACTGTAATGTTTTGTCTTTTTAAAAAAAATAGTTCTTGAGTGAAGAATTTTAATATTTATTATTGTGTTTAGGTCAAAATGTCCAAACAGATTTCAAAGTCCGAGTAGGTGCAAAGGTTTCTTTTTCCTATGTAGGTTTGTAAATTAGATGTGACGTCCCTCCCCTAACAACATCCCCCAGAAAATCAGAGAAAATTATATAAAAAAAAATGTATGTCACAATGTAATCCCGATCTCTCTCCTACATTTGGTGCAGTGGTTGGCCGCAGCGCCACGATGAGCTACAGTGTTACCAGACAGAACCAATTAGCTACAAAAACAGTGAGTGGGGAGGTGGTGAGCGAACTTAACCTAATCTTAGATTATACACTAATGCTAACATCAAACCGCTACATGTTTTAATATTCCACCGGAGACTAATATGTATGAAGGAAGCAAAGCGTGCTTAATATGCTTACATCTTATATGCATTTTAGATGTTTGCACAGGCAGAGGAAAATCAACCTTGTGGGGTAAAAGCAAACAGGAGGAATACAGAGAGAGGCGAGAGAAGCAAAACAAAACTGCTCAGCTATTGTAAGCATTGACCTAGATAGAACCGACAACAGATTCCACGGATTTGATGTCCTGAAGGGGTTTCGCGGGTTTTACATACAGGGCTGTTAGATGGGCAACCAGCAAGTGGAATCTATAAAGAGAGCGAGAGAGGGTGTGACTGTGTGTGTGTATGCCGGCAGCCATGCATGCACGCCAGCGAGCAAGACAATTGGTAAAAGGAAATCTTCTCAGAGGTCGAGGAGGCCAGATGCGAGAAAAACAACGCTGTTTTTCATCATCGCCTTCTCTTTTCAGCTCCATTTTCACTGGTTTTGTACGCAGCTGTAGCGGCAGTTCTCATTTATCTGATGTGTGTACCTTTAATTCACATACCGATCACTTTTTGTTGGCTGTTTTTAATAAAAATATATGTAAGAGTGTACTTGTAAAATCCTAGAAACCATATTACAACAATGCAGCAGCAAAAACTCAATTCAAACATCTCCTCCAAAGCTGTCCACTACACACACACACACACACACACACACACACACACACACACACTGCCTCCTTCCCTTTTTCCCTCTCCTCCCTTCTGGCTTCTCCATTTTGATTCTGTACTGGTCGTCTGAAATCTCACTGTGGAATCCATCTTGAGTGAGGCAAAATGGTATTTCACTCCAGCCGCTGTGAGCTGCTGCAATTTTCTCTTCAAGCACCTCTATGCTCCTGCAATGCCTTTTAAGACGTCAGAGCTCAGTTATTGTGTTATGACAGAATGAAGGGGACACTACAGTAGGGAGGGGATTCAGAATGAGAGCTATTGTATTGAATTGTACTGCACTGTATTGTATTTCTTCTCCACAACCCGCTCCTCTTTAATTCGCTCGCAGCGTTGGCTTTTAGGAGTAATTTCTGTTCAACGTCAGCAAGAAATTACGGCCGTTTAAAAGTTAAATGTGAAAATTGTAAACTGGTGAAGACGTAGTGTATAGCACATAAACTGCTATGGGTTAATTGAGCGAGAGCGACCGAGGCCTCGGCTGCAAGATGCATTAAAAAACATTCGGTGGAGATTTGGGTGTTATTGTCAGAGAGTGGAGTCTCTCTCTCCATTCATTTGCAGGCACTGCTACTGTAAAGTAAAAAGAGCTCCACTCCACCAGACACACTTTATCTAATCATCCCCACTTTGCCAGAGACAGAATCTAATAGGAACAGCGGGCTCTCACTCTCAGCAGGCTAAATAAGCCTCGACGTACAGATGAACTAGTGTCACAGCATCCTCGCTGCCAACAGACGCTCTGAAGTTGCTGCGATGTAAATGAGAGCCAAGTCGGTCAGATCTTAGCTGACAATCTGCATTTCGGTGACAAGCCACCAGCGTTTTTATGCACCAATCAACATCAGCGGACCAGTGTGAACGGAAGTGGCTGAGATAACCGACATGCTGCCAATAAAACCCTGCTAATGTCGCACTGACGTTGATACTACATTATGTATATGACGCTGCTTGAGTGCGAAAGGTTAAAAATGTTTAGTAAAGGGTGTTCGCTTCCATAAAGGTTGCGCCGATGAGTCAGTGTTGTTATTGTTTAAAGAGGAAGGTGGGACCAGCTCTGAGTAAACTGTGAGTCAGACACAGCGAGGAGGGACCCAGTTCTAGTCGGGTCAGCAGAGATGCAGAGATGATAAATGAGCTTATGAATGTTCTGGCTCTGTGTGGTACCTTCATGGCCCACTTCAACTCTCCTGTGTCACTTTTCAGACATTAAATTAAAATTAAAACATCTGTCTCATCAAAGCCTTACAGTGCGCCACACGTGTTCGAAAAGATGCAGTCAAACGCTCCTCTCTCCTCTAACACGGTTTACTGTGTTTCTTAGAGCAGATACTGTGGTACAATCTTGTGCCACTGCAACAGAAAAACATTACGGGGAATATAATGCATTGACCACCCAGCGGTGGTGAGAAGCGAGAGTTGCATTCTGAGACTAATTTCAGAGTCGGGGTTATGCTGCATCGGGAAACAAGTCGCAGGGGGGCCAGACGTTGGATCAGAGCTTTAATCTAAGCTGATTGAGGTCAGACCGCAGGACTGAACTTTCCACCGCAGAGCTCCTCGGGGCAGCACGGCTACACAAAGAGAAACTGAAATCAGTGCTGTGACCATCCTGCAGGAAACCAGGAAAATATTTGTTGTTAATCTGCTTCTCGGACTATCTGGCTACTAATGAACCGTGTAACAGCCGTGCTTTGAAACTGTTACAGATTCACTAAACTAAACTGAAACCCTCAAATGAAACTGAATATGAGAATAAGAATAAATGTATGTTACCTGGAAAGGGACAAACAGTAATCATGATTCATATATTGTGCATATGACACCAAATAGGCTCCTCTACTGTGAGGAGTAGCAGTAAGTACATTACAGCATGAGCTATGTGGGTTACTACAGGCTGCATAATCTGGTGGAAGTGAAAGGAATTAAGTGAATTAGTCCTCTGGAGGTATAGTGTGTAGTGAGGCGTAATTCACTGAGCTCAACCAAAAGTGAAGTATAACAACAACAAAAAAAAAAAAACCCACACTACCTTAACCGTACATTCAGTTAAAACAAACTGTGATGCATTTGTCCGGTTGCTGCTTTGTGTGGGTTGGGTGACAAAGCTGACCTTCAAATCCTGCTGCTGACTAAATTACCAGTCTATTATGGTCAATATGGAAAATATGTTGAGTTCCAACTGATCCCTGCACATTTACATTCCAGGTCTCCAAAAAATCCAGTTTAAAAATACTGAAAAAATGAATGGTGTGTTTTGTTGTGTTAACTAATTCAGAGCCATACCAAAATTTTTTGAGCGCAACTAAAACAACATAACTACAACCAAGTTTGTGTGCCGTTTCTGAACTGTTCAGATAACAGTCAATCTTTGTAAGTCATGGTAACCATGGGGATAGATACATGAATAAAGCCGCCTCCACACCTGTAGAGTCTTGCTTGTCATGGGTCGCGTTGAAGCTGATGGTTGGCCGCCCGCAGACCTACTAGTCTCCAGTTGTGGTCACTCGCATTTACCTCATATTCATCTCACCAAGTTTTTGGTATCGTCTAGGCTATATTTCTAACATTATGTCATACAAACCGAAGGCCACACAGAGGAAATTGTTTGCTGACAGCTGGCCACTAGTGGACATTCGAGCATCCGAATGGCATATCTCAATAAACAGTATTATTTTGTATTATTGGTACTTTCTTTAATTGCACAAAAGTTAAGAAGAGTTTGACATTTGGGACTACTTTGCATTGCCAGACTTTTTGTTCATGTTTTTCATGCCTGCAGTTGCTCAAAGTCACCAAATGTCATTGACTTTCTATGGCACTCATCACTTTAAATCAGTTCCTGTGTGGACACAGGAATACCACAACATTCCATCACATATGTTGTGGAAAAGACTCCATCCAGTTGTATCTGTAACTTCCGTGTATATTTTACATCTAAATATGCAATGATTTAAGGTACTTAATCTCATGCAAACATGTAAGTATGGCTAGTTTGAATGTCTTATGAGTCACAGCAAAACAAAAGTCCAACCTTAAAACTTGCGGTTAAGTAGGCAGCGTGTAATGGTGGGGGAAAACAAAGAAAATGGGTTTTTGAATAAAAGTCTAAGAGGTGAGAAAACAGTTATAAAATACACGATGTGCAGTGGATTTGTCTCAAGGCTGGAAAACTGAAGACAAAAATCAATTCTACATCATATTTCTTATGAGGTAGCAGTTAAAATATAAAGCTGTTTTTATAGTGCTATCACCTGGCCAATCAGTGTGGGGTGTTTTTTTCCATGGCAGAAGAAAATTGCTCAAAAAGCTCAAAACAATTGTTTGGAGGGGGGAAAAAAGCAAGAATGGAGACTTTCAGTGGATGAAAAGCAAATGCAAATACTGAAGCTAACACTAAAATCAGGACAAATCTTCAGCACCTGTAAAAGTCACCTATAAAAATGTCTTTCTCTCGATGCACCTGCAGTGTGAAAAGATTCAAGGAATACAAGTAAATGACAGAGCTGCCATTGAAGCCCGAGTGAAGAAAGCATCCTTGATTCAGTCAAAAGTTTTGGCATCAGAGCTGGAATACTAAGAGACTCTCTGTCTCTTATTCAGCCTCAAAAACCTCTGTGTTCCTGTTTGGCTCATTCTACTTCCTCTCCTGCTTCTTCACTCTCTAGCGCTTGGTCTCTCTCTTTCTCCTCCTCTCCTGGCTCTCCCTCTGTGTGCTGAATGCTAAAACAGTGGCTGGCTGTGTCAGAACACTGCAATGAAACCTGCAGTCTCAAACGCCCACATCAAGAAAACACCTACCTTTACCAAGACACTGACCTACAAAAGCTTTTACATATTTAAATTGCTAAACGTCCATTAAGAGGTGAACATTTGTTTTGCAGGTTTGGAATAATATTTGAGAATAAAATCATGTATTTTTTATCAGATCATTCATAGAATAAATACTAATAATTATATCAATCATGTGTGCCAAAAGAATAACTCATACACCGAAACATTAACAAGAAATGTGCCAAAGTGTCACAATGTATATTTTCTGCATCTAGTGTTGCAGCTACAACAAAACACCATTAACATCATTAAAAGCTAATGTGGGTGCAATAACACTAAAATACTGTATGTTATCATTTTTCTTTAGTTTTTGAAAAAAATATTTCCAAATTGAAGACATTTATAGAGTGAGATGCAGTGACTTTTAGTGTCATACCAACATTGTTGTGAATTAAAGATGGCTTTTCATTTATCATGAATAATTTGCGCATCATAATTCATGCAAAAAATGTCCAACTGTCACAAGACGAACAATTCATATTTAATAAACAACCGAACGAGTGAAGGATGTCACTTTAATAAATCATGTACTCTTGTGCACCCCGTTTCAGCGTGGTGCTCAGGTCTCGGTACTGGTCAGACTGCTTTTGTAGTGTGAGGTACAGTATCAGCTAGTAGACAGAATATCTAGTGAGCAGAAGCTGTAGCCTGTTTCCAGAAGAGTTAGGACACTTTATAAAAAATGAATGAAAACAGAAGGCTGTGACTTGCAAATCATTTAAAGTCTATGTTTAATTATAAAAATAAAAATAAAAACAGACTAATCAGGTCTTTTTCTGGAATAGATGCTCAGTTTGAATTTGATGGTAGTAACACTTTCAAAGAAAAGATGGGGAAGTTTACTGTGTTGCATTTTATACAGCTTTTATTTATTTTAACTTGCATCTCTTAACGCACCAACAAACTTTACCTTTAGACTGAAGAGTTCTTGAGATTTCTACCACGCAATCACAACCTGGTTTTTCTTTTATGCTAGAGATATTTCATAAGGCTATTGTGTATCACAGATGCTGTAATCTGTATGACTCAGCCTTTGTGACTCAGCATCTTTTTTTCACACCAATCATTATGGGGTAACAATTCTCCAATTTCAAGGTTTTCTTTCTGTTTTCAATGTTTGGGGGTGGGGGTCTGAGAGAGTAACTTAATGGTAAGTGGATCATGAACTAAAAAGTAATGAAATCCATCACTGTGATGTATTTCCAGTTTACTTTTTAACAGTGATGGGAATAACGGCGTTACAAGTAACGGCGTTACTTTTTTTCAGTAACGATTAATCTAACTAATTACTGCAACGCCGTTACAGTTACTAACGGTGCGTTACTATTTTTCAACAAACAGACGGTTGAAACTGTGTTCAGCTTACCGCATCTTATATCAGTTGCACGGAAGTAGCTGTAAGTAATCTGGGCACTACAGCTTTAAGCAGCTGCGCGCGCTCCCGCGGACGGTAATCACTTTCTGGCAGACGATCACTTTTTGGCACACCTGGAGCTAAGGGGGCAAAAAAATCGCATGAGTGCTGCTGTTTGACTGAGGAAGAATAAAGTAGTCGTGGTAAGACCACTTAAAGACAAAGCAACAAGGTGATATATACCAGTTTTTAAATTGTGTTGATAGGCCACGTAAAACCAGAGTCATGATAAACAACATATATATGTGGCGTTTTCCTAGTTTTGTCACGTTTACTGCCTAAGGACAGCGCTAGCAAGCACTCCGTGCTTATGAGCAAAAAAAGGAAAAACGAGTGACTGCAAGAGAGAGAGAGACTGTAGAAAAAGAGAGAGAGCGAGTTTTGAGATGTGAGAGATTTGTGATGTTTAGCGTGTTTGGAGTGTGTAGTTAATGTGTTGTCTTGTGTAGTTAGTGTGTAGTGTTGTGGATAGTTTTGTGTTGTGTGTCAGAACAATGAGGCGACTGCTGTCTCCAGGTAGAAAAAGGAGTGACACACCTGCTGCTGTCAGACCTGCAGGTATCAGGCTGTGATGTTCTCCTTTTTAGTGACAGAAATATTTGCAGTGGCACAAATAATTTGTGGCATCTTATTGAATGCAGAACAGCTGATTGTTCTGTAAATAGTTTGAATCGTTATTTAAAAAAATCAAAGGTAAATGAATGCAAATAACTTTGTTGTTTGCAAAACTTGTGCATATGACAATTTATATTTGCATTTAAAGTTATGCAATATGATTCATTAAACATGTTTGTGGTTGTTAGAGTAAAAAATTCTACTCTTATTTTATGTTTTTGTTTGATTTTAGATCAATTGTGTTAATACAGTATGTCAAAATGAAAACATAACTGTAAATTCAGACACGTGAGGTTGTGCTGAAAAGGATGATACCAAACAGGGTATTTAGGTGTTTTTAAAGGTGAAATGTGGAGGGAAAATCAAAAGTAGTTAAAAATGGCCAATTATACCCTGGACCCCAGAGGGTTAAACATTTTTTTAATGTAACGCAATAGTTACTTTTCAAGTAATTAATTACTTTCAGAATATTGTAACTAAGTTACTAACTCAGTTACTTTTTCAAATAAGTTACAAGTAACTATAACTAATTACTTTTTCAAAGTAACTTGCCCAACACTGCTCTTTAAGTCACCAGACTAGTGTGCTTTACTGGGCACTAACTACCACAAGTAGTAATCATCAGTGACCACAGACGTTCCTACTATCCTACTCAATTTTTTGGTTTGTAAAAAGTCACATTCTTATTCTCACCGTGGGTACCCTTTTAGTGTCACTTTACAAAGTACAGGTTAGACAAAGAGTTTAACGTGAGTACCTCAATATCTGAAATGCAAACTGTAGGCAAAAGTGCTCTGCTGGAAATGTTGCTGGAGCAGGACACATTTAAGAAACTTGTTGCAGATGTGAAAAGTTTGCCTTTTAACATGTGCTTTCCATTATGAAAAATTTGCATTTAAACCCCCCAAAAAGTATTCTCTTAAACTTAACAAAATGGGAAAATGAATGTAAAATCAGTACAAAAACAAAATAAAACCCAACATAAACCAAATAGGGCACTAATTTGTGTCGACTGGCTGAAGGACTGTGTGATTATTTAAACACATTCAGTCACAAAGAAAACTGTTACTGTTTCAGTATTACTACAGGAAATGTACTTATCTAAAGTCCAAAGCCACATACAGTATAGTATTATATTACAGTGATGGCGCAAGAACTGGTTTGTGACAGGTGGGCACCTTTGTACAAGAATGCATGGTGTAGAATTAATTCTACATTAATGTATAGCAACTTGCTGAGCTAGGCTACCAGCATACACTTAGGCAGACACATATCACAGAAACTGCTGAAAAAGAGAGTCAGGTCTCCAAGGTTAAAGAGTCTGGTGGGTGCTGATGTCTTTGATGATGTTAGCGATCCAGTAATCGCAGTTGAAGCCCAGAGCTATTAAACAGCAGGTTGATAAGCAAGTGTATTGAAGAACGTCAGGACAGCAGCAGGTTTAAGGAGATATTTCAGCAATGAAGGAGAATAGACATATTTACCAGTCTTTTCCAGAGACAATAACCACAAGTACAAAATGAGTCGTGTTTTTCAGTTCGCCTGCTTCATTATGCTGTACTGTAAAATGTGATGGAATTTTCATTTAATATTACTGATCTTTAAACCAGGTATCAAATAAATATTCCTAGCTAGAGATGCATCAATTGCAATTTTCTTGGCTGATTTGGATTCCTGATATTTCGTAAGTGTGACGTGCTAATGAGAAATGACGATTCGAGTTTTTCTCTGACAGCATATACAATCAAAAATGAACTTCTCTTCAAAACAAAGTTTTATCTTTACATTAAATTAAATTAAACTTTAAAATTTCTCCCCAAACTGTAGTTACAGGTAAGTTACAGGATGTTCTTTAACTTAAATAAGTGAAAATAAAGTGTTATATTATTAGAAAGAGGTACAAATAATTAACTGAAAATAAATTACTTATACACCCAACTTCACCTTACCAAACAAAAGCAAGTGTAACACATTTGTATAACAAAAGAAATATCATCTTTATACCATTATAACTGAGGCAGCTAGCTTTTGGCTTGCTGTGATTAGCTTTAGCCACTTTGCTAGCTTCTTTAAATTTTCCACGTTTAGCAGGGTGAGGGTGATTTAAAGTGTCTGATTAGGTGTTTTGTTTAAAAATTTTTCCTGCTGGTCTCCCCTCGTTCTACATGGGAGCTCTTTACTTCAGAGTAAAGATCTTCCATGCTAATAACATGTTAGCATGTAGCTAAATGTCCACATGACTATTTACCTGCACTGCTGCGTGCATGCTGTGCAGACATGAAATGGACTGACTTATAATCAAACATACATGATCAAACATTCCCCAGCTGGTCACCAGTTATGGCTAAGAACTCTGAAAATTGACATCTATATCTATATCTAACTCAAACAGTTTCATGAGAAAGCAAAAAAGAAGGAATAAGCTAATAAAACAGACAGTAATCAAATTAAAGTAAAAGAAATTACACAGTAATCAACGCCTCCTTATACCCTGCTGCACGACCAAGTGTTGGTTTCAGAAAGACTTAATTACAAACTTATAAACATCAAATCTGTTATAATACGTTTTTCTGGACAAACATTTGAGTTCCACATGTCAGACGTTAGTCTGTTTTCCCAGGGCAGTGCTCTGTTAACCTGTGAGATCACTATCCCTCACTCAAAGTTTTTCTGCATGATAGTTTAGGATAATGGACACATTTTAGAGAAAATTGGCCCATTGCATATAGTGCGTTGTATTAATCTTGCTGTATCACATTGAGCATTGCTCTAAGCCAGGCAGCAATAAACGGTGAAAAGTTGTGGTGACACAACGTTGGACAGAGTGACCTCATCTGAAAAACAACCTTTCCTATGAAGCTCATGTTCATTTGTGGAAAAGATCCCAGCTCATATTACACCATGTTTATCTTTGTACCTCTGTGCTTTGTCTGCTTCATCTTAGTAGATGCCACAGCCAAATGGCCTGCGGCCTAATCTCATCATTTACCTCTAGTGTACTCTTACAACACCACAGAGCATTGTAGTTAAAAAGAAGATTTCTTTAAACCACAGCAAGAGGAACTGTTGTCAACTGTTGCTCTTTGTGTTGGGCTCCATGTCTGTAAAATTATACTCACAGATGGATTGTAAAATGAGTAATTAAATCTAGCCTTCTATTTCCACCATGCTGGAGAGGGGATGTTGGCTTGGGGGCTGCTTGGGTGCGTGTGTGTACGCGCATGCAACATGTGTAGCAGTCTGCCATCATAACCTAATTATTGCAGCAGCTTAACAACAGCAATTAGCACATTTCCATCAGACGACACTAATTTGTGAATTCCATTCCAGCGCCATTCAGGACCGGCTGAGAGAGAGACTTAATTCACTGTTGAGCTACTAGCGATGCTAAATCCATATCTATAGAGCTGTGAAAATTGCTTATGGTAATTGCAGTTATTTTAAAACTAGGCTAACACTTTAATGACATTTCTAATTTTAATCAGTTATTTTCTGTATAGTCCACATTGAACGTGTTCTCACCCTAGGGAAACCCATGTTTCCTCATCTGACTTCCCAATAAAATGCCTCTTCCCAAGAGCTTCCTAAGATAAAGAATATTGTTTTATCTAAAAACAGATTTCCAATGCCACATACTAGGAAATGTACATAGACCTTGATTATTTAAAATTAACACTAAACCCACAAATTAAAAGTTGTTTTAGCTCAATTTTTGGCTTCCTCCAACTCCAACAAGGTGCTTGATGGAGGAGAAAACAGCAGCGACTGTAAATTATAAAGCAAAATGGTGAACGACCCTTAAATGCTTTGCAGAGTTGAGGGGATCTACCGACAACTGATATTCATTACGACTAACAATCATTTTGGCAACATTAAAAATCAACATCTGATAGTGAATTATTTTGTTTTCTTGATAACACACCTCTACATGTAGCTGCAGCTATACTTAATGGTTAAAGAAACTGAACGTTCTCAGTTTTCTTTTAAGTCAGAGCTTTCTTTTAAGGATGCACAACCATCAGTCAAAAAATATTTCGAGGTGAACAGCTCCAGCAGTCTTTGTGCATACAACTGCCTCAGAATAACAATCCCCCACCCTTCCTCCACATCCCCCTGAATCCCCCATCTCCCTGTCTTTCTCCACCCTCTGCCCCCCCTCCTCCCTTACATCCTACGCAGAGATGCATGTTGAGTGATAGGCCTGTGGATGAGTCTGGACAGTGCGTCTGAGGCCCTGGTTTTTAATAGGGTTCTGTTCCCAGTAATTATGCTGACACAATTTGATCAGCGCGGGGCTAAGTATCTTCATCTGAGGGAGATCGGGGGGAATTAACGCTGATGTAATAAGTACAATTTGTCACTATTAAGACAGAGGTGTTGACAGGCACTGGTGTTGTCAGGGCAACTGATGGTGCTCCCTTGCTACAGTATGTATTCTGCTGCATCCGGCGAGCAGAGCTGTCAGGCCTCCTCAGTAATCGATTTCTGGGGTTGCTTTGCACAGGCAAAAGCATGCAACTATGCCATATATACAGCGCGTATGCATATAATAAATAGACATAGTGCACCTGGATGTGATGGAGTGTTTCAATATGGCATTAACTCGATGAACAGATAAGTAGCACAAGCTAAAATATTTGCAAGAAAACCACAAGAAAAATATGCATTATGCTTATTAGCTGCAGTACATTAATGTCACGCCAGTCCAGCGATTGGATGGTGAAAACATACAAACCTGATCATAACAAAGACACAACTGAAAGACTCACTGTCCTTACATCGGGTCTGCTGGGTAGAAAGAGGAAGAAATGTACTAATGGCACAGGGTTCAACCCTTGCTACTTACAGGGGAGAGAACCAAAGCCAAGGTCATGACCCTCTAATCCATCTCACTGAGCTTTTTTTTTTTTTTTTTTTAAAGGAGCACACATTAGCAATTTGTTCAAAATGTACTTACACAGAGAAAGCTAAAGTGCTTTAATGAGGTCTAAGCCTCTGCTGGTGACCAGTCATCTGAGTTCAGCGAGCTGTGAAACGCAAACAGCAGGCAATAGACAAACTGGAACTAGCACTGGAACTAATTCACAGTATTTGAGGTTTAGTCCCAGTGATAAAAATAAAAGCTGTAGTAGATCCATTGATGTCAGTTTCAAGATCTGCGATACATATCAACAGGTCCTCCAACAAGAATCTGTGGAAGACTGTAGAGGCTGCAGCAGCAGCACCCACATGCATGTATGGTATGTGGTTATGTTAGCTTACTATGACGCAATCCACACACAACTGCTCATTTTCTATATCAAAACACTTCACTGACATTACGAAATGTGATCGCAATTTCTACTTTGCTCATTTAGAGCACTCACTAAGGCGGTTAATGCCACATGAGCGGAGCTGCCGGGGCTGCGGTGCTGCACAGACTGCAGCTTATTGTACTATGATGACATTAATAGCTATTTCAGCATACCTGACATCCCAGTTCAGTTGGAGCTTCAGCTGTGACTTGACTTCCCTCAAGAGCAGCTTAACTTTTAAAATAAAATGTGTGCTCAGAGACTTTCAGACTTTAGCGTGTACCCTGGAGAAACATTAGGGCAATATGACAAGTCACCTGATCCTACTGGCACAAATATTAAGTTGTGCCATTGGTTTAGCCTCTGTTACATCTTCTGTACCATGAAGTGCCCGCAAGAACAGCATATAAATCTCTATATTCACTGTTTCACTAAGAAAAGACTTGCTATCAAAAAGTATTGACAACATTTGTCATAAATTAGGCAAAGACTGGAAAATATATCATTATCAATGGCTATCCTTTTAAGAGCTTTCTGAAAAGGTCAGCACATATGCAGTGTAAGGTCCATAATAGCTGTGATATAAACTGATGTTGCACTGTTTTGCGGTGTGCCATTTTAGCATGATGACCCACTCCATAGGTAAACCTTGTTAATAAAAACACATAAAGCTGCTAAACGCGATTTCATTCACACAAAAAAACCCATTTACATGAATACCTGGACAAACCATACAGAGCAATAACACAATGAAGCAATATAAATAAAAATTTAGGCTAAGTCTGGCCTAAAGAACATGGCAAGTGGAAATAAACCCGCATAACTACGTCTCACCCTTTTGACAGATATGGCCCTTAGCAAAATTATAATGCCGGAGCTTTGATATTAAGCAACAGGAGCAACCACAGAATACATTTCACAATTCAGCGCTGTTGTTCTTTATGAGAAATGGCTCAATGAAGCATGTAAAAGGGTCAGAAACATGCCCCGGATTACATTCTTGCCTCAGGCCCCAATTTACCTGAGCGAGCAGGTCGCAGTCATGTTCGGAAGAGGGAAGAGTGGCGTAGGAACGAGTACATGTGTGCCTGTTATATTACATGCAAGCACTAATAAAAGTCAGTGTGTGCAGATAAGGGATGCCAGTATAGACATTTTTTTAAAGTATCTGAAGAACAGAGAACAGCAGGTGTATTAGAGAGCCAAGAAAATGATGGTGCACGACACACAGGATTTCAATCCAGCTTCACGTCGTGTAGTCCGAGGTGTGTTATTGTAGTCTGACCAAAATTCAGACCCCTTTCACAGACGAGCACCTTCTGTGTGTTTCCAGCTGCAAAAATAAGCAATTTAATTTCAATGTATAAAGTGTATTTCTTCTATTTATACATACACTCACTTGCCACTTTATTAGGAACACCTTGCTAGTACCAAGTTAACTCCCATAATTCTCAATGGTACAGATTCAACAAGGTGCTGGAAACATTTCCCAGACATTTAGGTCCGTACTAAAGATGGCATCGCGCAGTTCCTGCAGATATGTCAGCTGCACATCCATGATGACAATCTCTCGTTCCATCACATCCCAGAGGTGCTCTATTGGGATCTGGTGACTGTGGAGGCTATTTGAGTAAAGTGAATTTTCAAGAAACAAGTTTGAGATTTTTTTTTCCTCAATATGTGTTAATACACCATTAGTTTTTATTAATCTCTGACTCTCTTCCACAGCGTGTCTTCATCTTCCCTCATCCCTCAGCCATTCACAGCACATGTGTTCCTCCCTGAGCCTGGCTCTACTGAGGGTTTCTTCCTCTTAAAAGGGAGTTTTCCTTTCCACTGTCACCAAAGCACATGCTCATGAGGGGGCCATGTAATTGCTGGCGTTTTTCTTTGTTTTCTCTGTGTTATTGAAGGGGCTTTACTTATAATATAATGTACCTTGAGGAAACTGTTGTTGTTATTTGGTGCTATAAAATATGACATGCAGGATGGATCCATGCTTTCATGTAGTTTATGCCAAAGTGTAGCCCTACCATCTCAGTGTAGCAGCAGGAATTTAGACTCATCAGACCAGGCAACATTTGTTTCAATCTTTTATTATCCAATTCTGGTGAACCTGTGTGAATTGTAGCCTCGGTTTCCTGTTCTTAGCTGATAGGAGAGGGAACTGATGTGATGTCCTGCTGCTGTAGCCCATCTGTTTCATGGTTTGATGTGTTATGTGTTCAGACATGCTCTTCTGCGTATCTTGGTCGTAACCAGTGCTTAATTGAGTTACTGTCTTTGATGCAGTCTGGCCATTTTTGTCTGATCTCAGACATTAACAAGGTATTTTTTCCCAGAGAACTGTTGCTCACTGGATATTTTCTCTTTTTCAGACTATTTTCTGTTAGCCCATGCAACATTCAAAGTCGCTTAACTCACCTTTCTTCCAATTCAGCTCAACTCAACTTTATTTATATAGCGGCGAATCACAACTACAGTTATGCTTTATATTGTAAGGTAGACCCTACACTAATAAATAGAGAGAGAAACCCAATAATCTAATGACCCCCTATGAGAAAGCACTTTGGCAACAGTGGGAAGGAAAAACTTAACAGGAAGAGAAGTCCAGCAGATTAAGGCTCAGGGATAGGTATTAATTTGCCATGACCACTTGGGGTGAGGGGAGGAAGACAGGGCAGGACTTCCTCATTCTGATGCTCATTTTGAACTTCAGAGGGTCTTCTTGACCATGTCTTCATGCGTAAATGACTTGAGTTGCTGCCATGTGATTGGCTGAGTATATATGGTGTTTAAGAACAGTCGAGCAGGTGTGCCTGTTCTGTGGCCAGACAGTGTTATTAAATTACATTTATTAACTATATAAACACATATTATTTTTTCAAATCAAGAGAGCAGTGAAATTAATGGTTGCTCTTAACCGGCTCACTGTGATTCTTCTTGAGTAGAACCAAGCCATTGTTGATGTTATCAAAAACACCATCTGTCTGCTGTGAGAGAAAAAAAAGGCTCGCAGGAACGATAACCTCTTCGATCCTAACAGGTGCAAAAACAAAACTAAGAGGAGGGTCACATACTTGTCAGTCAGGCACTCTGCGCACACCCACACAGTCCTCAGACAAGTTGTAATCAGCCACAATAGATGAAGACACCTGTGTGGGTGGACCAAAGGTGTGCAGGGCCTTTGATATGAGCATCTAATGAAGCTGCCTGTTTCTAACCTCTATTTGATGTCTCTGCTGTTAACTGACTATAAAATACCAGGTGGTAAACTAAACCAAACTGTTAAACTTAAAGGCACACACAGCTTTTTAGTTATAACTGATGATCATATTTTTTCTGTTCTGACTGCACCGTATGCTTTACACTGAAAGTCGTGGAGGCCTGCTATTTAGGGCCAGCTAGGGGTTTAAATCTGATGAGATCACCTGAGAAATGTTATTACGTAACTAAAAAACAAGCTTAATTTTCCCATTGTCTTTTCAAGGAAATTAGCAAAGATACTGGAAAAGCTTTTGTTAAAGATCTATCTGTATTAACTCTGACTTTAAAGTTTGAAAAAGAACATTTTCCATTATATAAAAGGTAATAATTTTTTGGTTAGCTTTGTCATCCATCTGTCTAAGTGACAACTCTTACAATTACATAAAGAAGGCAAGGTTCAGTTTTAATATCACATCCACCTTTTTCACTCTCTCTTGTGTCTCATCTCTTCCTCATGCCCTCGGTCTCTTTATTCAAAAGTTTTCAGCTTTGAAATTTTAATGCAGTTTTTCTGTGAACTTCAGCAGAGACTTCACTCTGTCCATTTTGTTCACCAAACACACTGAAAGGCTGCGCTTCTGAGATAGCATAGGGCCTTTCTTTGTGCTTTGAGTAAAGTGCTTTGTATCTGGTAGACTCAGGCTTTTGCCAAAGAGATGCATGTCAAAATGAAGAAAAACAGAAACCTCTGAAGCCCTTTTCAGATGTGGCATAAGTAACACTGCGGACTTCATCAATCTGTCATTCAGACATGTTTTACTTTTGCATACATATATTATTCTTCATTGCTTTGTTCAGTGATTCCCACAACACTGATGGAGCGCACCAAATTACACACAGGATATTATTTACTTTGTGCAAAATATGTCATCAAGTGATGAGTCAGAGCTTTCCTACGGGCTCTGTTTTGATAGATTGACAATTAGAGAAAACACGTACTACACGAAGTGACTCAAACACATTCATATGCACTTTGGGAAACTTGAGTAAAATGATTATACTATACTATACGATTATACTATTATGAAAGTTTAGCTCATGAACTGTCTGCGCATGAGAGGTCATCTGTCTGAATTGAAGTACACATTGTCATTTGTAGTTGCTCTCAGTGTAAAGAATGATAAATTGGAAGTACTTAATGAAGCTGCTGCTATTGTGCCAAATAGCAGCAGCAAATGCAAATACACACAACTTTTATTCTGGGGAAGTTTAAGCAGGTATATAAAGGCTGAGGTATGTAATAAACTCAGAAGAAGTAGCTGGAAGCTACAGTGACAGACTTAGTTTTCATCATAGTAAAAACTATTTCAAAGTGAGTGAAAAAATGTGAGAGGAACTTTCTGGAGGTCTGTGAAATTAAGTTGGAGTAACCAGAGAGAGCCAACGCAGCCAGAAAGGCCCAGAAGTTGGATTCAAACCCAGGAACTTTTGGTGCATAGGAACAGACTGCTGACTTCGCAAATGCCTCTACTTTGCAATAATACCAATTACAGTTGATGGTGGAATATCAAAACAGTGGTGACCTCTTATAGCACAACTCCCAAATTCAGTCAGTTTTTTAGAACAACTTATTTTTTTCACTTCATGGGTGCTTAATTTTACACAACAATGGAAATGTGATTGAAACACTTGAGATGAAAGATTATGTGTGCTTTTGTAGTGTATGTGTTGCAGGCATTAAATACAGTTCCCAGTTGACTTACATAGCTTCAGATTTATGCTATACAAAGAATCTGCAATCATGCTGTGGATAAAGACTGAAAGCCAGTGTTTGAGACCACTGTTCTGCTCCTCTGCAACCCCTATTCGCTTTGTGCTTCAATCGAAGGCCCCCTGCTGCCACACACTAACGAGGGTTAGCTCAGTCACAGTGAACACCTTAACCATTACTCAAACACCAAAAAAAACCCTCTGATGTTTAGTCTCCACAGAAATATTTAAATAGTCCACAATGTCCCGGACAAGCCCCCATTTATGTTACCCAAAGTTGCAACACAGATGTGAAGACTGACACCAGAGTTTTAAGAAGCATGGGATTTATTTTAAATTAGTAAAACAGTTTCAACCCAGTGAGCATTAGGGCAAGAAGTGATGTCTCCCAAAGTCCACCTGAGACATGCCTTTATCCAGACCTCACCTGGGGTAGACTCAAACACTCTCAATGCAAAGAGAATAGGGTTTGCTGTAGTTAGTAGGAATTGTCTACAAACTACAAAAATGTTCCCTTTGCATTATTATTATATACAAAATTTGCTGAAAATATCCCGTCTTTAGTGATCTGAGTAACTCATAGAAGACACACCAAGTCTTAGTCCTGTGTATGTCTATCAATTAATATTATAATGTAAAATTGGGCTTTTTCTGTGTTAAACATAATACATAAATGTTACTAGGTCTAGCAAGACTAGCATTAGTTTCGAATGTTTTACAGCAAAGCAATTAAGGTGCCAAAATAAGGTTCAAATTCTGAGACTGTGTTGAGATGAGATTTCAGAGTCATGTGTGGATGTGTGTGCATCTGTCAAAGGACTGAACTCACACCAGAAACCTCCCCTGTTCTCTTTGCTGTTCTCTCTTGAGTGGAACCCAGGGTCTCAAATAATGTACATACTGATATAAAAACAGGGATAATTACTGAATCATGTACAACTCCTCTTTTCCTCCATATCACTTCAAGGGATAATTAACCCCGGTTTGCCCCGCTGCTCTGAAATATCATTGATGTGGCCCTGCATCCCTCTGTGAAGGAGACTGACTCTGGTCACTAAAGATTCCTGTCAAGTCACGTTGTCATTCGAGGGTGACATAAAAGACATAAAAGTGACGTGTGACATTAACCAAAGGTCACATGTAGACTTCTTCCACAGTCAGAATGACTCAGAGCCTCAAAGGGATATGTGTTATCATCCAATCGTGTGGACACGGGTAAGCCAAACAGGAAGTGATACACTCTGAGCTGTGTGGCTTGCCTTCTCGATTGGACAGTGTTGTGACATAATCGCCTCTGGCAGCTCAAATCTGGATTTTGGGTACCAGGACTCGTGTTGATGAAAAAAGTTGTTTTATTTGACAAGAGGCTTGTTAGCAGTCAGAAACGTGTCTTTATCAGATCTCATATGCGTCATCTGCATATGAGATCTGATAGGGTGTCTGTTAATTTAGTGCTTCTCATTTATGGCACACACAAATGTACGAGCACATTTGCTTGATATGCTGTGATGTACAATATTTAGGCATTGTCTTGGCAGGCATTTTCCATGTGTGTGTGTGTGTGTGTGTGTGTGGTTGTGTGTGTTTGTTTGCATGCTTAAGGCTCAGTCAGCAATTCCACATCGTGCTGTCCAGCTGACGTCAGGAGGGCAAGAGCTACTGAGCCAACCAGCCAGGCAACCCCCATGCACTGCCCTCTGAGAACTTTCGACCTATGCACCCACATAGATCTCTCTTTCTGCTCACTGCCTTGTTTTCCTATATTCTGATATTAGCTGCTTTCCTCTGTCTCTTTCTCTTTGTCTCCTTCCATCTTATCTTTTCCTACTCTTTCATCACCTCTGCCTCGCTGCTCATTCCTACCTCCACTTCTTCGTTGCAAAAATCAGTTGTGTCTTATTTTCCTACATTATATGCACTTGTCATTCTCGGTGCGCCATCCTCTCGGTTCTCTTGTCATTCTCCCCCTACTTCTTCCTCTTTCACTCCATCTCTCCTCATCTGTCTACATCCCTTACTCCTCTCTCTCTCCCTCTCCAAGCACCCCTTCCTCTTTCCTTCCTCCCGTTTTGAAAGCAAACACTGCCTTTCCTTGTCCGCGGTCAAAGACTTCTCTGTCCTCTAACCACCGTTTTGGAGAGTCACTGCAGGCTTGCCACTCAGTATGCACAGTGGCCACGTGGCCCGACAATGGCTCATTTCAACCTCAATTTCCCCCGAAATGAATGGGAGCCCACCCCGGTGCACGCGGCATGCCTTTTAATTGGCCCAAGTTAGATTCAAACCATTAAACCACTGATGTCGACACATCTTCGCCGCGCCCATTTGCCCCCACCCCGTAGCCCCATTCACACACACACACATGCACGCACAAGCACACACACACTCTTTCCCTCTTAGGCTGCCAGAACATAAACGTCTTATCTCTCGGTCCCAACCGAGCACAGACGCCATGAATATTCAGCAGCTTCCATCTCCGTTTCAACACACAGACACACACACTAAAGCAGGGAAAAAACACACAAACACATACACATAGACAGGGTCTTTGTCCTGCACACAGTATTTCAAAATGGGCATTGTTTACGCTTTGCTGAGTTTAGCTCGTTTGTCTCTTTCCCCTCATTTGCTACAGTGTGAACACTGCATATCTGGGGGATATTGATTAGAAGCCAAAGGAGAACCACCAATGCAGATATTAGCCCTTTGTGTGGACACCAAATCAACATTTTTCACTTTAGAGTTTGTATAAGACTTACCTGCTTCCAGGGAAGGAAAGCATGGCAGGAAGATAGACAGACAGAGAGGGTAAGAGAGAGAAAGGTTTAGATCTGTGCTCTGCAGTATCAAAATGCAGCATGACCATATAGTTTCAAGCATTTTTATGCTATATATTGGCAAATCAGTTATATAATTTTCTGCTGAACAGGACAGTAATCATGTGATCAACACCTATCAGCACTAATTAAGCTAATTCCAAAGAATTCAACCCTTGGCAGGGAGATCACAAAACAATTTGTTCTTCAGCGCATCTGAAAACAAATAATGGAATCAGAATATGAACTGAAAGATTAACAATGACAAATTCATTTAAAAAAAAGGACACACAAAGGTCTGCCTGTGGTGGCTTTGCCAGAAACAAGCGCGCTCAAAGAATATTATCTCTTGCTATCGGTCAGTCATTAAATAAAGAGCAGATTAATCAGGGAGGGCCCCGTGGCATTGGGTACAAACCCTCATCTAATCAGAGGAAAGGCTGGGAACCAGGTGTGCTTCATCTCTCTGAAACACAGACTGAACTCAGCCGAGGAGCCCAGCCCCACTCCAACACCCCTTTGAAATATTTCACTCCAAATTCACAATAGCTCAATCCCCCCATGGATGTTGTCAAAGATGAAAGAGCTAGCGTGCACTGGTGCTCTGTCCGCACTGCTCTCGCTTTCTCTCTCTGCTCATTCTCTCTGGAATAGAGAGAGAAAAAAGAAAGTGAATACTCAAGTAGCTCCTGCACTCTTCAACCATTTTACACTACCTGCTTTGATCTCCTTACAGCATGCCGCTGTCATAGTAACAGATCAAAATCTCAGTGTCTTTGTATTAGAAGCTTTTCTCCCTCTTTTGCCTTAGCTTGACTCGCATGCATTTATTTACTTGTCTAAACCATCCCTCTTTTCTCTCTTTCTCCCTCTGTGTCTCTCTGCCTCTCTTACCCTCCAGTTGCTAGGAGGGTTTTCCTCCTCGTTTAGCTCGTTAGTGTGTGGCGGTAGCCGGCAGGATCAATTATGGGGGAATGTGAGCTTGCGTCTCGGTATCATTACCCAGCAAAAACTATATTAGTTCAGTCTGAGGGGAACACATGGGCAGTAGACAGCCTGATTATTATACCAGCCTGCCAGCCAGCCAGCTACTGTGTCTGTTCTTTGGCAGCCTCTGCTACTGATCTCCAGCCGTACTGGCCTTGCTCACTCCTCTGTTCTCTTCTGAGCTAGACAGGATACCATGCTCACTTTGATCACAATCAAAAATTACTTCATTTGACCACAAAAGCGCGACAGTAGTATTCAGAAATAGACTTAATGCGAACTGGCGTTTCTGTCAGTGGAGCTGCTGATGTCTCGACACTGTATGCTCGGGTTGGGCCAATGGACAAAGTGATCGGTGATAGCTAATCAGTCAAGGCAATTTTTTTTTAGCTAATTTTCCTGCTGCTGCTTTAACGCTATTATGAAATGGATAATTAATTGAAGCGTCCTCGCAAAAGTTCATGCTTGGACTTTTGCATACTTTCAAACAAATGTGTGTGCGCATGTGGTGGCCACACTGATCCATCAAAAACTGAAGGAGGATATTTCTCACTGTTGGTTGGAATTTTTAAATTAGAGCTTAACGTGACGATGCACTTGCAGAGACACTTGCTCATCTCACATCCTTAACTTTCTCTTTCTTTTCGACAGTTATACATGCCACAGTGCGTGGGGACAACACGATGAAAAGTGAGATAAGTGATCTAATTTGCAGACATAAAACCAGACTGGACAAGATAATAAAACCATAGGGTCTATATTTGTTTGGTTTATTTAAAGCCAGCATATGTTATGAATTACAGAGCTAAAATTACTGCTGTTTATGTGAATCTGTAAATGTCAAAAAAGGGATATATGCACACATTTGTTGTTGGGTCTGTGAAACTTATTCTCGTTAACGACAAAAACAAGACAAACATCTTTTACTTGCTAGCAAGGGAGGCCCCAGCCGGTGTCTCAGAAAGCACTCTGAATCCTACCGCAATGACCCCAACGACGGCCTCCGCTTGCTGCCTTTTTTTGGGAAAACAGTTCACACAATACACATCACAGCGAAGCAACGTCCACCATAAAACCCCCCAAATGGTTCTAAGACAAGGCACTATGTGTGTGTATGTGTAAACATCTGTATGCATCTGCTGTTTTTAACAACATCCTGGTCATAAAGAGGGTAACCTCCCCCACACCCAATGTATGGTTCACCATGCATAACACAATGAAGCCATACAAAGGGCAGGAAGCTTACCAAACATCAAACAGAATCTTTGCAAGGGATGTGTAATAATCCTCCCCCAGCACAGAGTGGCTGGAGAGGTGGTCAGGGACAAAGGAATGTCTTGATCCTATAGATTGAACTAAGACCTTACAAATTTAAGAAGCATAATGACAAACATTCAACAATTAGACTTAACATTTATGTTCAGCGGTCAGTAAGCTACAGTATATATTCAGTATACACATTTAATATAAATCCAAAAAAAAAAGAGTCATTCAAAAGCATGTTAAAGCCTTTCGTCTCTGTTATATGAAGTGAATTAACTGTATTTTTTTGTCGAAGAAGGAACCATCCATCAGGTAAATCACATGATGCAATCAAATTTCCTGTGGACCGTTAAGTGACCTTGTTTTTCTCAGCTGCTGCATTCAAGAAGTCAGGAATGACCTTTCAGACTCAAATGCACATGGAGTATGTCATATCACCAAATTCACGCTGAACTGGGGAAAATGGGGTTAAATGCTGGGCCATTCAAACTCTATTAAAAATAAAATCCATATTTTGTCAGAGCATTTAAAGGTCACGTGTATGTGTTTGTAATCTCAGTGCAAGAAGCTGTTTAAATAAGGATTTTTAAAGGTTAATTGTTCCTATAATGATGGTTTAATGTGTTGGTGTATTATCAGAGATATGTGTAAATAAACTGTACCTCTTTAGGTTACACCTTAATAACAGGGGTACTCACGTTAACACAGAATTTAGCTGTATGGTTTAAAAAAATAAAAAATTGACTGTTTCCTGTAGTAAAGCGTAACTTCACTGAAACACATTTTCGAAACCTTTAAAATGAAGACGGTGAAACACATTCAGGATTGATTTAATGAGTTTGATCCCTCCCCTGTCTGCTGTTTATCTCTGATGATCTCTCTCACGTCGCTCTCTTCCTCCATCTCAGTAACTTAAATCTGTTTTCTTTTGCTTTGTACTGCTTTCTTCGTCTTTGCCTGCCCAAATCCCCTTTGTTCCAGGCCCCATCACTCTGCTTCTCTGTCCCCATTTCAGTCTCCATTTATATTTATTTCTCTCACTCTTTTCGTCACCCTCTCGCCTCTCCCTCAGAGAGCAGACTTTAGGGAGTAATCCAGCCTCCCAGACAGCTGCACATCACCAGCTGTCTGAGAAAGCTGCACCCGCGCGCTCTCTCTCTCTCTCCTCTTCCTCTGTCTGCTTCTCTTCCTCCTTCCTTGCCTGCCCCCCCTCTGCCTCTCCTGGCTCATCTGAGTGTACAGATTGGGCACGGCCAGATGCAGCCCGTCACCGATGTCAGATTGTGACACAAATTACCTCTATTTGATCGGTAATGGAAGCCATTTAGTGTCAACGAATGCTTCAGTACTACACATGAAGAGGAGGATTTTACTTCAGTCTAAACTATCATCTCGTAGAGAGAAAATATGTGATTTAATATACATTATATGGCATTCAGAATATTTTTTAATGCATAAATGGAATTGGTAATGTATGGAGGACAGCAGGTCCAAGAGAGTGTATCATCAGGTTGTAACAACATGAGCTAAAGCTTTATTTTACAGGTATATGACAGGATTGTAGGCAAACACTAACCACAATTGTATTAGTTAGCAACTACATAAAAACCTCATCACAAGTAACACATTCATAATTTATCATCTTGGCTGCAGACTAAACTGTACATTTTGTGTTTTATGTTTATGTTTTATGTACAGGTCCACACCTTTCATTCAACTCAAATTTAAATATGTGGGAAGAGCATATAACAGGACTACTAAACTGTATTACATTATCAGATCATTATATTTACAGTACAGCTATTATTCAAAACTTTTCCTGTCTCAAAATGGGCCTTCAGATGGTGGCTACACACTACACTAAACATGATTGGCCTGATGGCAATCGACGATGGACTCTGTGTTACCGTACAGAGGAGTATGCATTTCTATTGTTATTTCAACGCATTTCATAAATTTAAAAAAGTGTATTACATGACTGACTATGTGAACTCCCACCGCCAAAAAGGAAAACAAAAAAAGTTCAAAGAAATATGTTTGGTGATTTTCCATTAGGTTTTCAAGATTCAGGATCATGTTATTGTATTTATGGATTTGGAGACTGCACAATGAAATAAGAGCTGTAGCACTTTGTGCCACCAAAGGATAAATCTGGTAAAAAGGAAAGATGGTGCTCCAAAATCTGGTGGTAGAGCAGTGAGCCGCTTCCCAGATAGCAGCAGGCTGTGGGACTGGGGTTTAATAACCACTTGATCACTGATTTTTACTTTCCACAATAATTAGTTAACACAACAAAACACACCTTTCAGCTTTTCATGAATTTGGAACCTGGGTTTGCTTGGATCCATTTAAATATGCCTGTCTCTAAAGGGTCAACTTCTGTTGTTTAAATGAACTATAAATGAGACAGACATGACAGTCAACACAAAAAGGTTCAGACATTTTTCATAGTGCATGTTTGAGGTGTATTTTTTTATTTCTAAAAAGTAATTTATTTGGCATAATTAACTGGACTACATACTGAACTTAGAGGACAGAAACAAAGGATCGATCCGATACAAATGCAGGCTTTGGTAATACATAGGACCACAACATTAACATGCACAGTGAGTGTTTTTCAGTCAAAGTGTGTTTTCATTGTTTTAATCAATAATGAAGTCACACTGCAGGAATGATATTCAGTCATGTTCATGTTTACTCTTCCAACCACCATGCTGCACTTCCTTGTTTGGGCCAACTGAGAAATTTTATAGCAAAGTAAAGGCTGACTGGTTTCTGCTGTTGGCTGATTTGCTTTATGCCGCAGTTTTGCTTTTTTCTTCTTCTTCTTTTTTTCTTTGTTTGTTTGTTTGGTCAGTTTACCTTTTGTGAAGAGTTAAATCAATGTGCAACACCTCGAGTTATGTGTTTAGAAATGCATACAGCAGGCCTTTTAGATAACATAGAGATACAGTCACTGTCGTAACTGTTATTTCTGTTTTGATTTGAATATTTCCATCACTGTCTTTACTGAGATTGGGACTGTGAAGGGAAGGTGAGATGGTTACTGTGACAACAGCAGAGAATGACGGACAGAGTGGCAGAGAGCACCGCGCGTGTGTGCAGACGTGTATGTGTGTGTTTACAAGAAGCCTTTCAACAGTATCCATTACCATTTTAATACATGCATTGTGCAGCATATGCCTTGCAAGCTGGTCTAGCTCAGTGGTGAAAGTTATTTATTTGGTCTAAGAGAAAAAGAAAGAAGAAAAGAGAAGGGTGCGGTATTGCCACCAAAAGTAAACAACAAAACACCATTGCATAATTGAGTAGGCCATCCATTAAAATCCTTATCTATTTCAGGGGAATTAGAATCTGCTCACTGCTCCACAGTGCCAGGAAATGATGGGCAGCACTGAGGGGCAGAGCTAAGATTAGACTGGAGTGATTGACAGGTTGATAGAGCCAACTGGAAGCCTGCCATTCCACCTTTAAGATAGTCTCCTTACAGTAATGAAGCAGAGTGAGCCAGCTCAACATGAGGGCATAAGAGCCAAGGAGATAATGAGGAAGTTGAGGACATTTTGTGCAATCCTTCAATCTTATGTCTGTCTCACTTGGTCTAGGTCGCAGGAATTGCAATAAACAAGAGGAATGTCATTGGAGCCTCGAGACTGTGATGTCGACCTCTGACCTCAGCCTCGAGTCTCTTCGCTTGTGTGGAAAAATGAACACGCGACACACAGAAAGAAAAAAAACCAATAAAACCAAAGAAAGATGGTCTTCGCCATCTTCAGAAGTTGAAGAGACAGAGAAAACAACACAGTGGGGGGTGCGAAGTGTATCCATGTCTGCTGCCTCCTGTGGTGTGGGTGACCTTTCCGAGACCACATAGCTCTGCAAGACTCTGATAAGACCAGCTGGGAGGTGACAAAATGCCCTTGTGGTAGAAACAATACCCACGAACACCGGGGTAAAACACACACAGGGGCAACCAGCTGTCCCAGAAGTATAGTTTGACTGAGGTCACCGGTTCTCTTTCCTTTTCTGCAGAGTCTGTTTAAGATCAAACATGGCAGCGGAGATAGAGCTGCCACTGGATACTTTATGTTTTAAAACAATGCTAAGATGCTATGCAGACAGGTACTGACTCCTTTCCTCTCATAACGATGCATTACTAATTGCTGAAACCTGGGTTTAAGGTTTCCACAAATAACAAAAAACAGCAGAGTTACGTCAATAAACAGGCGACACAGTTATCTCCATTACTATAATACAAGATGAGTCCGGTCGTTGACCACTTACTTTTATTGGTTGTCTCTAATTTGTACCCTACTGGCACTTATGCCCGTGTTTGTAAACATTGGGTCTTTTCATCGTGTTCGTGCCCATAGTAGCTTCCTTGTGCCACTATTACGTTGTATTATAGGTGTCTCTTGTCTGTGGCGTCGTTACTCCTGTAAGCGCATTTCCTGTGTCTGTCTGCCCGCACCTTGTAATATTTCTCTTTAGTTCTCCATAGATGTATATTCTTTTTCCACGCACGTGGATACTCTGCATCATTTCTGTCGGCCTCTCCTCACCACCGGCCTGCATGCAGATTCTTTCTGTTCTTTTTTAATATTTCTCACACTTATATATGACAAACAAATTTTAATAGTAGACAAAGATAAGCTGAGTAAATCCAAAATGCAGTTTAGAAAGGATCATTTCATTCATTAAGCGGAATAACTATCCAAACCTACCTGGTCCTGTGTAAAAAAACAAACAAAAAACCTCCCAGTAAATTAATCACAAATTATCTGTGATTAACTACATTTTATTTTTGGACAGCTGAATTCAATTTCATGAGCCACACCTAGGCCGAGGCTAAAAGATCTCAAAAAGCAACACATCATGCCCTGATGTAAAGAAACAGCTGAGCAACGAAGCCATTGACCTCTGTCAGTCTGTAAAGCCATTTTAAAGGCTTTGGGATTCAATGAACCACCTTCCCAAAAGTGGCCGACCTACCAAAATTACTCCAAAAGCAGATGGATGACCCGTCCAAGAGGTTAGGCCAGTTATGATCAGAGTTGATGATTCAACAATAAGAAAGAGACAAAAATGGGCAAAAATGGGAGAGTTCCAAGGAGAAAACCACTGCTGACCAAAAACAGTACAAAGGCTTGTCTCACATTTAACAAAAAACATTTTGATGATCCCTAAGATGTCCAAGAAAATATTTGTGGACTAATGAGACAAAAGCTGAACTTTTTAGATGGTTTGAGTCCTGTTGCATTTTGCATAAAACTAACACAGCATTTCATAAAAAGAACATCATACCAGCAGTCAGATATGGTGGTTGTAGTATGATGGTCTGGGAGCTGATTTTGCTGCTTTAGGACCAGAAATGTCCCATGATCAGTTCATCCCCTGAAGCACACTTGAGTTGAGCAGCAGGACAACAATCCAAAACACACCAGCAAGTCTGCCCCTGAATTGCTCACAAAACAGATATTTTAGGTTTTGGAGTGGGAGAGTTAAATTCTAGACTTAAATCAGATTCAGATTCTTTGGCATGACCTTAAATGGACTGTTTACGGACTAAAACCCTTGTGAATTACATTTAGCGTGGGCAATATCCAGGAGTAAGACATTGCTGTTACAAACGCGATTAATGTTCAGGGTGTGCACAGTATAGGTTTAGAGCAAGCTTTTATAGGGCCAGGTAGGTTTGGATAGCTTTTTTCCCCTTAATGATCAAAATCATCATTTATAAACTGCATTGAGCAATTACTCGGTTTATCTTTGTCTAATATTTAAATTCGTTTGACGACCTGAAACATCCAAGTGTGACAAATGTGCAAACATTTAAGAAATCAGGAAGGGGGCAAATACTTTTTCACAGCACTGTATTGGTGAATACACACACACTGAACTCAGCAGTAAAAATTAAAAGGGCAGAAAATTAATTCCTGAGAAATGAGAATCTGGTGTGATAAGATGGCCCCAAGTAAAAGGGAAA
>NW_024582449.1:2172456-2209525 GCF_018398535.1 Haplochromis burtoni
GGGGTAAAATGAGGGTAGTCAGCTTTTTCTGTGTCTCTGGTGCAAAAACTGCTGACCCCCGAAAGTGTTTTGTACTGGCTTCATAATGCTTCATTTAATGTTTGGGATCATCTGGGTTATGAGTGAACAATGGACAGTTGTTTCATGGGAAGGGATTACAGGGGACCACATGTCCACCAAAACAATAACCTCAACAAATGATCATGAAAATCTCTCCAATAGTGCACAGCATATGTTGCAGATTAAAGCCCTTTACATGGCATACTTTAGTCCCATGTAAACAGGATGAGCAAAATGTAATCTGGAATAATTACCTTGGTGTCTTCTATATTTTTTTCTTTCAGATTCCTTAACTTTCGCATATATATAATAATTTCAATAATTTAACACATAGTCAGATAAGTCACAGCGCTATAATATAAAAGAAAATGTACACAGAAGACCTTTCAGTTCACATTATCCTTGCATAACTGTCCGGCAGGCCTGTGCACCGTGTCCGTCAATATCACATAGTTTATGCATTTCCCACATGAGTGCAGAGTGGACAGAGGAATGGGAAGGGGGCTGATGAAGTAAGAGTTGTGGCTCACGAGCAAGACAGAAATCTTGGTGCACAGAAGAGACTCCAAATCACACTACAAAAATCTTGGCTTGAATTTCAGTGATGGAGTCGATGGGACACAGTGGATGGGAATGATTAGAGAAATCCAGTTCCACACAAGCTCACAATTTTTTTATATCCTCGTCTCCCAAAAAGCATCTGGAGGACTTTGCTAAAAGAAATGTCCTTTTCAACATTAATTAGCTTTAGAGAATCCAACAAGAGTCAGAGAGAGTGAGAGGAGGAATGTGGAAAATGAAAGATGAAAGGGAAAGATGAGAAGGCTGGTGTGTCTGCAATAAATGGAGCAGAATATGTAAAAGCACAGCTTGTGTGACACACTGACATGCTACGCTTCCTTTTAAGCTCTGCTCTTCTGGTTTAGATACCTTCTGAACCAGGTGCACCCAAAAATGTAGCACATATGTGAACACTTTAACACACACGTGCGAGCACTGACCTTGTCTCTAGACTCTCTGAAGTCCAGAGAAGGTAACAGACTCAAATTGAATGAATGTATCCTGGCCACACATGCTGTCAGACCTACCGCTGTTGCCTCAAGAGATGGGTCTGGCCCAAATGACCAGACACACATAAAGCAACCCAAATTGAAGCAGTAGTAATCTGATTATGTAGCAGCTGTCGCAGAGTGCCATGATTTCTGTGTTCACTGTGAACACTGTAGCACACATGCACGCTTCACTACACACAGTTACGCCGGTAGGACCCACGTACAGTGCAAGCATATAAGCATGTGTCCAAATAAATACTGTACACCCACATGGACAAATACAACTGCTCTCTTAAAATTTACAGTAGCTACAGGACCACACGTATCAACAGTTCTGATGCCTGTGATTACAGAGTTAAGACAACCAAATTCAAGACAGAGTAAAACAATAGACGGCATTTAAGGCATCAAATGGAAATAGTTTGTTACTCAGATCTTCCACTGAATGCAAGTTACTGAAATAAAGCATGTAGATGGTAACTGCAGGTCAGACAAACTGAAAACTAACAAAGCTGCACAAGAATAACTAAGAATAACTAAAGCAGAGAAAAAATAAAAAATGAAATGTGATCAGCGACTTGTTCCAAATCCTTTCTACACTGATTGCACTTTATAGGAAAATGCAGCAGAACTTTGTCAATAAGGATGAAACAGACTGCAGGGCTGGTCTCTTCTATTTGAATAAACAGGCACACACACTCAGAAGCAGAGCCACCAGTCTATTTCTTCCCAGGCTCTTTTATCTCATCACTTCTTCAAATTTCTTCCCATATCTGAGTTAATGGGAAAAAATGGAAATGTGCCTGTCAGTCAGAGAGCCGTCGTGCTGATATCAAGAGCGAGGCTTCCCTTACCGCACTGATAAAAACACATGATAAGACAAAGCAACTGTCAGCTGGTCAGTCTGCGGATGCAAGTCAATCAGTCAGTCAGTAGAGTGGGTCAGTCAGTTAATTAGTGAGTCAGTAGACCAGCCATGTGGCTGTATTAGTTAGTGAGCCAGCCGGCCAGCCAGTCAGTAAGTCTCTGCTTAAGTCAGTCATTTAGATGGCCAGCCAGACAGTCAATTAGAGTCAATATGTTAATCAGTGACTGCTGTCAGTCAGCCAGTCGGCGTGATAATGATGAACCACCAGCTCATGAAGGATAATGACAGCCAGTCTCACTCAGCCAGATGTTTCTTTATAGCTTGTTTTAATGTGATAACATGTGAACAGATCCAGCCCACTGAAACTGTCAACTGGGAATAAAGCTAAAAAGGCTGACAGATAAATAATCCCGTTTCACCTATAAAAACAAAACAAAAACAGATTTACACTGAAAGGATAGAGGAAGAAATCTGGGTTGACCCTGTTAACACAGGAGCTAAAAGTCACCATTCCCCCTGCAAGCCAGACTAACAGATCAAGAATTAGCAAGCAGATGGAAACAGTTTGCTCTTGTCTAGTGTGAGTGTTTTCTATTACAGCAGGGGGAGGAGGGAAGGTGCAGGGACAGACTGCATAATGCTGAGAAAGAGAGAGGAGAGTGGCAATGCGAGGGAGGCCTCTCTGATCACATCCACACTGCACATCAAAAATCAGAGGAAGAAAACGCTCACTTTCATCATCTGAGAACCGTTTGCTGAGGGGAATTGCAGTTTGTCGTTGTCTTTGACTACGACTGGGAAATTGTGTCTGTCGCATTCGTGCGTGCGCCTGTGTGTTTGCGTGCATGCGTATGGTTGTTCAAGTAGGTGTGCGTCTACGCCTGTGTGTGTGTGTTTAAGATGACACAGGGGGTGGTCGCATTTACAAACAGAATGGCATATGGTGCCTTGCTTTTTGGCAATCACGAGTGACAAGTGAGGAAGGGAATCAACAGTCAATGCCGGGTGTGCCGAGGGGTCGCGGGTAGCAATGGGAGGGCCTTGCTTAATGATCTCATCTGCGTTTGTGCACTTGAGTGTGTCTGTGTCTGTGTGTGCGTGTCTGTGCTTAGCCCTAGGCAATACAGTGCTGCTTTATGTAGATGAATGTGGAACAGGTCTCGCCATTTAACAGTGTTATATAAATACATTATAACAATACTGAGCAGGAGCTCAGCACAGAGCGGCTCTCAACGCAATGTCAACAGTTGCCTCAGGGCACGTTTTTCTTCCTTACTGCGTTCAGATCGCAAGATGAAAATCTTTCACACAGGCTCACAACCCCTCACCCTCTCCATCTTCCACTGCCACCCTAACACGCAAACACCCTCCTTCCTACGGTGCTAATTGTGGGTCCCATAAGGACGCAATGTGCGGGAGGGGCCCTGGGAGATTTGTCCAATTTGTTGGCTGGTGTCTTCTGGGTTAGGAAATGATTGACTAACGAGCACCATGCTCCTCATCGAGCCAATTCACCCTGTTAGTTACCGTTTGTCATTTGTGTCTAATTAAGATTTGAATTGTCTCCAGCAAATCCTGGAACAGACGCAAATATAAATTTGGGTTTCTACCAAGCGTGAAAATGCAAAAGGTGACAATCACGGATTTGTCTTACACCTGGGTGTCTTATGGTGTGATTCAACACGGTGAATTCCCCAGTCTAATGCTACAAGAGGCTCTGTTTTGCATCAGCCCCCACCCCCATTGCAAATAAGAGCGTCCAACCTTGCAGTCTAGCTAGTCTACTCGGACAGCTGGGCCGTCATATTTAATGTAGCACATGTCAACGTCAGCTTAAAAAAATGGACCAAAAAAGGATTTTCTTTAAAAGTTGGACAGCTGAGATTTTATTTTGATAATGCTGATAATACTATTAACTCTTTAATTGCCGGGAAACATAAATGTGTTAAAATGTGCTTCTAGCAGAAACGCTAAAAGTTTCTCAGTATTTGCTATGAACTCCTGCATCAGGCTCATTATTCTTCTCTGGGTCTCATCCACAGTGTGTTTTTTGTCCCATCTTCCTCACCTTACCCTGTACCAGTCAGAGCAGATGGCTGCCCCTCTCTGAGCCCAGTTCTACCAAATATCTCTTCCTGCTAAACAGTAGTTTTTCCTTCCCACTGTCACCAAGTGCTTGCTTAAAGGGGATCATCTGATTGTTGAGGTTTACTTTGCATTGTAGTTTTTTTTTTTATCCCACAACATAAACCACCCTGAGGCAACTGTTATAGGGATTTGGTGCTATATAAATAAAATTTCATTTCATTTAACTGCACTGAGGTTGGCAAAAACTATAATCTTTAAACCTGGCTCAGCTTTCGCTGCAACACAGCAACTGTAGATTAAGGGAACCATCTTGGCTTTAAAGGTGGTCTATAGTCAAACTTTTCAAGGTTTCCTGTGTGTTAAGTGTTAAAAAGTGGCAGTAACTTCCTAGCACTGCAGCTGGACCCTAAATACTGACTGCATTCTCCTCTGGACACAAATGATGGTGAGCAGCAGCACATCTGCATTTAAAGTAAAGAGACAAAAGGATAGCTCTGAAAAAAGCTATGTTTGTGAGGTATTTTGTGGAAAACGGGTTTAGAGATTTTATTCAACCGCAGGGTTGTCTATTAACTCGTTAGAAAAATACAGGACCTTTAATTAGCACGGACTATAACCCTCTGTTCGGTCCAGCAGGGTTCTGTAATGCACAGAGAATTATATTAGCTAGCGTTAGTGGAATGACAGCTATTGTGAACCGTTATGTGCATGGCCGCCATGCTGATTGCTGCCTAACTGTACATGGCCCAAGCCTCCTGGATAATAGGAGACTATTTTTAGAACAGCGGAGAGAGGGAAGTGGGAGAGGGACCGAGAGAACATATAGGGCTGAAATAGAGAGGGAGAAAAGGAGGTGAGAGAGAAAAGGGAGATTGCATTGACAATCATGCAACACTGAAGTAGCGCGGAGAAGACAAGAAAATGTTATGGGCAACCAAGCAACTAATAAGCTTGAACCTCAGCACTATGCATAATGCGACAGCTCATTACCGCCCAATTAGGCATTACAATGCCTTGCTTACTGAGGTTTATTGATGCAAATCAACCAGGAAAAGATACCCCGGTGCCAAAAAAACAGGAGGTGAAATTGGATGAGAATTTGTCAAAAGTACGGGCTCTGTGGCAGTTCAATCAATTTACAAAGTCTCTGTGGGGGAGGTCATCCAAATTAGAATGTGATTCTGACAATATGGAGCTGATTTTTTTCATCATCTCATTATCAAACCGCTGAGGTTTTCTGTGATATTATGATGACCCTTTTCACGGCATACAGCCACGCACTCGGTCTCCAATAATGTAATTAATTACACCATCTGTCTGGTACGCAATTACTTGGCATGCAACACCCCTCTTCAGATGTAAAAATATCTTAACACAGTTACAAATCATGTCACTCCTTCTCAAACGTTCCCAAACATGCATGCACAAACCCACCCTTGGAGTGACATGGAGAAGCTGAATGTTCCCTCCTACAGGTCTGCAGAAAGCCACCAGGATGCTTTAATTTCTTTATTTTCTTCTGGACTTCTAATTCCCCTCCTCCCATATGCCGCCTACATGGATTATCACATGCTACTAAACTCAGTCGGGATCTGGCATGAGGTAATTACTTTAATACAGTGTCGGGAGGGGTGCGGTGGGGGATGTTATGTACTGATAAGCTGCGTCCCTGTTAAAGTTTTCTAATATGTTGCCACTCAAATATGGCAAAAACATGGTTGAGTCAAGACTTCATATGCACTTGGTGCAATGCAACTGGTCAGGTCAGTGGTTCTCAGATTAGTGCCTGGGAACCCCATTTCCAACGGGTGTGCAAAATAGTAAAATAATTTTCTACAAATGACATGTTTTCGATATTAAACGTTTTCAGATCATTTAAGGTTGTTGCAAATGTTTCTTTCCAGTAAGGGCTCATTGGCTTTAAGCATGTGCAAACTGAGACATATTTTCATTTGGAGGTTTTTACTCATGAGCCTACAGCTGCATTTGGTTCGAGGCTGGTTTATCGTAGCTGTATAAGGTGTGGAGTATCAACTGTAGAAGAGTAAAAACACCAATGTGGGAACAAAAGGAGATTGAATGATACATGATAGCTTTTAATTCATGTAATATGTATATTTTGATGTTCCAGCCAGATCCAAAGAGCCAGGTGTTTTCCATCAACTCCTTTTTAAATTAAGAAATGTTGCATCTGTGTTGGCTTGTCCACGTTGCTCCCTGCTGATGTGTGGTCTCAACACAAACTGCAACTGTCTGCATTTAAATAATTTAACAGTCAATTACTCCAGTCATGTTTATGAGAGTGCAATAATACAGTTGTTTAAACGGAGCGGTCGCATTCACTCTCACTAAAGCTAGCTGTGGAGGGATCTGGCCGTCTTTGCTACATCATTTCGAGCGGAGGGAGACAAAGCAAGGAAAAAAAAACAGTCTCCATTTTGTTTCTTTCCCAAGGACAGAGAGGAAGGAAGACACTTGCACAGAAATTCTCCCCAAATACGTCCAGTTCAATGAGAGATTTTGCCAGTCAGTCACACACATACATGCACACGCTGCACATAGGCAGTAATAAGCACAGACATTCAATATCCACACTGACAAAGAAAGCACAAACACACACACAAACACACACACACACACTCTGCCTGGGCCGACTAATATTCACGCGTGTCAGGTGGATCGGTCCATTCAGGGTGAGAACAGAGGGGTGCGTGTGTGTGCACAGGTCCTGCCTGGTAGCGTTTAATGGACCAGTGGTGTAGTCCGATAAAGGGCAGCCATCTATCTGCACCCACCCAGTCAACTCTGACACTGTTTCCACGGAAACGGCACCCGCGGGAGCCAGAAAGGGAGGGTGAGACCTTGAGGGAGCATATTCTCCTGTGCTGTCAGACTGCCAGGAGGAAGGAGACCAGGGATGGAGTGATAGAGGGACGGAGGAGTGGAGGGAGAGCAGAAGGAGAGACAGAGGAGGGGTGCACCAGCCGCCTCACAGGGGTTAACTTTAATCAGACCTGACACACACACACCCCAGGAAAAAAGAGTGACAAATGCAACCAGAATCACATACTTACACAGATACACTTGCACAGGGAGAGGCGTCACACAGAGCCTGTGTTCATAAATGGCATATGGCAGACATAGAGCATGCATATGTATGTGCGTGTGGATGTCATGTTCCTGCAGATGAGTACACTGCGAAATGTGCAGCTAATAGAAAAGCAACACTTCCTGTTTCATTGTAAGATCGTTCTCTATTACTTCTCCGCACTTTGTGAGTGACACAAAAAGCCTCAGATTCAAAGGAGTGAGATAGCATTGCCGTCCCATAGCCAGGTCAGTGTCATCTCCAATTATATCACAAATTAACAACTTTATCATTCATCATGTGAGTTGTGTCAGGTAATTTGTGGAGCCTGATTCACTTCCAAAGTATAGACAAAGTGTCAAACCTCAATATGTGTTTGCAGAAACCAAAAGATGGCTATAAAATACAAGCTAACAAAACTACCACTATAGCTCCTTTGAAACATTGTCTCATCCTGCTTTAGAGAAACTTTAACCCCTCAGAAAAGTGATATGCTGTAACTACATTTTCCAGGTAGTAGATTATCAAATGAATTTTGCTTCCTTTTAGAGCTTCTGTAATAAATTAGCCAGAAGGATATAATAACAGGTTTGGCACAAACTGCATGTAATGCAAACAAGAAACAATAAATACCTAAGAAACGATCAATGGTAGATGATAGTCTGTGAAACAGAGAAAAACTGTTTCATACTTATTTATGCAAATTGTTCATGTTAAATAAGACTGGAATGTCAGTCCACTTCTACTAATATTTTGAACCATGATTTAATCAATAATAAAGGCCATGATCTACTCAGTCATTACCAGCACTTACAAAAGTTAACAATAATAATAATAAAGAACAAAAATCTGCTAATGGAAAAAATGCACACTTTTGTTTAGCCTATTGTGATCTCATTACTTTACATGCTTTAGTGCAGTTTTCTGTTAAACAGCAAATTTGCCATTCTGAAGTCATTATCATCATTACTACAAATCCACACTACATAAAAACCAGTCTACACAGCACTAAACTACAGTGAACCACACTGTCCCACAGCCGCTAGCACCAATTAGAAGGTGTAATCTCTGCACATCTATCTGCCAGGAGGCCTGGGCACAAACACTGAGAAAAGAGAAAGCGGGAGAGGAGGAGGAGAAAATAACCATTATTATTAGCAGGGCTGTCTGTACTGAAGGCCTGATCACCTTCTTTGCACACGCTCAGATTTCTGGGCTTTCTGCAGTCTGAGGACACACACATACCTCCTGTTAGGAAAGCTATTGTTGTAGACTTTTCCATAATACATCCTCATATCCCTCAACAACAAAATGCCACTAGTGAATCTTAAAATGACATACGGGACGTGAGGGTGGGCCGATTTGTTGGTCTAGTGCCTCTGTGAGACAGATGGTGAAAAAGACTCTGTGCCAGGAAGCCTTTAGGAGTCAGGTGAGGTAATACAAAGAGTTCACATTTACTGGATGTAGAAGCACACGAGTCTTGGGTTCACGTCCTGTTTGTAGCTGTTATTTAAAGGCAGTTTTGTTTAGTATTATCAATATTGTTATTACATTTAAGCACCTTCCACAAACTAAATCACACACCAGAAGCTTGTCTAACATTTGTATGGGTTTCCTGATAAGGCGTGGCGGTGGCCACACAACTAACCATCTGGAAAATTCTAAGATTTTACATGCAATTGTTCACGCAACCACAAGAGGCTATCTGCCGTTTTAACCCCCTTATGAAAAGAACAGTGTTGATTTTTTTTCTGGTGAAGTTGGGCAGCTTTTGGCAAACTGTAATTGAGTTGTAAAAAAGCAGGATTTTTTTGTTTTTTATATCCTTCTGTGTAATGCCGTCATCCTCCTTCTGCTCGTCTGCTGATTACAGTCTGTGTAGTGTCTAGCAGTGTAACACTGACTTAATGTTATTTTGGCTGAGCAGAGCCACTGCAGCGACCCAAATGTCCATATACTATAATCTAATCTAAGATGATTCTGGCTCCGGATTGGCTAATCCAACACCACTCTTCCTAATCTGATGTCTAATAGATGACATCTGGACAAGATGATATAAAATAGAAAAAAAAAAAAACACACACAGGAGGCAATCTGAGTGACTTGTTTGTGAACAATAATCCCGCCTGTACAGTATGTTTAATCACTTAAGCATCAGTTTAGCTACATGTTTACCACAAAGAGAGACAGACAAACATCTTTTCTTTGAGTCAAAGCTTACAATGACACTCTGATATCAACCTTTTAATGTTGTGCTTTCAGCCAAAATCCAATCACATGATTTTATTTCACTTTTATCGAAACATTTTAAACTGATAACTAAACCGGTTACACGCTTTAGCTGAGAGTTTTAGAAGTAAATAATGAAATACCTAATAAATAGTTAAAACGAGCTCGTCATGCTCACCTTTTTCTAGACAGCATGTGTCTTCCCTGCATTCACACCTCTCTCTAAAAAGAAATGAATAAGTACAGAGTCTATTTCTGCTGGTGTCAACACGTTCCTTTGAGTGTATAATGGATCAAATCATCAATAATCAATTGAATCTGTCACCTAGCGGAGGGAGCCCCCCTCGCTCTGACTGCCTATTTTTCTTCTGTCCACTCTGGAGGTGTGATACAAACCCTGAGTGGATGTTCTGTGTCTTTTTCCAAGCTGCGGGAGACCTTCTCAAAGAGCATAGCAACAGACCTGTCTACCCTGTAAAAATAGGATTGGCTTCTGTGAAGCCGACTCGACGCCACAGATACAACACACACACACTTCACTTCATTGATTATGCGCCCAAGCCCCCTCAGAGCCCAGCTTTACAAGTGATGTCTTCCCCTCTTCGCCTTGCTCGCTCTCCTTATAGCCCACATTTTCATCCTCTCGCTCAGATTTTGAGTCATTTACCTGCAACCGCATCAATATTTTAACCTTTCTGGATGCGGAGACTTCCATTATTTTTTCCTTTTGTATATTTCTATTGTTTCCTCTGGATAATGAAATGTTAATGTTACATGGGAATGAGAGACAGACTATAAACACACAGCGAAGACAAAACAGTGGGAGCCATGTTGCAGAAACTGTGAAAACTGAGGCCATCTTCATAGGTGGATTCTTTCTATTTAAATGTACACTTTATTGTATGCAGTAAGACAAATGCTGCTAACGTTATTAACTAATTTGACAATAATAAATTTTTTGAAATCAACAGATAAACCAGTTTTATCTTTATAACTGTAAGCTGTGCTGTGGTTTAGAGACGGCTTAAAGCACATTAGTGATCATTTTTGATTCATTTTAGGCGTCTACAGTGCTGATGCTGTGAAGAAACAAAGCTACACCATATTGCACCAAAGGACTCTCCCTGTTAAATTGAGCAATTATTAACTTGGAGGCAAAATGTTATTTACATCCTGTTACTTGTTGCTTATTCATCGTCAGATTGAGCCGCTACAGATATGGTGGCTCTAAATTTTAGGCGGTACATCAAGTGATTTTCACAAATTATGCCAGTAAAGGGGAAAAATATGTAAACATTTCATACCCGAGAGTGTTTCATCCCATTATTTAGATATTATAGGCCTCTGCGAATCAGGGTCTGCACACTGTAGCATACAGATATTTCACACCAGCTTTCAGCAGCTGTCTATTAGAGTCCGATAACGCAGAGAGAAGTATAAAATGCAGGTGCCAGGGCAGCGGAGTCTGAGCAAACAAATACCCTAAGAGGTTGAGCAGATGTATTGAAAGCTGTTGAGTGATGTGTTTTTTCTTTATTGCAGTGCACACTGTTGACCGAGACAGAAGGAAACATGGATATGGAGCAAAGAGAGAAAAAGGGAGACGAGGTGTTATAGCTTGGCCACAATGTGTTCATGAGGGTGTTACCCAGAAAAAGACCAGACTGCACTGTATACGTGGCTCACAGATTATGGCTTTGACAACACCTTCCTTCTTTTATTTTAATTTTTTTTCTTGAGTAGAATATTCAAAATGTATTGGTTTAAGAAAATTTCCAATAATCAAAAGCAAATTAAACCTAATCTCTGATTTCAGAGTTTTGGAAATGTGCACATTATCTTTAAATGTGCTCTCTTTTCAAACAATATGCTCTCATTAATGGTTTCTCGCTACATCTATTTGGGAAACTCAGATTATGGGTTATCCTGGATTATGCAAAGGACCCTATGCACAAACACTTATCAGTTTCATTTCTTTGTCCTCCCAATGATATTCATGCCAAATCCCACAGCGCCATATCTTTGCTCACAGCTGGCAAGTGTAACTAAAGGATTATGCAAGCAGCTTCTACAAGCAAATAGATTTCTCTCTACTTCAGAGGAAACTGCTAGTTATGCAGCGCCTATCTGTCCGCCAGGCATGCACAAAAACATGTCTCCCCTTTTTCATTTTTTTCCCACTTGTTTTAACAGAGGGAGATGGAGAGAGGAGAGAAGAGCAGGAACGGGAAAGTAAACAAAACGAGCATTGAACCAGAAGGCTGTTCGCGTATAGGCACAGCCATTTTGTATTGTACGGCTGGCTGTACCGTAAACCACAGGCGTGCACACCTTTGGATTTAATGGAATATGGCTGCTAAAACAATAGAAGGCTGAACTTTGCGCGAACTGGATTTGCATTAAAGCACATGATTAGACAAGGCGCTGCCTCCGCCTAACAAGCCAATTAACATATGCCACTGGATAAACACTGATTGTCCACTTAGCTTCTCAGACTGAACCCCAGCTCATGACTGATGCCTCGTAGCGGCAGCGCTGTTGGAAACATACGACACGAGGCTCCAGCTATTTGCTGTATGCAAATATTTGGAAGGTTTATTTCCCCATAAAGCTCTCGGCTCAACTCTAGCCTATGACGGCAATTTCTGATTGTCTGCATGGCCTCCCCACCGTCCCTGGGGGAAATGTGTATTAATTAGCATCGATCTGGAGGAAGAAAACACAGAGCAGATTGGGGCAGGTCCAAGGCCATCACAGATGCAGAGGCTTACTCGAAATAAGGCATTGCACATTTTAAGCAGCTATCTGTCATCCCCACCCAAAGCAGAACACAATAAGTGAAACATTAATGTTATTGTGTGCTAAATTAACTCAATCAACAATATACACCTTTTTTAACCTAGATATCGGTGAGCATGTTTTGCGGAGACATCCAGACTTTTTGTGCCTCCCTCAGGCACTTTCTAATATACTGTAAATACAGTCAGAGTGCTGACCTCAGCTCCATCAGCTTTTGGACCATTTTTCTTCGATAATGTCCTAAAAGCCATAATGTAAATGTTTCTCGATCAGCAGCAATCAAACGCCCCGAGATGCATTCCATATCTTCTTGCTGAGGAGGCAAGGCCTCTTTGAGCCATTAGACTCCAAACAGCTGTGAAGGCCTCGTTATGTGCACAGCAGTGTATCACTGGACTCTCACAGAGAGCTCTGATATCTAATTTATTTTTTAAAGATGCATCTATCAGATGATGTGCAGCAAAGTCAGTTTAGGATTATGCTACTCTTTTTTTTCCTTTTCCTCCTCGCTTCCTTTATCTGTCTCCATCTTCAAAATTTGTGCGTGAACACATTTTGTTCTTTTAATCTAAACTCTGCAAAGGTTCAGTCACGGCCATTTTCACTGATTATATCTGAGCTTCTTTTGAAAATAAAGCTGTTATATTATGGTAATCAGTCAGGGGACAACAGGAGCAAAGAGCTGTAAATCACTGACAAGCCTTATAGATACAGCAATAAATCATAAAGCAAAGGAAATAATAAAACACTTACCTTTTGAACCCATTTAAGGCTGAAATTCATTAACCATGAATTAAGAGAAATTCATCTGTTTTGATAACCGATGCATCATTTATCAAAACGCATGACAAGCGACTGCAAACGATCTTGACACTTAGACTTTCTCGGTTGTGCAGATTCTTTATTGCTTCTTAAATTAAACCTTAAAGTAAAGTGCACATCTTTGAGTTTTAGACAGTTGGATGGATAAAAACAATATTTGAATAGACCGGTGTTTGGGACTTTGGTCTTAGGGGCATTATAATAATTTATGCACTGGCCTTATATGGGGAAACATAGCTACTGCCTCTAAATATATATGAGATTTCTCAGTCAGAGTAGTTGGATAAACTTAAATGTTACATTGTTAAACAATTTCCAAAGCTCCCTTTCAGAGAACATGGAATTTTTTTGGCTGGATGGCGGTACTGTGCTACTATTAATACAACTATTCTGTCTCAGCCAGCTGCAAAAAAGAAACCCAAGAACCATTTTATCTACAATATGTTTCCATTTTTCAGAGACAAAAGACAAAGGAAAGGAAAGGAAAGGAAAGGAAAGTTTGCTGGAAGAAATAGACAACAATTACACTTGCCCTAGGAGGCCGAGGGAACCTGACCACGTTGCTATGGAAACTCAAGTACAGCAGAAAGTAACACGAAAATCAATTCAGATTGAGCTTATCTCTCCTCTCTCTCTTTCCTTTCTCATTTCGCAAGGGCTACAAAGCATGCTTCCACTCTGAATCACATTTTTAACTATTGCTGGGCTGATGCAGCACTAATCAGAACAAACACAAAGACTTTCCTTCCATTCGACCCTTAAATGGGAGGAAAAAAATGTGGATTATAGGATCCAGAAAAATGCTTCTTCAAACGCACACCTTAGAAACTGTATGAAAGAAAGATGCAGGCGAGAATGTGCTGCGACACAACACAAATCAGCCTCTGTCTCAGGCGCTCATTCTTGTGCTTTCTTTCCTTTCTCTCCATCCTCTTCACTCACTCCCTCAAAGGGGCAACAGCAGCTGTACGCAGGTGATAAGCGTGTGCGGCGATGGGCGCTCGGCTGTGATAGGCTGGCTCAACTCCTACGCTGATGTGAAGATTACAGGCTGCGTCTGTCAAAAGGCCACTCTGCCCGTGGTTGTCACCTCGTGACGTCACTGCTGCAAATGACAGTTTGACTGGCCACATACACGCACAGCGCCATTAATGCTTCAGTACGACGCGTCCTCTCAGGTTTAAGAACCTCTTGTACAAGAAGTCCCCCACATATCTCGAAATCATTAATTCAGTGCGGTAATATCACAGGAAGCTTAATTATAAATGTTTTTGTCTGCTTTTAATTGCACACAGACACACAGCTAGCACACAGTGAGGACATAGCAGACCCGCTGTTTTCACCACAGCCCCTTAGCAGCAGTCCACCGGGAGTTTGGGTGTTTGGATCTTAGTCACTGGCTGCACAATGACAAGGTGAGGTCAAAGACGGGCCACGAGTATATCGAGTGTGTGATTGTCTGTGTGTGTCTAAGTGTTGTTCTCAAGGCTCATGCCAAAGAAGAGGCAAGAGGAAAGAAAACGAGCCTTGAAGAAAAATAATGATGCTTGATGCCTCATACATCAAGGAAAAGATGGAGGGTCACCTTGCTGTGAAGTCAGCTGGTCATTTACTTGTGATGGATTCAATCTGGAGAGCGATTTGTCCATTTGTCACCGGTGAAGTCAACTCAAACTTGCACGATGCGCTAAAACTGTGCAGTAATTGGACATTTCAGGTGTTCGGGGAATGGCTAAAACAAAGCTGTATCAGAAGAAAAGTGACCAGTTATAGCTGCTTGGCACCAAAAAGAACATTAAAAAAAGAACAGTACAGCGACTAACATTGATAAAAATTACGATAGTATATTTGTTGCACTAGTCCCAAACACTGATTAATGTTCAAGCCACCAATCAGCTCAATCGGGTTCATTTTCTTTTATTATTTGGCAAAAGAGTTTAAAGGTTGCACTTTTAAAATATTCTGATGATATTAGCAGGCTTCACCAGGTCACTGTATTAAGGGTTTGGGGTAGGATTAGTTTCACATCTTCACCTGTATTGGGGAAAATGGAAATCCTATAACAGAAAAGGTCTGGGGCTAAAATGCATGCAACAACATGTAATAGTTTCTAAAACTATGTTTGTTTAGCGCGTGGCAAAAATACACCCTAACGCTAGCCCAGATGAATGTGAACAGGTCAACGCTTGAGGAGACACAGCAAAGAAAAGGAAAAGAAACAAAGTCTAGTCAAATTTGATCGACCTGAGAGGGAAATTCTGCCTCCCAGACACTGATTCTTATTTTTCATAATGCAACTCAATGGCAATCCTGCCTGGTCAGAGCACGTGTCTTTCAAGTCCCAAGCATTTTACAGAGGCTGTCCGGTAACATTTGTAGCAACTAAACCTGAGCTGAGATAACACGGAGAGCTCCCAGAGCTCCGTAACTCGGGAAGATGCAGTAGTGTTTTCACAAGCTATAGCTGGATGTTAAGACGAACTTATACATCCACACAGTGTTTGGTTGTAAAATTAGATCCCTCTCTCTGACTCTGATTGGTGTCCACTGCAGGTGTTCTGAAACCATGATCATGTCTAATCAGTGTTACAGATGCCCAGCATGGGGCCCACGGGCTCCCAGGCACTGTGTGAAAGTTTAAAGAGGCTCAATGTGATTTACTGTATTTTTACAGATTTACCACCCTGGGAGAAGAATAAGAGCACGTATTAATCCTTGATTGGATGGAAGATGTGAGAGAGAGAAAAAAATGGAGTGAAAAATCCCTATTAGGTCAGCAGAGTAATTTGAGTTATTAAGTGCCTTTTTTACTCTAATCAGTCACTTAAGATGGGATCAGACACTGCTGCATTATGGGATGTGACTGAGCACACCAGTTTGTCTCAATTTATCCCAGTGCTTGAGCTGGGAACATATGGACACATTCCTCCGTGAACCCCACCACCTGTCATGCATGACACATGCAGACACATGCATGAGCACAGGGTGCTTGCACCTACGCAGCCATTTCATTCAGCAGCCCACATACAGGAGAGTTTATAAACAGAAATTAATTGCTTGTTCCGGCTGTAATTAGCTCACACCATGCTTATTACTAATCTGTGTTTTGGCCCGGCGCCAGGCTAGTTCTGGCCCGGATCCAGTCCATTTTCAGCCGAGCGTTGCTCTACAGTAATCCAAAAGCTCAGGCAGGATGGACCTTTTCCTCTAGATGAGCTTCTTTCAACCACAAAACTTAAATTTCTAACTTTTCTCTGGAAAAAAAAGCTAAATTATTTACATCTTTCTATTTCTGTCTTATTTGTTAAGGTAATAAGACAATGCGTATAAGATCAACAGTAACTTCAAATTGCATGTCATCTCGATAGTCTACACTTTCTTTCAGCAGATCGCACTGGCCTCCGTAACACAAATTTCCTAAAATGAGATCACTGCACTCGCAGCACACTCTTCCAAATCAGCGCTTATCTAAGCTTCTGTCTTCAGGCCAAGTCAAAAACAAAGCGGCATCCCCCATAGCCAAATTGCCTATTAAAGATGAGAGCATGTTCAGTCTCCCATTGCGCCTAGCCATCACCACCCTAATCATTCTCAGCCTAAACAGCCTAATGGCTGCCATATTGCTACTGTTTATTAGTAAACACTGATGGAAGAATGCCCGCCTCAACAGTTGTTGATTTTGTCTATCCGTATGGAGTATCAGCTGGGAATCACAGCCACCGTGCCAGAACGCTGCCTGCTGTTCAGTCCCCCATCACTAAACAGATTGCTTTATTGTTTTATGTGCATAGCGATTATGTCAGTAGACGGTTTAATATAAAACATGAACATCAGTGAAACAGTTGTTCAACAGATGAACTAAAAAAAAAGAAAAAGGAAAAGAGAGGACATGAAAGGAACTTTTTTAAAAATTGCATTGTGTTTCTGTGAGAATGTACGAGTCTGTGCATCAGCTCCAGAGCTGGATTCTTCAAAGATCACCTTAGGTTTAAGATGCTTTTGGGAAGCCCAGTCCAAGATTGATTTCCCTCCATCTCAGTCTCAGTAACCCTTCTATCGATCCTTATCAAATATGTATCACGTCCTCAAGCCCTCACCACAACTAAGATGGAGACTTCAAACAGTGGAAGCTCAAAGAGAAAGTCAGAGGGGAGCGAGGTTTTCTTTATCTCTCCTCTGTGCTGAAGGAAGATCTGAATCCAAATAATAATGTACAAAGCGTAAAAATGTTCCTGAACCATCCAAAAACCGCTGCTTATTAAAGAACCTTCAAGATGAAAATGTGATCCCAGCTATTTTAAAGCCTCAAACATCAAAGCTTTCAAAATAACACGGTGTGAATGCCACCCAACAGCGAGCTAAGAAAAGGCAACAGTGAGATGACTGCGCGCACAATGCGTGTACACAAGAAAACATCTCCGTGCTAACCTCACTTCTTGCTAAAAGGGTCTTGTCTCGTCCTGTTCCAATTCCCCAAACTCCCCTTCACGCAGCACTCATAAGTCGCAAATGCACAAAATGCATCCTTCAGCTCGCGTTCCCATAATTCTCTGTGGCAGCAGAGTGATTAATGCGCACAACTATTGATTTTGCTTTTTGCTTTTTTTATTACGAGAGAGTGGCCTTAGCCCACCAACCCAAAACACTCCTTATGTGACAACATCACAAGCTGCACACACAACAAATATGTGCTGTTAAAAATAGAAATAGTTACTCGGAAGCAGCACATTTACAGAGAAACATACTATAGAAAGAAAAAGCACCCCATCTCCTTTAGAGTCAGTGTGTGTGTGTGTGTGTGTGTGTGTGTGTGTGTGTGTGTGTGTGTGTGTGTGTGTGTGTGTGTGTGTGTGTCCTTGTTGAGGACAGAAAATTGGCTTGGCACTATACTTGTGGGGACCAACAGTCACTTATGGGGACAAATGCCCATCCCCACAAGTTTGAAAGGCATTTTTGAGCTCAAAATGTGGTTTTAGTGTCAGGGTTACAATTAGGTTGGTATTAGGTTAGGATAGGCATTCATTTTTGATAGGTTAGGGTAAGTGGCTAGGGAAAGCATTATGTCAATTAGATGTCCTCACTAAGTATGAAAACAATGTGTGTGTGTGTGTGTGTGTGTGTGTGTGTGTGTGTGTGTGTGGGGACTGGGAAAAGGGGTGCAGTGAAAGACAAGGGTCAGCATTTCACTAACTGCTGATCTGTGTGGGAGGAGGGGGGGAGCAAAATGATAGGCGGTGTTGTTTTCATAGGGTTTCACTGCAGAATGGGTGGAGTGTGGTGCAAACGCACACATACACACAGGCACATATATGTGCTGATATGCGCACGTGCTCATAATAATATCTTGAGCTTTCTCTGAATTCCAGTCATCGCACTCTTGTGCTTGACCCATTTTCAAGCCCCCCCCCCCAACAACAAGATCAACAAACCCTGCTCGTGTGGGGAGGAAGAAACAGAAATTTGAAAGAGACTGAAAGTGAGAACGAGTGAAGAAAGCTTTAAAGAGGAAGACAGAGGGACAAGATCATGTGGCGAATGTGATGCAGTCTCTTGTTTACCAAAGAAAAAGCCTCACCCACACGTCTCTCTAGCCCTTCCTTCTCACTCTTTTGTTTCCTCAACTCTCCCCTCACTTCCTTTCTTCTAATCTGTCCTCTCCTTCTCGACATTTCATTGCATCTTATTCCCTCGCAAGCTCATTCCTAGCACTGTGCCCTCCTCTCAAGGTTGGCCTGACTTTGGGCGTGTTGAATTTACAGCCCCATCTCTGCCTGCCTTCTCAGTGCCCTCACTGTCAATCTCAGTGAAAAATGGAGACGGTGGCACATCACTGGCATGATAAAAATCCTGCAACAGTGATCACGTAAACCAAACACCTACAGTAGCCCCTTTGAAGACATCCTTTACATTCCCACGACTGGGCCGCTGGCTGGTTAAGGCTGTGATTCTATTAGGAAGCAAACTGTTTAATTAGCCCCTATAAGCACTCACAAGGAAGAGAGACGAGTGAGCAGAATGCAAGAAGCCAACACGCATGTGACTGAAAAATGTAGCCAGATTTTTTTTTTGTCCCCTTCGCCGATGCTCTGAGTATTGGATGGAGTTATTTGCATAAAGCAAATAAAAAAATAGCATTTTCCATGCAGGAGAAAATTGACTGGGGCACTGTGCCAAGCAGGTTATGCAATGAAATGAGAGGAAAAGTAAGAAGTCCGACAGCCAAGGCCGGCGGAGGAGGATGGAAGAGAAGAGAAGTATTTTCCTCAGTCAAACATAAACATAAAAAAATGTCAACATCTGATTTTATCATTATGGATAAACACTATATTACAATATATTATGTATAGTGTATACAAACCAAAAAAAACTCTCTTTAAAACGTGCACGGTATGATCCAGTGATACAGGATATGTTTGTAGTTCTATTTTGCAATTAATAAACAGTTAATAAATATTGGAAATATTTAGTTTATCACAATATAATTTGCAAACAAAATCAAAACAAACAAAAAATGTGATATTTGTTAATAAATGAAGTATGCAGACATGTTTTTGGTTAAAAAAAAATATTACTGAATAGTAAAAATATATTTATATAAAGATTTGGCCAAATCTAGACGACAGACAAGTGCTGTACTCTTATAGAATGTATGCACTGTCCAAATTTTATTCAAACATCGGAGAAGAAGAGTTATGCAATGTTGTGTGGAATTTAGAGGGTGGACAGCCAAGATGGCAGCACACCCTGGAAGTAGGCAGGACCTGTGGAGTCTCTTCCTTCCTTCGCACTCTAAGCCTGTGTCTTACTGTATTGCACAATAAAGCTTCCTGTCTTTCATCTCTAACCTAATCTCCTGCCCGAAAAGACGAGAGGCATGCGTTTTCTTTCCCTGAAGGAGGCCGTATCTCCCTCCTTGTAACAGGGAGATATGGCCTCCTTCTTCTTTTCCTGTCCTCTCCCCATCCTACCTGACCCCTCCTCACCTTTCCCCTCTTTACCAGCTGTCCCCCAGGGAGTTTCTGCAGGTCATCGGTCTGGCTTACACGTCATTATCATAGGCTGTGTCAGGTTTCCTCCCGGATTAGTTTGTGATAGGTGTACAGGTTTAGTTTCTCTTAGCCTAAGTACATTACAGCACTGGGCCTGATAGGTCTCATCAAATGAATCATATCATTCATTTTGATTTTAATAGTTAGAAACCAAAGCTACAAATCCCCAGCAATTTAAAAGACAACGATATGAGGCTGACTATTACAAATGATGAGATGGTTGATAAGTGTTGTCAGTGGTCAGTGACAGCTGAGCCTAGTTCTTCCAGAAGTTTCATCCTGTTAAAAGAGAGTTTTTCTTCCCACTGTTGCCAAGTGCTTGATCAAACATTTCCCTTCTTAAAGTCATTTTATCATTTTGTCCTGTATTTTCATTCGAATTTGTGCTCAAATTGCACAACATACGTAACTATGAACATCCTAGAGACAAGCACAAGGTCTCTGAGACAACATATTCTCTGCAGCTCATTCGGCGTTTAAGCACTGGTTTTGCAGAAGCTCTTGTCTGAAACCAAGGCCGCCCGGCTCATTAAGCTGCCTCATATCATGAATGATAGGAGACAAAAGGCAGGTAGATAGAAAACACAGAGACACACACTATCCCTTTTCAAAAAGCACGGGCACTTGACATGCAAACACACCAGGGTGTGTAAAAAAAAAAAAAGAAAAGCTCTGCATTTACATGAATGTGTGCACACAGGTAGTAAGACAACAGGAGCGCACACGTGTATTCAAATAAAGGTCCATCATATAAAATCCTGGCAGGACCACAGTAGGACACAGCTCAACTCCTCCCCTCCCTACTCTACCTTCCTTCCTTTCATATTTTTTTACCCCTTTCATCTCTGTATTAGCTCTGTCAATTGTTTATCAAAAGCGGCGAGGAGGCGATCGGAGCCGGCCATTTGAAAGCTCGTGCTGCGAGATCCATTTTAAAATTCATGACGGGTTAATGGTATGTTAGTGGCAACATTAGGACCCGGTGAGCTTGCATCATGCTCATTCACATTGAAAACAGGCCGCTTCAAATGACTACTAAGCAGTCCTCGTTCTGAAAGGTAATTCATATTGTAATTAACTTTTCAATCACAGCTGATTAATTAAGACAAGCTCTAGTCTGTAATTATGCATCTATTTTTGACCCTAATGTGAATCACTGGATATTCCACAGATGTCAGCAGCTGCGATTTGAGCCAGTTTCCTCTCTGCGACTTAGAGATCTCAAAAGGCAAAAACTCACACCTGAACATTTTAAGCAGGGAGCACATTGTTGGTATCAGCTTAGATGTTTCAGAGCCGCAGGTCTTTATCACCATGATCTGCCACAATGTTTTAACCATTTTGATTATTTCAGCCTCTTTACAGAGAAATATCTTATAAAAGATGTGTCTTTCTTCTAATTCTGATGCACCGTGCAAAGGTAGAGAAGTGCACTTGATGTTACCGCTCCCAACAAAAACCTGAGATTAATAATTCAGTGAGGCGGTGGGATAGCTTTATTTTGTGTCCTCTGAGACTAAATCGTCTTTTATGTAAAACTGAATAAAAGAAAGGAAAGGGCTGTGGAAAAAAAAAAAAGTCGGAAAACTAGGCTGGGCCAGACTGCATCCCCCTGCCATTGTCAAGCCCGGTTGGTATCCTTATGGTGTCTCTCACTCACTCTCTTGTTCTTTGCTCACGCACAAACACGAGCACACAACACACACACACACACCTCCTAACCCTCCTAGAGTAAACATACCCTCTCCATAACAGTGCGCGGTGAATCCGCTCATGCATCAGAATCTACCATCAAATATTTATCACCGAGCAGCAGTGATTTTGACCGTGTGCTCATGCTTTTGACAGCACTCGCCTGCTGCAATACTTATTGGAGTAAACACAGACAATCCGATATCGTTGTTCTTTTGAACACTCGTGCAAGAACTCAAAAGAACACCAAGTGTACAATATAATCCATCAAAACTTCACTGCATATTCTATAGGCCGTCTGGCCTGCGGTAAAAAGCACAGACATCACTGTGGACTGTATCAGAGCTGATTTGGAAAAATAACTGGCAGACATGCATTTTAATTTGCAGAAATGGCACAAATACTACTCCTGGTCTATACACGGAGAGGCGTTCTTCATGTATTTTCTAATTCAGGACAACAAACTTTTGTTTTTGATCTAGAGAACACACGTAAAAGTATTTCATTTGCATGGACGCTTTTGTTTTTTCAGTCACACTTAAGATAAACATCATCTCTGGGTCTTGTCTACATGATTCATTTCATTTGCGGAACCTAATCATATCTGCATGCTGCGTATTTGCTCGCTCTCCGTGACATTAGGCAATGTCTTCAACCAGCAGCTTGCAGCGAGTAACTCGAGTAACCTCGAGTAAATAAGTCGCTGGCATGGATCAGAAGACACATCTTCATGCTTGAGCACACACATTTAAAATGCCACCAAAACACCGTCCCAGATTCTGCCTTCAGTCAAATGACATCAAGTGCTCACTTACAGGTCCCTGAACGCCACAGTATGAAGCAAAATCAGCCAGCGGGCAGTACATGGAGCAATCAAAGAGATAAGCATCCCATTTAACCTGAGTAAAAATTCAAGCTACAGAACGTTCTGGTGTGTTGCGCTATCCCGCTGTGCCACTGGATTCAAATAAGGAGGGTAAACTAGGTCATTGGTATGTAATGCTATGTAAACTGTCCCACTTTACCCCTTGCTGGACTCAAAATGGCGTTGGCTGAGGTGGAGTGTGTACAAGAAAGAGAAGCCCAGTGATTCAATGTGACAGTTATCAACATCCTCTGGCTAGTGAGAGGACATAGCTGTATAGAGCTGCAGAGCCCCAGTAATGGCAGACTCAGCCAGTAAACAGGTAAGAAGATGACTCACAGCTAAACAGAACACAGCGTCCAAAGAGCACAGAGCAGAGTAAGTGGAAGGCAACTGGGCATAAACAGCAAAAAAAAAAAAAGGACACAACTCTCAGAAATTACCGGCATGGCCACTAAAAGTCTTTTTTTAGTACATACCTTGCACAAAGTTACAAATGTGGTTGGTCATTTTAGCATCAATGTTTGCTTTTTACCTTCAGATATACACATTAAGTTCAGTTATTACCATGTTGTGAACATGGAGGCTTTGAGTGCTAAAAGCTCTATATTTGAAGTTTTTCTCCTACCTGAGCTGAGCGACACGGTGTCTTTCTCCCATGATACGACAGTGACGTAGGCCTCCACAGAAGCAGGAATAATGCACTTGAACACGGCTACACTCCCTCTCATAGCCTTCTGGTCAGCCACTCTGACTGTGTAGGGTTCCCGTGATACTATTGAACAATTAAAAAACAGAATTAAAAGGCACGTCTCATTTACAGGGCAAAAAAATGACATTATTATGCATTTTTTTAAAGACATCTAGGGTGAAGCAAACTGGGTCTGCCATCAAAGAAAGCATCAGAGTTCAGATCTATGGTATAAAATTGCAAAGAAAGGGACACTTTCCATGGTAGTGGAAAGTGTAGCTTAAAGTAGAGACACAAGTTTCACCTAAAAAATGTAACTACAAAACTGGTACATGTTATAGCATGAACTTCTAATCTTATCTGTGTTTCAGAGAACACAGTCCACAGCAGGTATCAACCACCTTACACAACTCCTTGTAGCTATGTAGGAACAGATCAACGGAGGTGCATAACATGGGCTATTCAGACCCCCAGCCTCCGTCAGAAAGTTCTACTAGAGGTGGGACGCACCTCCTCAGTATACATTTAGGCATGGCTGGGCTAATTGGCATCCTCCACTCACCATTAGTTATTGCTGAGCTCCTCTCTTCCCCTGATTGTTCAACACATTTGGCCAAAAGTCTACTGATACAGTTACAAAACTGATCATTGACCTATGCCCTAGGGTGTCCTGGTTAACATTCTTATGCGTGAACGTGGTGTTATTTATGGACAAATATTCCAATGCCAGAACAGTGCCTGGATTCAGATCATTCAGATTTACTGTCATTGCCCATGTGAGCACTGAAGTCCCCCAGTAGGACAATGGTGTCTCCAACTTGGGCCACTTCCATCACCCTACTCAGGGACTCCAAGAAACTACCAGAAACTCAGAGCTGTTATTTTGTGCTTTACAGTCAGGATCTCTTTTTTTGACACTAGGGAGAACCCCAGTTTTCAAGCACGCTTGGATGATACAAGTATGCCCACCTCTGTCCGACACTGCCCTGTCCAATCACTGAGGGCAATAGCAGATTGCACTAAAGTCCAGCCTTCTCCAGTAGACTAGTTCCAAAAGCTGTGCATTGAAGTCCAACATTATCAGGCCAGTTTCTCCTAATCTAAAGCGCTACCTTAGGTTTCTTCCCAAAGAGAGAAGTGACCTTGCATGTCCTGAGAACAACTTGGGATTGGACCATCAAGGGTTCTGCCTGGCAACTGTCTGATCTATACCTACAGATCAATCATTAGTTGCTCTAAGCCTTTAAGCAGCATTATTGTAAGATTTTGGACCTTTGCTGGACTTAACCACTAAACTACAAAAAAATAACACACTATCAGTACTACAAGTGTTGTACACTCAGTCTGTTAAATTCATACCCATGCAAGTTCCCCCATCATCACAATAACAACAAGTCCTTCAAACCCTTATCTGGAGACTCACCGGCTTTGATGTGGACATCCTGACTCCTAATCTTGCCAGAAGGGTTCTCGGCAGTGCAGTAGTACGTGTTGTCATGGATCAGCTTGCTAAAGCTGGATGGCAGGAAGTTAAAGATCTGGAGGGTTCCATTGGGGTGAACGTGACGGATGCCGGGGACATCGTAGATCTCCTCGCCGGTAGCCAGATACCACCGCAACGAGGCAGGCGGCGCACCCCCAGCAGGACAGGGCACAGAGGTCCCTGTGGTGCTGGCAAATACTACCTCTTGCAGAGATGCATTGACAAAGTATAAGCTGGAATGTAGGTCTTCACTGAAAACTGGAATAGAAAAAAAATAGGAGAACATCACAATCTGTGGTTTTGATTTTATTTATCAGTCTTTCATTTTTAAATTTTGCAGTAATTATTGCTGAAAGCACCACCTTAACATAAGTTGATAAATAAGCTCTTGATATTAAGCTCTTGATATTTAAGTATCAATTTAAATTAGTTAAGATGAAGAAGATTGAATCAGTATTTGTTAAAAATCTCTGACTCCAAGTGTTGCTTATTCATTGCTCATGATCAGCAGTTATAGATTCATCAGTGTATTCCCATCCCTGGGATTTTGGGAACATTAAATTAACATAAACTCCCATCAATTATGAAATAAGGTCCACGGACGTGATTATGTTCATGCTTCGGTTTAAACTGGCATCACTGTAAAGAGAATGGCATTAAATGTAGTTAGTGCAGGAGCATTCTCAAGAGGATAGGAGGGTAATAAATGTCAATGTTGGCTCAATTAGCTGCATATAAATCTACAGCTGTTTGATTTCAGAGTGAAGAAGCCAAGGCAGCAGAAGTCTACGATCTGAGGTTCTGTGAAAAGACAGTTTGTTTGTATTTCAGGCAAAAATACAGCATTTGTGTGTGTATGCCTTGTCGCCTCAGCCTGGTGGCAAAGCTCTGCAGTAAATGGCTTACAGTGGCACTGGCAGCTGGCTTGGACCCTCTCTGGGGAGAAAACATTTTAGCACTTCATAAATTCCTAACAAGGTTTCAAATTGCAGACATTTCCATCCTTTTCTCTGCTCCAGTAGCTCTGAACTAGCAATGAGACACTCCACTGACCTGCACATGTACACATGCAAAACACTCATTTGAAGATTAGGAATTCAACACACAAAAATTATTATGGAGGTAAGGATCACTGCTGGAGCCTTTCTCCTGAGAAAGGAATATGCAGATATATTGAAAAGTTGGACAGAGACCTATATTTTCAATGTTATATAAAGTACACTACACCACTACACTAAAAAAAAACTATACAGACATTTCATTTAAATGTTTTGACTGTAGTTCAGGGCAGGATAACTATTTATCAAAATACAAACAGACAGTATATTTTTCTGTGAGATTATAAAGCTATATATTTGCTACATTAAGCTTAGATAAAACAGTGTTCTGTATATTCTGTATATTGCTCCCCCCCACTACAGTATTTTCTTATAAATGTATTTTTTTCTTACAAAATAATTTAAATAATATTATATTATAAGGGGTAAACTGTGCTTCTGCAAATAGACAGCAAGTGAAAGAGTTTTTTTTCCCCAGGAATATGAATAAATGGCGAAAATAACCTTATCTTTTATGTTAGCTTAAATTAGCGCTATAAAGGCTAATGCTAATTTAAAATAAAATACAAAATAAACGAGCTAACACTGATATTAACACTATGTCAAAAAAGTGCACTCATTTTAGACGTACTTGAAACTTCTAGATTAAAATGTTTAGGCTAACAAAGTTAGTTGTTTTTTGTTGTTTTTTTAGCTAGCTAGAAACCCACAAATGGGATGGTAGCTGTTTATTCTTCCTGTATTAAAACACACTGGTCAGAATCATATCAATTGTTATGTCAAATTAAACAATGCTGTTTTTTCTACTGAGACTGTAATATCACAGGTATCACTGCAATATCTCACCATGCCTGCCTGGTCTCTCTGGTTGGCAAGAATGCAGCCTAAATTTTATTACCAAAAAGGAACAAAGTGCCTTATATGGCTTGCATTATAGCTTTTAGGGGGCTCTAATCACCTTTGTGAGGAAAAATGTAAGACACAATAAAATAATATATTTATAGAAAACACATTTTTGATGCTGTAATTATGGTTTTTAACATGTCAGCTGTGACTCAGACTGTAGTACAGCCCACAAGTAGCAAGTACCAATCAATCAATGTCCGCATCCCTTTTTTTATACAATACGTGACTCTGCTTGCTGCCTGTCTGCAATATGTTATCTGCCTGTCCTAGAACATGCCCATATGCATACATGCTAAATATTTTCTGCAGATTCATTTGTTTAAAGGGGTGATAAGATGTTTACACAACTCATTATGTTTCTCAGATATGTGGAAAAAATAGGTATTTGTTAAATATAGTGTATTATATAGTTTATATCTTATAATATATATTGCATATACAGTTTCTTCAACAATATATAAAGCAGATTGTGTAAATGTCACATATGCGTTTATAGAAAGACTGACTTTTTAAGAGTGGGTGGTCCAAATAAAATTTCTGCAATGTGCACTATATATGCTCCCAGCAGAGAAACTTTCATATACCTGTACAGTCTCTAACATCAAAAAGTTGTAGCCAATTTAAATATTTTAAGACGCTGTGGGATTGTGCGCCAGGTTCTCGATGGGTCTGTGGCACCGGCTAAGATGAAAATAATACATTAAAGTCATATTAAATTCTGATTCATTCTCTTTTTCCAGCTGGCACTGGGAGTATCAATCTTCTCAGTGCTCTGTTGATAATACAGATCGGAGGTGGTGGTGGTGGTGGTAGTAGTTTTTTTTTTAGGGGGGTTCAGCCTCACCTGATGGTGCTCAAGGTTAGTGAGAAGGAGAAGACACTTTAAAATCACTCGTGTCAAGATATTTTAAACATACTGCTTTGGTTCGTTTTCATCCAGCAGAGAATTTCCCTCATGTGAAATCCAAAATACACAGCTGATTATGCTAAAGACAGTTTATGTTGTGAATGAGGTGTGTGTATGCATGTAGTAAAACGTCATATTTTGTAAACTTCAATTGATTGGATTTGGGGAAGTAAGCGAAGAAAGTTTGTCAATTTTATTTAAACGAAATTAAAAAATACACATAATATTTTTTCTTAATTTAAAAAAAAAAATCCAGTTACAAACAGCTAGCACACTTCAAAGTTTTCCGATCAAATTATTCAAGTGAAGTTAATTGACTCTTGAAGATGTTACAATAGAAAATGTCTCGAGAGAAGATAGATTAAAGAAGTGTGCGGTTGCTTGAAAAGCTTCTATTCTTCGCGAGCATCAGAGAAATTGGATTAGGATTTATGCCACGGCTGTTTTGATATTCACCTATTTCACATTTAAAAGTAGGTGAGAGCTATTCAATTTAGACTGGCTGAGTGAGATTGATTTAATTTAACAAAGAAATGGACTCTGGTGAAAGTGCGCATATCGCTGCACTGCTCGTTTTCCTAATTGACTAAACTCAGGAGCCAGACCGCAAAATGGTGTGATGACGCATGTACATCACTCCCCTCGACCTCACAAAGAGCAGCAAGTCATGCCCCAACAAATGGCCTCAGGGTCCAACCACTTACTACATTGCCCTGGAGGAAATCAGTAATTGGCATAATTTTTCATGAACTCAACTGTAAAAGGTGAAATAAATGACACTGTTCAATAATGCATTATATGCATCTCTAATTGACTATGATTTTTTTTTTTGGGATCTTCAGAGGGACAGGAGGAATGAGGAAAGCTGTTTTATGTAAACCTTAACTATCACAAGAACTTTTTTAATATTTACCCTCTTTTAAATGTAAGCTTTTTATTCACTAATCTGGTGCTTACTGTCATAGTTTTGAGTGCTATTCTTGCAGTTTCCTATAGCTAGCTCAATTGTATTTTGTTTGCACGTTGCACTTCTGTAATTCCCACTGTTTATGCAACTGGTTTAGGAAGCAATGAGACAGATATTGGAGCAATAATGTTAAAAACTATCATTATTTACTATTTTTTAAGACTTTCAAAGCTATAAAGAAATCTCTACAGGGCTGAAGTGTATGTGTATGAAGTGTTTGTGTTTGGATTGCGTTATAAGCATGTAAGAATATATAAGAACGTATATAAACACATCAAACGCGACTATATCACCAAAAATAAATAAATACATATAAAATCACACTATTACTTACATCAGCGGTCCCCAACCCCCAGGCCACGGACCGGTAATGGTCCGTGAGTCGTTTGGTACCAGGCCACGAGAGTTGAGGCTTGGGTGTAAAATTTATGGTTTTCTGGGGTTTTATCAGTTTTTAATCAGGGTTTTGTTTTGTTTTTTAATCATTTTTATCGTTAACTCGGTTTCCCTGGGTCTTTTCCCGAGTGTTATGAATAAATCTTTTTTTTTGGTAGCAGTGCTGGTTTTCTTTTTTTGTATTTATCCACAAACCCTTAAAGGCCGGCCAGTGAAAATATTGTTGGACATAAACTGGTCCATGGCGCAAAAACGGTTGACTTACATGGAATAATATTATCATTCATTTTATTACATCTGGAGATGTGTTTGTGATTCTGAGTCATAAAAGCCCAATAGAGGCTCTCCTTTTAGCTTTGCTTTGGTCTCCACCTGCTCGTGCTAAATGCTACACTAAGTTCACCAGCTAGATGCCAGCTGTCTCCATCTTTTGTTTGGTTATGAACCAATATGTATACATATTTTTCCCCTTAGAAGAGCTTTCTTGTAAAACTAAAGAGGCGTGAAGAGTGAACAGAAGTTATCCATCATAAAACAATAAGATGCAAGACACAACAGTGGTGTGTAGCGACAGGTGATCATTTTTGGAGAGTTTAATACTAAAAAAAAACCCATTGACCATATAAAAATATTCCTTAGAGCACCATTTTGTATTGTGTTATACTGTGTCCTCGTTCTATAGTGTTTTTTATGTGCATTATACACATAAAAACATCACGTAAAAGTTTAAAGGTTTTTATTGGGAAGGTAAGATATGGGAAAATTAGCTCTTTGTTTATTGCCATCTGCTTTAATGGGACGACAAAGGTAGGTACTGGGTCTGTTGTTAGACTGCCACACAGATATTTAAACATAACTATACAGTCATTTCTTGCAGAGCTGTTGTAATCTATTGTCTGTTTAATGTTATAACTGAAAAACTATTAGAAAAATGTGTTTATTGAGTGTTTGACCTTCTGATGATCTGTTTCAGAGAAGCTGTAACATTCCTACAGAATTACTGTATATACAGCAAACAACACCTATTATGAGCCATAGCTGTGCTCCTTTCCACAGCATAACTGATCGGCTGACAGGCTGTTACCATCCACAGCAGAGCCACGTAAACAGTGAATCAGTGTTAATGCAAGGAAATAAAGATTAGTATACATGGTTGATTCCACAGGTCCTGAAGTCCTTGACTCGCCGCTTAATTATTTTTCAGCCTGACACATGCTCAAAACATGCTACAGTCACTTTTTGTGTGATGTTTTCCTCTCTCATGTGTCCTTGCAAGTTAAGATGAATGGTCCCAGTGCCACATGGGACTTCTCATCCCACACCAACATATTCCATCTTTTATGCAGCTGCTAGTTTTTTGTCATGAACTCTCTGTGACATGTGAAGAAGAGAGAACAGCAGAAAGCAAACAAGAAGGGGCAAAAAGAGAATCAGAGAGATAGTGGGATTGATTCAGCTTCCCATATTTCAGGGGGCACTTGTGTTGCATCTGTTGAGCGAGCAGATCCATTGTCTGAGTTGTCAACGCCACCGCAGCATGGGGACTGCACTGCATGGTAGCGTGGCACCGGGTACCTCATAGTGACAATGTGACAGCAGGAACCTTGGGTAATTAAAGCAGCTCTGTGCTCTGTGCCCTCAGGGCATGTCTGCCTGGGATGTGGAGATCATACCTGGCTCACTCACATTCAACACTAACAGCTGAAGCAATTTTCAACCTTAACAAATTCCTGCTCTGTGCATTTATGGATAGTAGCATTAGTGTGATGTAGGCAGCGCTCGAGCATGTGATCAAGCTTTATTCCCAGCAGCTAAAAATAGGGCCTTGACCTGTGGGTGACCCAAATTTGAAATACACTGTACAGGTACACTGCATTTCATTTAATCTGATTACCATGGATGAAAATCATATTTCACCAAAGTAAGTTTTTTTTTCTTTATATCAGTCTACGAACTTGAAAGCAATATGTGTAGAGCTATGTATAGAGCTAGGAGCTCTGATACAGGGAGATGATAACCAGCCAGGGCCAGGGAGTCCACTGTGAGTAAGCATTCCCACTGATCTGATCTGCCCAGAGGCAATACACCATGCATGGAAGTTAAATGACTGTATTCCAATTTGCTCTCATGAATATTAAGCAGGGCTGTGACAGAAAGGGCTGGCTGTACGCAAGCTGCTGATCCACACCGACAGATCAGTCCTCTGATGTCTAGGAGGGGCGGGCAACTCTAAAAACGAGGCCCCCACAGCAGATGAGCCTCCTCCTCCCTGGTCTATTTTCATGTCTTAAATGGGCCAGAGTGGCTGGCTGTCTCATCAAGGGAAAGCCAGAGACCCTGGACTGGTTCTCAGTTAGTATAACTAAGCAATAAAGACGTTGATGTCTAAATTATGCTGCTGCTTCTGCTGATGATGATGAGTGCAAGTGAATCTGATGAGGGATTATACCGTAGCAAACTATAGCAGCTCCCTCTGCTGCTGCTGCTGATGAATAAAAACCTCCACTAGTAGAAATCTAATATTGCTATGTAATATAACAAGCGCACTAGAAGGTGGAGGGAAACCAAGGTCTGTAATAAAGTAAACAAAAAAAGCACTGCTTTGAAATTGTTGCATATATCCACTGCAGATTTACAAGGAGTTGGATTTTACTATGTGAACCTGGAAAACGCTGCTACTGAACCGCAGCAGCTTCTCCAATTAGACCAAACTTATTACAGATGATTTAAGATTTCAACACCTGCAGTTTTACCTATTAATTAAAATAATTTTCTAATTTTACTAAGACCTGAGGAGAGCAGCACTGCGCTGTTGCCTCTCCTCAACCCAATTAACATGAATAAAAACTGTGTATTTATAGAAAGCTAATGCTAATCCTTTTGACAAACAGGCACAGGATTGTTTGTTATAAATATATTTTAGGGGTGATTTATTCCCACAGGGTGCAACATTGATGGTGTGCTGTATAAAGTAATCCAGCACTGCTAAAAAGAAGCATTTAGTAATGTATTTACTGTATAAACCAATAATTTTTTTGTATGTTACATAAAATAATCAGAGGACTATCCCGTGAACTCCACAGTGGGGGTTGAGTTGCTATCTTTTAATTTTAATAAGTTTGCCAGGTGAAAGTTGATTGAGAGGAGCGAAGATACTTTATATTTATACACCGATTAATAATGTAAATGCTTTTTTATTTGTGTGAAGGAAACATCAAATGGAAGGAACCAAGTAACAATCAAAGCAGCACATAATCTAGCGAGGGTCTCATTTAATCACCGATTTATTATCTCTGCAGACTCACCACAAACACAGGCATGCTGGATGCCTTTTACATTTAAAACGATGTTACCTTTTTAAATATAAAAGAAAATTTATCAATGAATCAATTTTTATTTAATTTTTAATAGTAGTTCATCTATTTTAGCTAGCTAGAAAACTTTGATTAATTGGTGCTACGTAGCGCTCTGCTAGGATTAGCTAGGCTAATTCAAGTCAGCACAGCTGTTGCTGCTTTTTTGGAGCATTTTTGGTAGAAGTTTAAAAAGTTTTAACTCCAGTATTGGTGAGTGAAATTATTCTACTTTGTTAGTCTGGCACTTAGCACCAGTTAGCAGGTATCTGTTTTTGTGATGTTTATGGATGTAGCTTGCTAACCCAACTTGCTAATTTGAATAATAACTCCATCCTTTCATCTAAATACAATAACTTCTCACTCGTACTACTACACATATGTAATGTGCTCACTTATAAGATACTGGTAGCATTGTTCTGCTTGCCTAGAGTCATGGTATAAAGAAAGTAGACCATCTGTCAATATTAAGGTTTATATTGTAGAACAGTTTGGTATACAAAGGAGTTTGTGATCAATTCAAAGGCTGCAAGGTGCCCAGGCCCTGTGGCTGCAGAATAAGCCGCAGTCATCTCCAGCAGCTCTGTGGAGCTTTTCTATAAACACAACACTGTGCATTACAGTCAGAAATCTCCACTTTGGTCTCATTTGTCTAAAGGACATTGTTACACAGGTCTTGTGAGCTTGTTGCAACTTTCTTAGCTGTGCCGTCATGTCCTTTTCAGTGACAGTGTCTTCTCCTGCCTTCACCCTTCCAAACCTGTTCATTCTTTTTTTAATTGTACTGTCATGAACTTTTAACATTTAACATGCTAACTGAGGGCTGTAAAGTCTGACATGTAGCACTGAAGGATTTGTTGCAGTTTCTCAGCTTCTCATTGCTCAGTCTGACCTTGTGGTGAATTTGCTAGGAAATTGACCCCTGAGAAGACCGGTAACTGTCTTGAATGTTCACTGTAGAATGATGGACTTCAGACTGTTTGGAAATGGCCTTATAGCCCTTTCCAGATTAATAGACGGCAGCGGTTGCTTCGTCTAAAATAGTTACTGATGTCTTTCCTCTGTGGCATCATGTTAACACACACCTGAATGCTCCGGACCATCAAACTGCCAAACCTTCTGTCTCATAGAGGGCCTCCCATGCTCTGATGATCAGTTAATCAAGTCCATTTGACTAGCAGGACCTGGCTTCTACTTACTCTCTTAATTCTTGTGGATGCCACAAGGTTGTACTTAGTTTTTCGCACACTTTGTCTACTTTTTGGCTTAATTTTTGTTAAATAAATAATGACGCAGTGTAAGGTCTGAGGTTCTGAGGTTGTATTTTCCTAATTGCAAGATCGGCTGTGGCCAAGATTATTATGTTTGATACATAAAAATTTAGAATTTAAAGAGGATGTGGTTTTTTTTTTACCATAACTGTATATTTTCTGCCACAGTTTTTATTCAAATAATACATCGCTAAATCAGTAACCCATTCTCTTAAGAAACATATGCAAATACATCCTTTAAAGAAGTAAGTCCAGCTTCATCGAAGAGTCTGCGTTGCTATGGCTCTATATTTATAATGATGACTTTATAGAACAGTCAGGCCCAGGTTTGTCAGAAATAGACATCATAATCTTCTATCCTTTAAGACTGTCTGTATGTATTCAACAGGTTTGATTGAGCCTTCACTGGATATAATCAAATCACCTCCAAAATAATCTAATGGTCAACATACACTGTCTTTCCTGATAACATGATTAAGCAGCAACATTCTCACTGAACAGATGCTTTTTCAGTCTACCAGAGGCCCAACCTCAGTTAGACAAGCAGATATCACACATACTGGACACGCAACCTTATTATGTCACCCAGCATTAAGTCTAAGGGCCTTCAGAAAAGTTGCTGCTGTTGGATTTATCATAACTGCTGTCCACCTAGATGGTACCTAGGGAGCTCCATGGTGGTTTCATAGGGGTATATGAGAAGCTTCTGAAGAGGCTGACCTGACACAGATTATTTTATCTGTGCCAGCTAAATCTGTTAGGTAGCCATGGCACACCTGTGCAAAATATGCAGAGGAAACTTTTTCTGTTTACTTAGAAGTCAAAGCAAACACCTGATTTCACAACACAAGCATCGGCAAACTCACATAACCAACTCGATTTACGTACAGAGGAGGTGCAACAGAGATAGTTAAATCCAGACCACAGAAAACTGATTGTCGATATTAGCTCTGAGGAAATAATGCAGGTTCTGGGTGTCTAAACATAGCCAGAAGGAAGCAGCTACAATGAGCAAACTTCTGCAGGAGTTGACACTGAAAGGAAAAACAAATTAAACTTGTTGCCAGCGAACACGATTTGCAGATATCTTCACCATCAGCATTTAGATGTTTGTTTGCTAACGCGACGCCCATGCTCAGTATCACATATGCTTTTTTTGGTTTCTTCCTGTTCTGTCAGCCTTTTTCTGTGTTTTTAAATGAGCCGTTGGTTTGAATTGCACTATCATTTGAAGCCCGCCTTGTTCTTCCAGCTGATTGCAGCGTCCTTATTAGCTTTTTTGCGACCCTCCTGAACTCGATTTTGAGAAGTGCTTTACACTTGTAATTTTATTGCTACCAATACTGCACAGGTAATAATACAATTATTGCCTCGGTTACCCTTTTAAGATACATACCCCTGTCCCTGTTTTGTCCAAGAGATGTCTGTGACCAGCAGCTGGTAGAGTGTGTTAATGTGGATGTCACAGCAGCTGGCTGCTCTCATCCTGTTAGCTCTGCCTGCCATTATCAGGCCCTCCAACCGCCACCACCTACTCCCCCTCCAAAGCTGCTGTGATTGCTGCTGCGTGCCGTACTCATTTTAATACTCCAGACTCATTTGACCGTCTTTATGGACTTATCATATTAAACATTTATCACAGCCATTTCCCTAAATCAAGCATGTTTATTCAACACTTAGGGGACCGCAGCCGGGATCCTTTCAGCACCCCCACCCCCAGCACACACACACACACACACACACACACACACACACACACACACACACACACACAACACACACACACACACACACACACACACACACACACACACACACACACCTTTATTTTCTCCTTTTCCTTGTTTCTCTCCGTTCCTCCTCTACTCTCCCTCAGCCCCCCTGGCTTGCTTTATTACAGTCCTCGTTTCCCTCTGTGCGCCTGCCTGAATAAAATGAGAGGCAGTTTTGTACAGTTTCTTCCCTTCTCCTTTCCGGTCATCCTTTCCTCCAGTGGCTAGGACACAAGGGGAATTGTGCTGTGCGAAGCCGAGCAGTCAAGCAGACACAAATGTATTCTGAGCATTTAGTCCTTTGAATGAATCGAGTTTTAATTTAATCATCTGATCAAACACTAATTAGCATAATCACTTGTGGGGATGGATGGTCTAGATAGAGACACAGAGCAATACATAATAGACCTCGTCTATGTGTTGCTAAATGTCTGCGGGACGCTTAAAAACACATACAGTATATAAATGTTACAAGCTTCTAGGGACCCATGTGGGGCTTTGCCCAAATTACTTCCTCTTGCACGAACAATAGAGGCAAGTCTTCTTCAACAGCACAGCCCCAGCAAAGTGATATATTCACTGCTACACTACCCTACAATCAAATGCACTGAAGCCAGGCCCCGTGTCCTCTTATTTGATCTTGGACAAGATGGCTTACTGCAGCATCACACCTTGGCCTGAGCAAAGGAGGTCTGGGAATTCTAGGAATACCACAAAGTGCTAAGATTATTGACAATGCACTCAGTCTCACACCGGGCCGAGGGATCGATGAGTGGCCAGAAGGACATAAATCAGACTCCTGTGGCTCCACTCCATGTCACACACTAGCCCACCCACCCCACTTCCCAATTAAACTCACGTACGCACTGGTTTGCATGCACACAGGAACATACACTCCGTAAAGCCTCCCGACACATTATATATATACTTCACATAAACACCAGGAAATACAGCACTACCTTCCACATCTCATACACACACACACACACAGGCATATTCTCACACACCTTACAAACAAGATGACAGCGCTTTAAAAATGGCCAGCTAAAAATAACCGCCACTAACTTGGTCTTAAATCTTAGCATCTGTGCCAGGTTTAAAAATAAGGAGCAATGTCAAGAAACCAAGCTGGACCCATTTGTCTTTCTGTCACTCTGTCTATCCAGCTTTGCCTCCTCCGTTATCCCGTAGCCTACTTTAATATTCGGACAACGGAGCATGAGACACTGGGACAGACTTGATGATGAAATATCTCCAGGAAATGCATTTTTGAATAACCTGACTGAGATGCAGATTTGAATATACAAGGAGGGTCCATGAAAAGCCAAGCTCAGAGGCATCACTGGAAAGAAAGAGACAGGCTGGCAGACAGTTGGTGAGCCACAATACATCAGGCATGCATCATGCTAAGGACAAAGTCACGCGAATCAATTCAGCCTTGGGCTACCAAGTGAGTCGAGTTCAATTCCTGGACCTGGTATGTGGACGGCTGGATTAACAGGCAGTATTTATGAGGTGCAGTGTGATTGTTTGTCTCTAGGGGTGATGGATAGCAAACTTGTCGCACCTGCAACACCTGTCTTCCACGATGGGCAAAAACTGTGGTGGGATACTCACCACAAGTGAGCCTGCAGACACACACACACACAC